>NC_092871.1:61481297-61496487 GCF_032062135.1 Pyxicephalus adspersus | reverse complement strand
TTTTTTTTTTTTTTTTTTTTACACTTCATTTCACTTCACTATCACTTCATTTCAGGGGCTCAAAAGTAATTGGACAATTGACTCAAAGGGGCTGGTGTGGGCAATGGGCTGGTGTGGGCAATTCCTTTGTTATGTCATTATCAATTAGGCAGATAAAATGCCTGGAGTTGATTTGAGGGTGGGTGCTTATATGTGGAAGATTTTGCTGTAAGAGACAACATGCCGTCAAAGGAGCTCTCCATGCAAGTGAGACAAGCCATCCTTAAGCTGCAAAAACAGAAAAAACCCATCCGAGAAATTGCTACAAGATTAGGAGTGGCAAAATCTACAGTTTGGTACATCATGAGAAAGAAACAAAGCACTGGTGAACTCAGCAATGCCAAAAGAGCTAGACGTCCATGGAAGACAACAGTGGTGGATGATAGGAGAATCATTTCCATGGTAACATAGTAACATAGTAGGTTAGGTTGAAAAAAAGACATAAGTCCATCAAATTCAACCACTAGGGAAATAAACATATCCCAGATATAAAAACCTGTAAGACATAGTTGGTTCAGAGGAAGGCAAACAAAACCCTGGTACAATTTGCTTCAACGGGAAAAAAAATCCTTCCTCATTCCGTGAGGCAATCGGATGTTACCTGGATCAACAATCACTGTTATTTTTACTTTAAAGCCTTAATACCCAGTTATATTCTGTGCTTCTAGAAAAACATCCAGCTTTTTCTTAAAGCAATCTATAGTAGTTGCTGAAACTACTTCTTGAGGGAGCTGAGTCCACATTTTCACAGACCTTCCTTAACCGGAGCTTAAACTTCTTTTCATCCAGACTCAAAGAGTGCCCTCTTGTTCTTTGTAGGGATCTCAAGGTCAATATTGAGGAAGAGAGTCCTCTTTATGGACCGTTTATATATTTATACAGGGTGATCATATCCCCCCTTAAACGTCTCTTCTCAAGGGAGAAAAGATTCAGTTCAGCTAATCTCTCCTCATAGCTGAGCTCCTCCATTCCTTTTAATAATTTAGTTGCCCTTCTCTGCTCTCTACCATTCAACATTGTCCTTTTTGTGAACGGGTGCCCAAAACTGGACTGCATGTTCCAGATGTGGTCTGACCAATGCTTTATACAGGGGCAGGACAATATCTCCATCTCTGCAGTCTATTCCTCTTTTATTACAAGAAAATACTTTACTAGCTTTAGATATTGCAGCTTGGCATTTCATGCTGTTATTAAGTCTATGATCTACCAGAACCCCCAGATCCTTTTCCATTTCTGACTCCCCCAAATGTATTCCCCCTAGACAGTACGAAGCATGCATGTTGTTAGCTTCCTGTATGAACTTAATTCTATTACATAGTTTGGTGTCATCTGCAAAAACAGAAATGGTACTTTTAGACGGGTCTGTAGTTACCTGGTAATGACTTTGCTCCCTTTTTGAAAATAGGAACCACATTGGCCTTACGCCAATCCATCAGTACCTTGTCAGTGACTAAAGAGTCTCTAAAAATTAGAAATATTGGCTTTGAAATAACAGAGCTCAGCTCTTTGAGGACACGTGGATGTAATCCATCAGGTCCTGGTGGTTTGTCAACCTTAATTTTTCCCAGCTGTTTCTCAATCATATCAATTCTGAGCCATTGTGACTCATTTAAGGCAGTGACATTGCTAGTATGAATTTGAACTTTAGCTCTGCCATTTTCTTTCGTGTACACAGAGCTAAAAAAAGTGTTTAGTAAATATGCCTTGTCTTTATCCCCAGTTACCAACCAAGCAACATCCTTTAAGGAGCCTACATGCTCAGATCTGATCCTTTTGCTATTAATATATTAGAAACATTTTTTGGTGTTTGCCTTACTGTCCTTTGCAATCTTTCATTTTGAAGTTTTGCACATTTTATCCCCCTTTTACGTCTTTTGTTATATTCTTTATAGGTTTCAAATGATGAACATGATCCTTCATTTTTATATTTTTGGAATGCCCTTTTCTTGTTCCTTATGGCTTTTTTAACATCAGCTGTGAGCCACTTTGTTTTAATTTTAGCCTCAAACTTATTACCCATTGGAATATATTTCTCAGTTTTCTTTTGTAGAACAGACTTGAAACATTCCCATTTCTGTTCTGTGTTCTTTGAGGACAATATTGTCTCCCAGTCCAAGTCACAGAGCGACACCCTTAATGTTTTTGCTTCCTCTTTACAGCTTACATTAAATGAAATCATATTATGGTCACTGCTACCCAGATTCTCTTATTTGCACATGTGTTATAAGCCCTGCATTGTTAGAAAGAACTAGCTCCAGCAGAGTATAATTTCTAGTTGGGGCTTCTATAAACTGTACCATAACATTATCTTGTATTCAATTCACAAATTTCCTCACTTTTGCTCTTCCTGTAGTTCCATTACTCCACTCAATGATAGGGTAGTTGAAATCTCATACAGGTTGAATCCCCTTCACAACAGCTAACCAAGTGAACAACACTCTCCAGGAAGTAGGCATATCGATATCCAAGTCCACTATAAAGAGAAGACTGCATGAAAGTAAATACAAAAGGTGCACTGCAAGGTGCAAGCCACTCATAAGCCTCAAGAATAGAAAGGCTAGATTGGACTTTGCTCAAAAACAAAAAAGCCAGCACAGTTCTGGAAAAAAAACATTCTTTGGACAAATGAAACCAAGATCAACCTTTACCAGAATGATGGCAAGAAAAAAGTATGGAGAAGGCGTGGAACAGCTCATGATCCTAGGCATTCCACATCATCTGTAAAACATGGCGGAGGCAGTGTGATGGCTTGGGTGTGCATGGCTGCCAGTGGCACAGAGACACTAGTGTTTATCGATGATGTGACACAGGACAGAAGCAGCCTAATGAAGATGTACAATGAACCAAAAAATACAGCCAAAACAACCCAGGAGTTTATTAAAGCAAAGAAGTAGAATATTCTTGAATGGCCACGTCAGTCACCTGATTTGAACCCAATTGAGCATGAATTTCATTTGTTGGAGGACTAAACGTCGGACAGAAAAGCCCCCAACAAACAGCAACTGAAAGCCGCTGCAGTAAAGGCTTAGCAGAGCATTTAAAAGGAGGAAACCCAGCATATGGAGATGTCCATGAGTTTAAGACTTCAGGCCAAGCTGTCATTGCCAGGAAAGGGTTTTCAACCAAGTATTAAAAATGAACATTTTATTTTCAGCTTTTTAATTTGTCCAATTACTTTTGAGCTCCTGAAATGAAGTGATTGTGTTAAAAAAAGGCTTTAGTTCCTCATATTTTTATGCAATCAATTTGTTCAACCCACTGAATTAAAGCTGAAAGTCTGCAGTTCAACTGCATCTGAGTTGTTTCATTTAACATTAATTGTGGTAATGTACAGAACCAAAATTAAAAAAAAGTTGTCTCTGTCCAAATATTTAAGGACCTAACTGGGATCGCGGTATCGGATGAGTATGATTTTTTTTAATTACCGGTATATTTAACATGTATTCGGTGTATAAGACGCACCCACTTTTCCCCCCCAGTTTTGGGGAAGAAAAAGTGCGTCTTATAGTCCGAAAAATACGGTATATATATATATATATATATATAAATATACATATATATAACACATATATAACACATACATATACATACATACAAATATGGCTATGACATATAGCACAGCGCTGTACAAAGATCAGCAGTCCACTAAAATGAGTCCGAGTCATATGTCTTGCAAGTTTGGTTTAAATGTCTTCATGTATTTCCGAGTGATGGTGAAACATAGCAAGTTTGGTTGAAATGTTTTGATGCGTTTCATTTAAATAAAGCTCTGACATATAGAACAGTGCTGTACAAAGATGACAGGTGCACTCACATGAGTCTTTATATATATAGACTAGCTGATAACCCGGTGTTGCCCGGGTATTTATAAATTGCAATCCTATATTATACAGGAAAAGGAATCAAATAATGCTAAAGTGGTAAATAAGAAAAAATGTTTTTTTACATGTTTTAAAAATATGAGTATAAGATAGAATTAAATTACAAACATCCAATTTTATATATACAGATTATATAGAGTATATCCACTAAGGGGCGTACCTTAGATCCGTACTGGATGTCCTTAGATAGGGATATCGTGTTTTCTACACTGGTTAACAGCAATTATTAAAGGCTGTGAATAAAGGTTGTATCAACTACAATATTTTAAATGTATGATATAATGTAAAAGTTCAATAAATGGTGGGTATGGTAATGGGGGTGCATTGGATCTGTTCTGAATGCCTTAAGGTAAGAATACTGAGTTTTCTCCACAGGCAGACAAGGATTTTAAAAGCTTTAAACAGAAATCGTATCAACAGCAATTAATCCAAAGGGTGTTGTGTGTTGTACCGACATGATAACTAATAGGTGTTAGCATTTTGCCCGTGTTGATGGTGTATATTTGTTCATAGATCCGTTTTCGAAAGGCTTTTTTTGTCTTCCCGACACAATAACAGCCACATTTACATGAGGTGATGAGGTAGAAAACCGCGGTGGATGAACAGTCAATATGTTGGCACTATTTATGTTGGTTATTGTTGGGAAGTTGGGTAATTTGAAATTCCTTAACCCATTGGCACTGTGGACATTTGGCACATCTATATGTGCCTGGCGGCATTTTTTGTGTGTCTTTTAGTGTTGAAGATTTTCTAAAAGTAATACTGGGTTTAGATTGCAAAAATGTAGCTGTGTTAGGGTCTCTCAATAGGATATACCAATACTTAGAATCTTAGAAAGGATATCATGTTGTTTGTTATAGGTGGTAATTAACCTAACAATTTATCCTGATGTAGGTGCTTTATTTTGAAATATCAATATGTGACGTGTTGATGTTTTAGCCTTATGGTATGCTTTTTTTGAGTGATGTTTTGCTGTAGCCTCTCAGTAGTACGTTTTCCCTGCGGGCTTCAAAAACTAAACCATCAGTAAAATTCCTACAGTGGCCCTGATTCATCAATGAAATGCTTGTACGCTGGACGCACGTACGTTCGCCCTTCCAGCGAGTCGGTTTCCCGCGGTCCGGAGCCGAGCGTGCTAGTACACGCGCCTTCACTGCCAGCCGGATTCTTGCCTTGATAATGAGCAATAGGGGTCGCAAATCTGCCAATTAAGGCGATTAGATTTCAGCTGCGCGATTAAAGAGGATCTGTTAACCACCTGGCCGTTAAGCCAGAGCATTTTGCAATTATGGTTAACCCCGAGTTTTTCTCACCAGGTGGTTAAATCTAAACAACTGTTATATTGCAATCCGATTGTCATACATTGTGTATGACAAGCTGTGTATTCTATGCCAAATGTATTCTTGAATGATGTTACAATTACATCTATTTTGAAGAGGACATATCTAACATACCGAACTCTGTTACTTTTAAGGTCACAGGATATTTTGACCAATTTTTTGTTTTGTTTTGTTTTTGTTTGTTTACAAAAGTTTTATTTTTTTAATCTCCCCCTAATAACTTAAAATGTGCAAACCCCAACAAATATAAAAAATATAATAACAAAACTTATTTACAAACATATATACAATTTTATTTTTTTTTTTAATAGCGGTACCGCCTGGGCAGATCCCGAGGAGGGTCCAGCCGCAAATGTTGCTCCATGGCAGACATCCTCCGGTGCAGCCAATACAGGCTATCCTGTCTACTTCCTGGCAGGTGAGGAAAAAACAAATAATATACTAACTGGAACAGTTTGGTCCAAACATTTTTTTTTAAAGTACTGTCCTTTTAAAAACCAAACTAATGAAAATATAAACTTACCAGGAGGATGTCTGCCATGTCGCCGGTGTTGGGGTGGCAGTGGTGGCAGTGGTGGGGGGCTCAGAAGCTCCTCCGGAGGGCTGGCTGCCTCCCTCGATGTGGAACTGGCTGTGTTTGTAGAAGGAGACCAAAAAAATAAGAGAGGTAAGTACTGACCAAATGTAACAGTATAACATGCAGCTAGTTCTTAAATTGCACAGTGCTAAAGAATGTAAAATATGTTATCTCATCAAGTTATGACTGTTTTGCTGTTTACACAGAGCAAAACAAGAAAGAAAGGTGAATCCTGGGGCAAATGAAGGTTTGGTGTCAATGAAGGTTGTGGGTTTTCACAAGGGACAAACTTGGCTAAGTGACATTTAACCTTTGTCTTTTGTTAAAAGCTGCCTAGACATGAAGCTAGTCATACACTCCTAATGACACTTGATAGAACTAGAACTAGGCCTAACAAACTATCTCCTAGTTTATAATCATGGTTCTAAATGAATGTTTACAATATCTAAAATGGAGAAATACTTACATTCAGATGAGTAACTTGTGTCCTGTGGAGGAGGTGCTGGTGGTAAGGGCCATAAGTAAAAGTGGTGGGCAGGACTAAAGTAGATTTGTAAGGTTAGTTAAGGTGAATAGATTAATGCTGAACTTCTAAATGATACTTTCTAGCTATGTCCAAAAATTTAGAGCAAACATTTGTCAGTACAACTAAGGACAACTAAACAACTCATGTCTATTTTTAGTCATGCTAGCCAACAACCTACAAAGAATGTTCATTTGATGCATAATTAATGACTGGAAGCTACATGAAATCCTGCTAGATCTTTCTATGTATTTGTAACCAAAAATGGTGAAAGTAGTGTGAAAATGTGTTGAATTTCAACATATGTTACAAAAGTTGATTCTAAGGTTAGCTTACAGTCAATTGGACATCGGAATACTGTGGCTGCAGATGTGGTGAAGTGGGCTCCTCCTCAGGAGATGGCTCCTCCTCCTCAACTGGCTCCTTCTCTGGGGATGGCACCGGCACCTCCCCCTCCTCCTCGGTAGCCTCCTTCCTGACAGGGTCTTCCTCCCCCGGGGATGTCTCCTCTTCCTCCTCCACATCCTGGGGGATGGCCAGTCGCCTGTGTGGCCGCTGGATTATTATCAGCGGCCGGCGTGATGTAGAGTTGACTGTAATAACAAAATCAAATATACAAAATAAGGGTAGTAAAATATAGGAAGTGAAAAACAAACAGTTCTAGGCTAAACAATACTACTTTACACAAACAACAAACATTCTAAAACACCACTCCTTAACAAGAGGAGAAGACAAAGTGCAAAACTTACCAGACATGATGCGGTCCCCCACTTCACGCACCAAATCTGGTCTCCTCCGCTTGAGGTCGCTCCACGTATGCTGTATTTGCGCCACAATTGGGTGCCTCCCTGCAGGGGTCTACAGCCTGTCTGCGATCCTCTCTGGGATTTGTCGCTTGACAAAAATTGACCTCTGCTGGTCATATCTGTAGCAAATCATTGTCTAATAAAAAAGAGAAACAAAATGTGAGTTATTTTGACAACAACCGAACACCTGTTAAAAAGAAAAAAAGGGATAACTAATTCATTGACTGATATATAGATTTTCTGTTGCAAAATGACATAGTTTGGTTGCAAATGTAAATTATTAACAATATTAACAGTACACATATATATGGGTATACTATTACTATTAAGCTTCCAGCTGCCACCCCACTAAGCTTAATCCTGTTTAAACCATTGTAAAACCAATAACTGTGCTCCTAGATGTAAACTCTGTTTATCTGGTTTTACTGAAGCATTAGTAAGTGCCAGACATACATACATACATACATACATTCATACATACATACAATCTAGGGGCAAAATGTAAGCCCTGTTGCACTGGGTCAGATAATGCAGCACATGTGGATTTTTTTTTTGTTGACATGTGAAAAAGAAATAGATCTATAAAAAAAGTGGAGAAATACAAAACATGGTAATATCTATGTGAACAAACAAAATAATGTGCCTTCCCCAAAATCAGGATTGTGGTGTCAGCTAGCCAGAGGACATTCTACCAGAAGGCTTCCACTGCTCTCCGGACAAAGAAAGATAATTTCCAGCTTTGCGTGATAGCGAGGAGGCAAATTGGTGCTCTTCAAATGATCTAACTCTGATTGAGCTTAATAGGGTAGAATCCTGAAGATTCTTACAAACCGTACATACACACATCAAAATATGTGCATGTACATAGTTGTGAACAGCCAACTTAGGTGTGTGGACCTCTACCCAGCTCTCATCTGCAGCTGTAATCCATTGAAAGAACAATAGAGGACACTCCATTCTCAGCTGTCATCTGTACAGAGGATTCCAGCTGCCGATAAGAGAAGAGGAGAAGGAGAAGAGCGCAGCTAGAATGAGATGAGGACACAGGCTGTCCCTCCCCCATTCTATAGCTGTGCTGTGGCTTCTATAAAAAAAACTGCTTGGTAAAATATATCCACTCTGTGGGCATGTGTAACGACATCATGGGCACAGTGTGATATCTGTGTGTGAGAATTCTGCATGTCATATCTTGCAGCCTAGGACACTCATAGATAATTGTCCCAAAATATCTAATAAATCCCAGGCCACCAAATTACAAGCATTTGAAGTGCACTGCAACAATGTCCAAGAAATGTGGTATAGTAGTATGAGTAGTAGCTAATAGTATCCTCAACATTTCAAGTAGTTGCAAACAAAGGTTTAGGACATGTGAAGGATTAAAGATGGTGAGTTCTTAGGAATATGAGAAGCAGCGTAAAAACACATTTCAATGTGTTTCAAACATGCATGATGCATAAAACACATTGCAATGTGTTTCAAACATGCATGATGCATAAAACACATTGCAATGTGTTTCAAACATGCATGATGCATAAAACACATTGCAATGTGTTTCAAACATGCATGATGCATAAAACACATTGCAATGTGTTTCAAACATGCATGATGCATAAAACACATTGCAATGTGTTTCAAACATGCATGATGCATAAAACACATTGCAATGTGTTTCAAACATGCATGATGCATAAAACACATTGCAATGTGTTTCAAACATGCATGATGCATAAAACACATTGCAATGTGTTTCAAACATGCATGATGCATAAAACACATTTCAATGTGTTTCAAACATGGACAAAAATAGGCTTATTTTGGTAAAAATAATCCCCCTCCCCGCCCCCCCCCAAAAAAAAAACTTTTCAAAAAAATCACACACCTTAATATTAAAGCGCAGGTCCCTCTCTCCAAACAACGGGCACGGCATGATGTTCAGATCTCCAACTTCCTGGTTAACTCCCGCCTACTGCAAAACGTAGCCACGCCACGCATTTGAACGTACACCTGCTGTATGCGCATCTGTACCCGCTTGTAGCTAGTGTTCCGGTGTTGCGCATAGTTACACGCATATATTTTATATTAATAATACTTTTTGTATATATTTTTTGTTATGTTTCACTTTGAGCCAAACATATGTTGTTGCTTTTCAAGCCTTTCAGGATGTTTATTCAATGTAAGCAATATCCAATGTATATCTTCCAATGGCAAATCTGAAATCATAGGAAGAAATAGGCAATCTTTGCAATGTGAAGCAATATGGTCCAAAGCCAAGCCCTCTTTGCCTATTTCTTCTTATAATTTCTCTTTTCTATGTATATGTACACACATCTAAATGCATACATACATGTTTGGCTTTATGTGCACTCATGTCTATACATACATGAGTGCAAATGAAGCAAAACATGCAAAATACACAAAAAAAATACAAACTTACCTTAATGAGGACTGCAAAAGTGCAGTGCATTTTTCAACTGATAACAGTTCAAGCGCACGTAGCGCGTTCGCCGTGGCGCACAACTATGAGCTACACTCTCCTGGTGTTTGGCGCACAACTATGCACATCAAACAAATAAGACAATTGTGCTGTTTATAGCTTTACTAATAATTCAGAGGGAGGAATAGCTTAAAAACAAATCGCAATTGTCTTTTTAAACTGTGTGTCCTGAGAGATTGGAAAGGAGATCACATAAACCCCCCAAAAACAAAACAACAACATTTTAGAAATAACTTTATTCAAAAGAAACATTTGCTAAAAAGTCACAATAAAATATAAAAACACATCAAAACCAAAATAATACAAAATACACATCACTAAACTTTACACTAAATGACAAAATAATTAAAAAGAACAAACAAAACACATGTAAACCCACACTTCCATATAAAGCCAAAATAGTTAAAAAATGGCCCAACAAATATAGCAGTCAAAAAATACTTACCAAACCAATATGCAATTTTGCCCTATCAAGGGTGGAAAAAGGGACTAGAAAATCTTTATGCAGGACAAACATTGAAAAGTGTTTTAAATAAAGGAAGGCAAAATTTTGCAATCAAACAATATGGCCACAAACACAATAACATAGCATTAACATTGACTTCAAAACTGCAAAATATACATTAAAACATTCCAAGTAAACAAAATTAAAAAAGAAGCTATTGTGCTAAATGGCAAAGTATCAAATGCAGCAACATAGATTAATTAGGATAACACACAAAACAACAGCCCCTCCAAAAAGAAAAAGACAAAAGGAAAAAGCAAGTTAAACCACCCCTATATATGCTCAAATTTAAGTGCACAGGTGATAAAAAAATTCACTTGCAATTAGCACTTGCGCAGTCTGTCAAAATTGGCTGTTTGTTTTTTTGGCAATTGCACATTTAATTATCATTGATCGATATGATCCTTAGATATGTAAAAACACGCCCTTTTTTATGCTCAAATGTAAGCGCAGAGATAATAGAAATTCACTTGCGCAATCTGTCAAAATTGATCCTTAGATATGTAAAAACAAATCCTTATATGTGCTCTAATATGATCGATATGATCCTTTAGATATGTACAGCAGTAAACAGATATTCTATTATTAAAAAAATTTAATAAGGTTGGGGAGGATTTAATGTTAAAAGTTTATAAAAAATATTATTATTGTAATAACTATAGTAAATAACTATAGTAAATACAATATATATATATATTAACACACACACACACATATACATAAGAAGCAAACAAAAGAACGTGTGTGTGCTTGTGACTTTTGTGGGAAAATCTAGCCTGATGGCAAAGCCGAGGCTTCGTGCGTGGACAGTCGCAAGATTTACACGCAGGCGGCTCCTCCGACAGACATCGTAAGCTTTTATATAGGCGCCTATGTAGAGGAGTTGAACTCGGTTAACTCTTGCCTAACAGAAAAGAAATGTCATTTTAAAATATGCTTTTTCTTAGCGCATATAGATGTTTTAAACATTTGAACAGCACAAACATTTTTTTTTAGGGCTAAGGGTAATATGTGTGCTATTAGAAAGAATGACTTTTAATGCAAGCTCGCCAGTGTAAAGCTGCCGGGGATGCGCAGCTCCGGCCGCAAGCTCATTCAAAAGCTGAATTGCGCGAGCGACCTTCTGATTTTGCTCGATGAATCAAGGCCAAAGTTTCAAGTATTGGCCTAGGGAATGCTTTTTTTTTCAGAGGAGCTGAGTTTGCACTTGCTACATGTAAAATGGTATTACCAGTGGTTTCCTTTCTGAATAGTGTGGTGCTTACCAGGCCTTCAAGTGTAACTTTATTATATGTATCAAGGAAGGGTACTTTTTCTTTATTAAAGTACATTGTAAATGTAAGATTGTACACATTGGCCCTGGTTCACTAAGCAAAATCGGAGGCTCGGTGGCGCATTTCTATTCGCGATCCAAAATCGGAACCCTTCGTTCAATTCACCAACTAAATTTCAGGCGCTGGTGTATTCACACGGAAGTTAGTAACAGAAATGATCTCCCTGCTGGAGCCCCGCTTCCCCGGCAGTTTTACACTGGCGAACTTAAATTAAAAGTCACTGTTCCCCTAAAAAAGCATTCTTTCTAACGGCACACATAATACCCTTGGCCCTAAAAAAATGTTTAGCCTGTTCAAATGTTTTAAACCTTTATATTAGCTGCAAAATAAGTACATTTTAAATGACCTAATATTTTCAGGTTTAGAGTTTAGAGTTGTAAGGCTGCAAGATATGACATGCAGAATTCCCACACACAGATATCACACTGTGCCCATGATGTCGTTACACATGCCCACAGAGTGGATATATTTTCCCAAGTATTTTTTATATAGAAGCCACAGCACAACTATAGAATGGGAGAGGGACAGCTTGTGTCCCCATCTCATTCTAGCTGCGCTCTTCGCACTGCCCAGCTCTTATCGGCAGCTGGAATCCTCTGCATGGATGACAGCTGAAAATGGAGCGTCTTCTATTGTTCTTTCAATGGATTAGAGCTGCAGATAAGAGCTGGGTAGAGGTCCACACACCTAAAGTTGGCCGTTTACAACTACGTACATGCACATATTTTGATGTGTGTATGTACGGTTTTGAAAAATCTTCATGATTCTACCCCATTAAGCTCACTCAGAGGTAGATCATTTGAAGAGCACTAATTTGCCTCCTCGCTATCACTCAAGGCTGGAAATTATCTTTCTTTGTCCGGAGGACAGTGGAAGCCTTCTGGTAGATTGTCCTCTGGATATCTGAGACCAAAATCCTGATTTTGGTGATGGCACATCATTCTACTGTGTCACATAGATATTCCCGTGTTTTGTATTTACCCACTTTATAGATTTTTTTTTTCAACAAAATAAATCCACATGCGCTGCATTATCTGACCCAATGCAACGGTGCTTACATTTTGCCCCTAGATTGTATGTATGTATGTCTGGCACTTACTAATGCTTCACTAAAACTGGATAAACAGAGTTTACATCTAGGAGCACAATTATTGGTTTTACAATGGTTTAAACAGGATTAAGCTTAGTGGGGTGGCAACTGGAAGCTTCTTAGTAATAGTATACCGATATATATATCTACACACAATATTAACAAACAGTTTACAATTGCAACCAAACTATGTCAATTTGCAAAAGAAAATATATCAATCAATCAGTCAATGAATTAGTTATCCCTTTTTTTTTCTTTTTAAGAGGTGTTTGGTTGTTGTCAAAATAACTCACATTTTGTGTCTCTTTTTCTTTAGACAATGATTCGGCAGAGATATGACCAGCAGCGGTCGATTTTTGTGAAGCGACAAATTGCGGAGAGGCTGGCAGACAGGCTGTGGACCCCTGCAGGGACGTACCCAACAGTCACCCAGATCCAACACATTTGGAGGGACCTCAAGCGGAGGAGACCGGATTTGGTGCGTGAAGTGGGGGACCGCATCCTGTCTGGTAAGTTTCGCATTTTGTCTTCTCCTCTTGTTAAGGAGTGGTGTTTTAGAATGTTTGTTGTTTGTGTAAAGTAGTATTGTTTAGCCTAGAACTGTTTGTTTTTCACTTCCTATATTTTACTACCCTTATTTTGTATATTTGATTTTGTTATTACAGCCAACTCTCCATCACGCCGGCGGCTGCAAATAATCCAGCGATACATACAGGCGACTGGCCATCCCCCAGGATGTGGAGGAGCAGGAGGAGACATACCCAGGGGAGGAGGAGCCAGTCATGGAGGGGGAGACTGAGGAGGAGGAGGTGCCATTCCGGGGGAGGAGGGGCCATTCTCAGAGGAGGAGCCATCTCTGGAGGAGGAGCCCACTGCCCAACATCTGCAGCCAGAGTCCTCCGAGGAAGGAGAGGAGGCGGCCGAGGCCGAGGAAATTGCCTGTGAGCTAACCTTAGAATCAATTTTTGTAACATATGTTGCAATTCAACACATTCTCACACTACTTTCACCATTTTTTGTTACAAATACATAGAAAGATCTAGCAGGATTTCATGTAGCTTCCAGTGATTAATCATGCATCAAATGAACGTTCTTTCTTGGTTGTTGGCTAGCATGAATAAAAATAGACATGAGTTGTTTAGTTGTCCAAGGTACAGGCAAATGTTTGCTCTAAATTTTTGGACGTAGGCAGAAAGTATCATTTAGAAGTTCTGCGTTAACCTATTCACCTTAACTAACCTAACAAATCTACTTTAGTCCTGGCCACCCACTTTTACTTATGGTGTTCATTTTTTATCTACAGCTACTGCAGTGCCCTTGCCAGCACCTCCTCTACAGGACACAAGTTCCTCATCTGAATGTAAGTATTTCTCCATTTTAGATATTATGAACATTCCTTAAAAACCATGAAAATAATAGTAGGAGATACTTTGTTAAGCCTAGCTCTATCACGTATCATTAGGAGTGTATGACTAGCATCATGTCTAGGCAGCTTTTAACAGAAGACAAAGGTTAAATGTCACATAGACAAATTTGTCCCTTGTGAAAATCCACAACCTTCATTGCCAACAAACTACATAACTAGTTCCATAGCCATAATTAGCTTGGCCCCAGGAATAACCTTTCTTTCTTGTTTGGCACGGTGTACACAAAAACAGTCATAACTTGATGAGATGACATAACTTCTGATATAATTCTTTAGCACTGTGCAATTAAAGAACTAGCTGTATATTATACTGTTACATTTGGTCAGTACTTACCTCTCTTATTTTTTTGGTCTTCTACAAACACAGCCAGTTCCTTCATACTTGATTAGAATCACTTTGAGGGGAAAAGATAGCAAAACTGCATTTGGAGCATACTTGGGCTACATCAAAAGAAACTTAAAGTGAAACTAAAAGGTAAAAGTGCGAGGGTCATTAACCTGTGGACATTGGGCAAACACAAAATAGAGATTAAGCTATTTTATACAAACAAGCGTCTTCACACAGGATACCAACTTAAAACCCACACTGGCTATCTCATGGAGTCCTGACAAAAATTAAGCAGGGGCACAGGGTGGGCTTGCAGGGGCACTCATTGGTCGGGCAGGGGAACAGGGCAGGCTGGCAGGGGCACGGGGTGGGCGGGCAGGGGCACTCATTGGCCGGACAGGGGCACAGGGTGAAGCCGGGGAGAAGAATGGTGCTGGCTGCTCTGCAGGGGATAGGGGGCCAGCAGGACCTATTGGGATTTGCCAACCCAGCCTGTGAATAATCGCCTGATGTAGCTGAGATTGTTGGCCCAGGGATTCACTTAACATGTTACAGAGATGGTCAAATCTGAACATGTAGGCACCCAAAGTGGCAGATTGTTCTTGAACCGATTCTATCAGACGATGCTGTTGTTGGTTAAATACTCGGTCCTGGCGATTTTGATTGAGGTTTTCATGTAGGAGCGTAAGGACCGGTTCCAAATTTTTTGAACTTGGGGCAGACATCCTTGACTCCACTAATCTATTAAAATGGCCAACCAGCCTCTGAGTGAGGCTAAAGCTACGTACACACTTCCCATTTTTATCGTTGGTAAACGAACGACGAACGATCCTGCACGATATCTGCG
>NC_092871.1:61459171-61480885 GCF_032062135.1 Pyxicephalus adspersus | reverse complement strand
TTTAGAAGCTGGCTGCTCACACTGGGTTGACCCAATCCACCTGCATCCACTGGTTGCTATAAAGGGGAAAAACAAAATTACTACAATATCACATAACTTTGTGGGTCACCATAACATTTTGCAGACAGCATCCTGACATTGAAACATCAACTAATGTTGGACAAAATGTTATACATATTTTTTCTGAATCCTTTACAATAAACATGGGTTGCTTACGGAAACCTCAGGTGTCTCCTCTTCTGCTTGTGGGGTAAATGTCCACCTGAGGGACCCTCAACAAAAAAAAAAACACAAATGGAACACACTGGGAAAGGTTCATTCCCCCAACACATCCCAAAATAAACACTAGTGGACCAGTTCTTGCCTACCTCCACAGTGGATGCAGCCCGTGAAAACTCTCAGAACCAGAAACAAGCAGACATAGATGTTCTACAAAGACACATGATATATCACATCAAAATGAATGATTGTGGTGACAAGTCTTCACATATCAAAAGTCCCCAATATTTCGCACACGCAAATTTTTTTGACATTATTAAGCTCACACATCCCAAAGGGAGGCTATATTATAAAGGGAAGATATATTTTAGAAAGATCAAAGGTTATTACTTAGCTTTTGAAAGGCTGAACACACACACACAAACCAAATTACCTGTATTCTCCTCCAGGCTTCTCTGCAGTGTATCAACGACCTCCTCCTGTAGATGGTGATCTGGTAATTAAAGCACAAAAACAAATGAAAGAGTGAGCTTGACTCTAACCCAAGTTCATTTGGATTGATAGGTTCACCACAAATCTAACCACAAAACACCACTCCCAGAGCCAAAAATGTGTGAAATTAAACACTCATATTAGAAGAGTGTGGTTATACACATGATTAGAGACACGTGCACAATGTCAAACAAGATATACCATGAAGATATCTTACCAGGAGGAAGCCCAGTGTCATCTCGATGCAAAGTGACATCCTCATCATCCACATCACCCCGAGCACAGAGGGCAGGAGGGGACTGCTGCGTCTCAGAGAGTACTATTGTAAAAAAAAATGAAACACACACAAGTTAATGCAAGTCAAAAGAAGGTAAAAATACACTAAAGAGGTCATTTTACAAAAATGATCTCATATTTCACCCCCAAACATATATGCTATTTTGTTCTCAATGCTAATGACTAAACTGTTGCAATCCCACAAAAATGCAAAAATCAATTGTGCTATTTTGTTCTCAATGCTAATGACTAAACTGTTGCAATCCCACAAAAATGCAAAAATCCATTCACATTGGTAATTAGGTAATGTAAAAGGATTGAACTTACATGGTTGCCAAGCATCGGAGTCATCCCAGTAGTCCACCTCTACCACCGTTTCTGGCCCAATAAATGGCAATTTATTAATGCCAATCTTTCATACTCCTTGAGACGATGCACAAGATATTCACGATAGGTCCCACTCCTTACGGCCTCTGTGCCCAGGAGCCTTTTAACATGTGTGAAGATGTGACTCACACGCTTTTGACACTGGGTAATGGTCCGTTGTGTACTGCCCACTGCATTTACACTCCTGGCAATTTCTTCCCAGAGTCCCTGCCTCACAGCATGGGAAGTCTGGGAGTGCAAGCCCCCACGGAGTCTAGGAAAATGTTGTTTGTAGGACTCCACGAGGGCTGCATTTTGCTCAGGAGTGAAGCTGGTTGCCTTGGAAGCAGAATCCCTGGTCCGGCTCAAACTGGCTGAGGTGCCAGGTTGAGGGGCCAGGGGCCTAGATGTTACTTGGCCTACATCACAGAGCAACCTAGTTGGCCTGAGGGAGCTGCCTGTTGGTCTATGGACTGAAAACCCTGGGGTGGTGGTGGGGCCACCAGCAGCAGCAGCGACGATGGTGGTGGTGGCCATTCTCCTTGGCTCCATGTAACTAGAAGTAACAAAATAAAAGTTAAGGGACAACACACCCAAAACATTTTTGGGTGGAATAAAGTCAATGATGTATTCTTACTTGTTGTTTTTCCTCTGGCAGTCCTCTGGTTTGTTGTTTTTCTGCTTGTAGTTTTAGTTTGCATGCAGAATGGCTAAGAAGCTCTGTGCAAATTTATAGGGATCCAGTACGTGGGCACACAAACGCACACTTACATACACATGCAAACGCGCACTTACGCAGGCAAGTGCCCATTTAAATTTGCGGCTGGTCAAGGATTTTGCTTGCTGTATTGTCATGGAGCCCAATTTGGAAGTGGACTTGTTCTTTGCCACTGCTGTTACAACTCTGCTTGTCACTGCAGAAGAAGAGCAGCAGCAACAACAGCAACTAGGGCAGCAATCTTGTGCTTTGCGATGGCTTCGGGAACCACGCATCTTCTTGGAGTGTAGCTGCCTTGAAAGTTTGCGTGACCAGGATGTCCAAAGGAGTTTCCGCCTGTCTCGCCAGGTCATCCATGACCTGTACAGCTTGCTGGAAGATAAAATTGCTCCAAAAACCAAGAGAAGCCAGGCTGTGCCAGGAATGACCAGGCTCTTGGCCTCTCCTCTTGGCAAACCTCCTTGGCCTGAATTTGTGGACCAAGCCAGCCTACAGTTTCCAGGGTTTTTACGTCCAAGGTCATCAATGCCATTGTGGACCTTGTCCCACTATATATTCACTTCCCTCAAACAGCTCAGGAGTGGTGGAAGGTAAAGGTGGATTTCTTCAGGTGAGCAGGATTTCCGAATGTTTTGGGGGCCATCGATGGAACCCATGTGGCTATTCAGGCCCCTAAATTGCAGGAAATCATGTTTTGCAACCGGAAGCGATATCATTCACTGAACGTACAAATAGTCTGTGATGCCAACAGGAAAATCATGAGCACAGGTTTCCCAGGATCATGCCATGATGCCTATATCCTGCGTCAGACAGCCCTCTACCAGAAATTCATCTCTGGAGAAATGCCTGAGGGCTGGTTAATAGGTAATGTATAATGTCGTTACTATATTATAACTAACAGTATTCAAATCCTAAAGACACTTGTTATGTTGCTATGTCCCTTTGCATTGTCAGAATGCCAGGCTATGACCTATATTGTATATATGTCATATTTTGTGCTAACATCTAATTTAGCAAATAGTTTATAAATATTGTACAATATTGGAAGCATGGGGGGAAGAACTAATTTTCAGATATTCCCGGAAGCCCTAGTATAATTACAAAGTTCACAGCTCATAGTATCTCAGTGTGGTAGTCAGTAGTAACAATGTCTCCTAACAACCAAAAAGCAACAAAGTGACCGAAGAGCACAACCCTTAGCAACCTTTGTAAAAAAACTCTAGTGTTACACTGCATTCACAGAACACCTACTATACAAAGAATTAACATGTATTATGTTTGTCTTTTTACAGCTGACAAAGGATACGGGCAGCTTTCATGGCTTATGACAGCTGTGCGTCAACCCCGGTCTGAAGCCGAGCACAATTACAACAAGGCTCTGCCAAAAAGTCGGCGGATTGTGGAGCAAACCATTGGGCTGCTAAAAGCATGGTTTCTGTGCTTGGCGCGGCCCGGTGGTAAGCTCCTGTACGCATCATGGAAAGCTGCCTGAGTCATCATGACATGCTGCGTCCTGTGCTTGCACCATGGGGATACCTGGGACATTCCAGAGGAACTCGAGCCAAAGGTACATCAACATCCTGCCTCTGGCTCCCAAAGCACAGCAGAGGGACGTAGAGTCAGAAATTAATTTATTGCTAATGTCTTTGTGCGAGAGTATTTACATATGTTTACAATGCATGCATTACATATTTCAGCACATCATCTTTGGGTTACAAACCAACCTAGGAGTTGAAGTCATAGTAAGCACACTTTAATCGTTTGGGAAATGAAATAGCAGACATATTTGTGTAAGAGCTGGACCTTTATGTGACACTTTACAAAAACACATTGCCAAACTAGGGCAGAGTGCAATTTAGTTTAGATTTGCACAAGCATTGCTTATGCAGCCAGAAAAGCATGAAAAATACAATCCAACAGCATGTAGTTACCACTAAAGCATGATTAACCATGTAGCTTAACACATCCCAATAATGTAATCTATTTCTTTACAGGGCGATAACATCCCTCTGCTGTGCTGCCAAGCCTCTGGAATGTCACATCACAGACTGCCGTACATTCGTGGATGATATTGCTTCCGGTTAAGGGAGAAATCCACCTTTATGTTCCTCCACTCCCAAGGTGATGCGAGGAAGTGAACATATAGTGTGCCAAGGTCTAAAATGGCATTGAGACCTTCATGAACGCCAAGGAAACATTTTTTGGCATTTTTCTATACAAAATGACTAATATGATTAGAATCATGTAAACACATAAATAAAGCACACTATCTGGTATGTAAGAGTGCTTGACCCTGCTTGTGAGCTTGTCAATCAATGTGGTTTGATGTTGTGCTTGGCAACCTGGACCTCCTTCCATTACCATCAGGTGTGATAGAATGAGTATGCAACTCAGCTAGACAACTAATCGACAACCAGTTTGGACAGAAAGTGGAAGTGTGTTTGTATACAATAGTGCTAAGATCAGGCAGCACAGCACAATGACAACAAACCTATAACACAACTACAAATGAACACAGGAGTTGTGTGGCAGCAAATCAATATGAGTGCAAATGTTAGGTTAATAAATATGTACATAATACATTCAAAAACCAATATGTGACTTTGAAAATGGGACAAAGGCAAACAGGAGGTTCAAGTGGTAGTTTGGAGTGGAAACCATGCAGACATTTGTCATGAATATTAGTTAAAAAAAATGACAAAACATTGCAGAAGATTTGCTAAACAACAGAAACTGTCATTACAAACCAAGCACAAAAACATTGCAGCAAAAGATGAAACTAACAATTATGAGGATTACAAAGTCACATCAATGCATAACATCCAAGCAAATTTACTTGATGACCCCCCCGCAAACCAGTCCAGTTAAATAATAATAATGAAAATGCATATGTATTTATATGCATTTAAATGTATTTTGACATACATACACAAGTGAAATCACTAAATGATTTTTTTAAACCACCTTTGGCAATAATCCTTTTTTCAATTATTTGATTTCTATCAGGCCAAACTACAATGACATTTTAATTAGATCACAAATGCTTGGTTTTCACAAATCATACTATTGTGTGATGAGATATTATGAAGTGTTAACTAGTATATACACAGCTTGATCTCAGTTAGTTTGCAGTGTTGCAAAGCAAACCAAAAAGTATGAAAAAAATGCAACAAATGTAACAATAAATAATAAATTTTGTTAATGAGTACAATGTAACCTAAAAAAGTAGCACTTACCCAAAAGAAGATGAAGCATTAAAGATTCTAATTGACCTGTAATGGACTGTAGATGCGCACAGAACAGGGAGCAGGTGTGCGCTAATTAATTGCTATGATCTCACCATTGACAGCTTAACAGATCCTCCTTAATCGCGCAGCTGAAAACTAATCGCCTTAATTGGAAAAATTCACGACCCCTATTGCTCATTTCTCATTTATCAAGGCAGGAATCTGGCGCGTGAAGGCGCGTGTACTAGCACTCGGCTCCGGACTGCGGGAAAATGGCTCTGATGTTGGCGCGTAAATACGCGCTTTCAGCGTACGCGCATCTCATTGATGAATCGGGGCCATTGTTTTAGAGTTAAACGAAAATTCTTTTTAACAAGTATTCAGAACCTGTCCAGATAATGGTATCATTATCGATATATCTTTTCCAAATACTTATCTATTGTTGATAGGTGCGTAATTTGGGATTAAGGCTGGGTTAAGGGGATAATGGTGGCGTTATATTTCTCTGTATAACATTGATTCCCTTGGTGTGAGGGATGCTGCAATAGAATGCCTCAACATCAGTGGTGACTAGTAGAGAATCGGGGGGGGGGGGGGGGTGGATAAGTTTAGGTGAACTTTAAAAGTTCGATTGTGTTGTTAAAGGGTATTATTGAGGGAAGGATAGAGACAGACAGGCTTTTATAGGCAATGTGATGTTTGTGTTTATTTTTATGAACAGTTAATATGTGGTCTTAAATCTAAGAAAGACCAACTATTTTAAACCAAAAAATACCATAATAAAATGTGAATACAAATGACAATAAAATTATTATGCCAACATATACTTATTGTTGTACAAATTTATCTAACTACTATTTTGCTGGTCAAAAAAAATGTCTCAAGGTGCCCGACGGTATATGGCATATTAGTATAGTATATTGAATTTGCATTTACTTACATAAGATAACAATGTACAATAATATGTAAGGGACAGCTGAGTCAGTATATCCCTGGAAAATTAAAATGACGTATTTTCCAAAATGTTTGAAAACACATATCAATTTATAGGAAAATAGAGTAGAAAACATTAACAACCAAACTTGTTCTCAAAAACTTACTTACCGTGAAGTCTGGCTGCAGATATGTGTGGAAGAAAGTGCTCAAGAAAATTCCCAGATAAGTGGACTGAAAAAGGGCTAAAAAAGGGGGTGTATTGTTATATCCATGTGAGATAAATGTTAAATGGTTTCTTACTGGATACAAAAAGGAATGTTCACTACTTACTCAAAGTTCTAGTTATAGTAGGAGTTGGAGATATTTTCATGTATTATCAAAAATATCTAGAGATCAGATATCTGGAGTCAAAGTACAACAGCATATTAATTATCCACTAGATGGTACGATACTCTTATAAGGATTAGTAGGAAACGTAATATTGTTTTACCTTGCGATATGCAAACATTCAGTATCCCAATATTATAAGCACAATATGGCTATTGGGATATTGAAAATCATTATCTATGTAGGTAAAGAAAATATATAAGTATAAAGATATATATAATATAATATAATATAAGGCATAAGCCATTGTAAATTGGATATATATAATAAAGCTTACATTATGGGTTAGTATCTAATCAATGTTGGTGATCCTGGTTCTGGGATATGGTTACAGTAGATTTCCACCAATATTCTAAACAGTAATAAGATGCCTCAAGTTACTGGTGTAACAGGTATACACAGAGTAGGTTACACGAAAAGTGAAAAGTCACTTGCTTCAATTGTTTAAAAGGTACCATAATGTGATATATGCTTTCTAATTCTCACCTAAGTCCATTATAAAGTGTAGACAAAGTTACAGTGAGGGAAAGAAATATTTGATTACCTGCATATTTTGTACGTTTTCCCTCTGACAAAGAAAGTACCATTATAACTGTAATGGTAGGTTTATTGTATTTGTGAGAGACAGAATAACAACAAAAGAACCCTCAAAAACCCAGTGCTCAAACTGACCCAGGGTTCAGTTTTGGGACCTTTTTAACATCTTTCTAAATGATATAGACTTTGGGATTAAAAGTACCATCTCTGTGTTTGCAGGTGACACCAAACTATGTAATGTAATGTAATGTAATTAAGTCCATACAGGTTGTCTATAATCTATAAGCAGGCCTGGATGTACAGTTTGATTGGGCAGCCTAGTGGCAAATGACATAATATAGATCATAGTTCTCCCCAGAGGGTTTTAGCCGGTTGCTCCGCCTGGCTGCTTTGAATACCCCGCCCAGCTCTCGGCAGCTCTCATCCTCAGATGCACGGATCTCAGTGAGGCTGCTCTGTGCCATCTGTGCCCTGTGTCATCCGTTCAGAGGATTGCTGCTGATGAGAAGTGAGCACACAGTTCAGCCTTCATGTGAAGGAGACACATTTCTGCCTGTGAAATGTATCCACCTCTAGCTCTGCATTTGAATTCTGCATCCTCACAGCTCTGTGTACAAACCTCCATATCTCCTAAACTGTATGTCACAATGACCTGTAATTTTCAGGGTGTACAGGGGACCCTCATAGATACTAGGTATTACAATTTCAGCCCCCTAGCTTTAAAGAATTTATGATATGGGTTCACAAATGTAAAAAGTTATGAAAATTGAATTTTGGGGTTGCTGTTTCAGAGGAAAGTGCAACTAGGAGTCCTAAATTGAAAGTGCAAATTGGGGACCCCGGAGCCACTAACATAGCAAGGAGCATTGGGGTGGGGCCCCTAAATATATACCTACCTGTCACAAATCTACCTATGAAACTACTGTCTGCTTCTCTTCTTTGTACACCAATTTCTCTGGGGGTAGGGGGTACAAAACTGAAAATATAGGTGCAAGTGGCAGGCACATTCTCCCCTTACAATCTCATTACCACAGCATTATTAGAGCATAAAACACTCTGCCCATAAAAATGGGCTTTCCTGCCCTGTTTCACATTCCTGTCCACTTAACTAACATTCTGAACTTCAATTGGGGAATGGGGAGATGTAAGAAACCAAAAACATAGGTACAAGTGGAGAACATCTGTGACTAACATCCCCTAAAACTTCATCACTATGGCATCATTAGAAAATGAACTCTGCCCACTAAATGTTATCGAGGTTGAGCTACTGGAAGGTTACAGTCGTGTGTAACAAGAAAGTGCATTTTGATGGACTGTTTTTTTTTTTTAATATTGTAATAATGCCATGGTGATGAAAGGTGATCGCCACTCATGTCTCCCACTTCAACCTATATTTTTGTTTCCCTGCACCTCTTAATTCTGGGGAAATTGGGGTTTGAAGTAAGATGCAGACAGATATGTGTAACAGAGCAGGCAGCACATTTTGCTAGGTAGAGATATATGTTCTCATAATGCCATAGTAATTACATTTTAGAAGGGTTTAGCCACAAGTGTCCCCCACTTGCACCTACAGTTTCAGTTTCCTATGCCTACACGTGTACCTTACAAATTTCAAGTTAATACAACCAACGGTTTAGAAGATATGAAGGTTTGAACACAGCGAGCTGTTAGGCTGCAGAATATGACAAGCAGCTTTTACACTCACATAGCTATCACACTGCGCTGCCGATGACATTACACACTGCGGATAATCGTCACAAACTGTTTTTATATAGAATATGGGCAGTGATGAGAGGGGGGTCACTGTCTGTCTTGTCCCCATCTGATATCACATGCATGATGCTATTAAAGCATCGCCACATTTTTAACATTATATTAAAGAGTGACTTTCTCTGTTATGTAATAGAAAAATGTGCGTTTTTTTGTTTTTACACTTTTGTGGCGAGGACCTCTCTCCTTCAGTCTTCACTTCCATTTCGGTAAAGACCGAAGGGGAAATCCGCAGCCTACTGGGATATTTGTGTCACTTGCACTTTCGGAGGATTTCTTATAATGTAAAAAAAAAGTGTTCAATCTAATGCATGCACAGTGCAAGGCAGCATTGGACGTACAAGTGAGCATCAGAGAAAAGGTGGAAGCTGAGCCAGCATGGGCCTGCTGGGTTAATTTTGTAAAAGAATCAAGTGAAAAAAAAATGTTTTCACAAAAGTTCACTTTAACTAAATATAGACACAGGAGCACATCTGAAGTTAGTCTGAATTCACACAGGCAGTAAGGTTACCTTTGTCCATTCCTCATGCCAGGAACCACTGCTGCTTAAAAAACTTCTAGCTCTGAAAAAGCCCAGCACTTACCGCCTGTTACCAATCCTAGATGCCCAGCACTTACCGCCTGTTACCAATCATAGGTGCCCAGCACTTACCGCCTGTTACCAATCCTAGATGCCCAGCACTTACCGCCTGTTACCAATCCTAGGTGCCTAGAATTTACCACCTGTTATCAATCCTAGGGGCCTAGCAATTATGGCCTGTTACCAATCCTAGGTGCTCAGCACTTATGGCCTGTTACCAATCCTAGGTGCCTAGCAGTTGCCAGAAGTCACTCAAAAAGGGTTAATGTTTTTTGCTGCTAATATGAGCTAAGCCTAACTTGTTACACCACATTCAGTATATTATTACACTACTACAAAGGATTACACTCTTAAAACTTAGAACACTAGAAAGTTGGGTCACAATACACAGCATAGGACAGTTGTGGCAAAATACATAGAATAGAAAAATTGGATATACTAACGGGGCAGGCATTACAAAGTTGTAACAAATAATTAGGAGAAGGTAGAACACTGAAACAATAAGAGGTTACTGGATACCCATGGCATAAACAACTGGGAGCACTAAATTTGCCGTGTTTTGCCACACCCCCTTTTTTACCACCCAGCTACAGCTTCCTACCACCTGGCTGAAAAAATTTCTGGGGAGAACACTGTAGATAAATGTAATATTATGCATGTATGTATGCTAACAACATGCATGCTTCATAGCGTCTAGGGGGAATACATTTGGGGGAGTCAGAAATGGAAAAGGACCCGGGGGTTTTGGTAGATCATAGACTTAATAACAGCATACAATGCCTAGCTGCAATATCTAAAGCTAGTAAAGTATTTTCTTGTATTAAAAGAGGAATAGACTGCAGAGATGGAGACATTATCCTGCCTCTGTACAAAGCATGTGGTCAGACCACATCTGGAATATGCAGTCCAGTTTTGGGCACCAGTTCACAAAAAGTACATTGTTGAATTGAAGAGAGCGCAGAGAAGGGCAACTAAATTATTAAATGGAATGGAGGAGCTCAGCTATGAGGAGAGATTAGCTAATCTGAATCTATTCTCCCTTGAGAAGAGATGTTTAAGGGAGGATATGATCACCCTGTATAAATATATAAACAGTCCATATAGAGAACTCTCTTCCCCATTATTCACCTTGAGATCATTGCAAAGAACAAGATGGCACTCTTTGCATTTGAAGGAAAAGAAATGTATTCTCTGGATAAGGAAGGGATTCTTCACTGTAAGGTCTGTGAAAATGTGGACTCAGCTCCCTCAGGAAGTAGTTTGAGCAAATACTATAGGTTGCTTTAAAAAAAAAAAGCTGAATGTTTTTCTAGAAGCACAGAATATAACTGGGTATTAAGGCTTTAAAGTAAAAATAACAGTGACTGTTGATCCAGGGAACATCCGATTGCCTCATAGAATCAGGAAGGAATTTTTTTCCCCTGTTGAAGCAGGGTTTTTTTGCCTTCCTCTGAACCAACCATGTCTTATAGGGTTTTATATCTGTAATAAGTTTATTTCCCTATTGGTTGAACTTGATGGACTTATGTCTTTTTTTCAACCTAACCTACTATGTAACTTTGTAACTATGTAACCATTACAAATATAGACTGGCTATTTCTTTGTCGGAGGGCCAACATACAAAATCAGCAGGGGATCAAATACTTCTTTCCCCACTGTACTTACATAGTTCAGGGGTGAGTGTGACTACCGGTGTCCGTAGCCAGCCTCCAAAAGAGACATTTGTGCAGTCGGCGTCCTGCTCTTAAATCAAGTATATCAGTGTCCATTCATCAGCGTGGTTGGCGTAATCCCGCCAACAGCGCCGATGTGTATTGTCTTTTGTTATCAGAGTTACTGAGGAATTTTACAGGTGGATTGTGATGAATAGCTTTCATGGTTGCAAAAGAGCATGATTTTAAAGAATATACCGCTACTAAAAGTGTGTTGTATGTCTGTGATTTAAATGTATAAACTGATTTTTTTGGTAGGTGGTGTGAATTTGTTATGCATGTGTAAGAAAGTGTCAAAACGATGGAAATAGAAATAATATTAGGATAAAGAAACCTTCTAGTACCCAGGGATTATCCTCACCTGCAAGGGCTAAATTAACCCCTGCAGGTCCTGGTCCAAGGTGAATACCCTGGTTTAAACAAGGGAGGGATAAGTAAAACAGGGAGTAAAGAGCTGCCTGTAAAGTCACCCCCTGACACAATGCACCCACAGATGGAAATCATGGGAGCTCCCGTCCCTCGTAGGGCTAATCCCAAGGCCAGAGGAACCTTTTAAGTGTTAGCATATAAAGTATAATGTAAATTATGAAGAATATTTTTTTTATTTTTTAAAACCTTTATTTCTGTGAAAATTGTAACTATAATTCTGCTGGGGATAGATTTGACAAAGCGGTCACTTACATTCACACGAGTCAAAGGGTGATGATAAAAAAAACATATGATAATTACAATATTTATTATACAGGGTACTTAAAGTTATACAGCATAAAGAACATAAACATCTATATCTATATCTATATATATGTTAAACATTATTAATAACAAAGTATTTAAACCAAGATATGTTGTTATGATTACACAAGGATATTACTGATGCTAAATACCTGTCATAAAAAAATCACTACGTATATTTTTTATACATGCATTAATAATATTCATTCATCTTTGTATGAATTATATATTACAAAAAATAGATAATAACATTATACCCAACAAAATTTTTAGTAGTAGGTATGCAAACTAATTCTAAATGGTTCTAAATGTATTTCTAGTTATTTGGAACAAGTTCTATTTGTGTTGTGTGAATGTACTGAGATAGAGATACGCATTTGTGAACTAGTATTTCAAATATATATTAGGGTAAGAAAAGTGTAAAGGAGAATGCATCATTTAGACCTGGTGGCCATGCTGTGTCAAGTGGAAAATCCACTTGGTTTCCAATTGTATTAATAGCTTGTCCGTATCACCACCTCAGGGGTTCCTGTGGAACATGGTCCAATGCTGAAAATGTGATGAAGCTATTGTCATAATTGTGTTAAGTACCAATATGGTGACTAAGTGGGGTTAATATTTTTTGAGAATTTATTGTTTAGATGTGTTCGTAAATACGCTTTCTGAGTGCCCTTTTGGTTTTTCCGATGTAGAAGTTTCCACATCGGCAATTGACTAAATAGATAACCCCCTTGTAGCAATCTATATGATGTTTCAACTTGTGTATATTTTTATATGGAAGAGAAGTATTTTGGCCTTCTAAGATCCACTTACATTGCGGACAATGCATGCATTTGTAAGTACCCGGAGTCATTGTCGGTTTTTCAGATGGTTGGGAAGCTTTGTAATGACTCAAGACCAAGGTATCTTTAAGAGATTTAGATTTTTCATATGTAATCGAGGGATGGAAGGATTTTACTTGTGGAAGGGTCTTTTTTCCGTATGTGCCAATGTTTGGATATAATAACACATTGATGTTGTCTATTGTACGTTGTAATGATTCTTAGATTGTCTTTTTGCACTGGTTGAGATTGTTTGATCTACATTGAATCCTCATCATGTACGTTGCTAACTGATGATGGTCATTTCCTGCCCATATCTAAGTGTGTACGTGCTGGAGGGCGGAAGTCACGTTCTCCGACAAGCCAACCTAACCAGCTCACTGTGCGGAATAACTGTACACGCCTAGTGGATTTAAATCTCCTAATCAGCAACCATCTATTTAAGGCTGAACCTGCGGTGGCGTTGGTCCTTTGTTTGGACGACTGCCGCAGGTCAACCCCCCAAAAACAATCGCTTGGTCAGTAACCCTCTCTTCATCTTTTTTTATATGTATTCTCTGTCCATTTTTCTTATTTCATACCTGTTTTAAAAAATAGATAAACTCAGCATATTTTAGTTCTATAACACTTTATTACAGGTTTTGTTGCACTAGAACCTTTTTGTTTTAGTCTTCTACTACATGGTGTTTCCAAAGACAGCTTTTCAGGCTCTTACCAGTCACCCACTGATAACCGCTATTATATATGATCAAGGTATGTCATCTTGTGATTGTTTTATTTATTACATATTACAACGCATTGACAACCCTTGAGTGTATAATATAAGTAAAGCTAATCTTATCTATCACATTCTTTTACAGGGATATTGCTAGGTGAACAGTGAATCTTTTCACAAATAATTGAAACTGAATCACATCTAATTTATTGAATTGTAAGCATATTTTATGTTATTAATCAATATTAAGCTACTCTTAACAATTCCTCTAAAATCTTTTATTTTTTCATTCTATATGGTTATTATTTTTTTTATGTTTTTTTTGTCTCATTATAACTTTACTAAGCATTGTTATTCATTGTATCCATTAGATTAATCCCACATTAACACTCCCTAAAACAAAAATAAGAAACTAACACACTACTAAGTTTTTACTTCAAAGACCAAAGTAGGACCCTTTTACTAATTTATGATTTATCTACTATCTACCATCTTCTGTACATCTGAGTACGATAGTTTGGATATATGTAACACACAAATCATTTTTCTTCTCTCAGAGCATCTAAACGGCTATGCGATTGTTACATTGATTATAATTGAACTGGCTTGAATCTAACACTAGACAGTGTTCTCCCCAAACATTTTTTTCAGATGGGTGGTGGGTACCTGTAGCCGGGTGGTCAAAAAGGTGTGGCAAAACACAGCAAATTTAGTGCTCCCATTTGTTAATGCCATGGGTATCCAGTAACCTCTTATTGTGTCAGTGTTCTACCTTATCCCTATACTTTGTTCCAACTTTGTAATGCCTGCCCTGTTAGTATATCAAATTTTTTCATTCTATGTATTTTGCAATACATAGAATGAAAAAATATGCATTACAACATTAAAAAAAAAACTGTCCTTTAAAATGCACTTTCTTGTTACACATACTGTACCCTTCCAGTACCTCAAGCCTAATAAATGTTAGTGAGCAGAGTTTATGTTCTAGTGATGCCATAGTGATGAAGTTTTAAGGGATGGTAACCACAGATCTTCCCCACTTGTACCTATATTTTTGGTTTCTTTCACCTCTCCATTCCAGGGAAATTGAAGTTCAAAATGTTAGTTAAGTGGACAGGATTGTGTAGCAGGGCAGGGAAGCCCATTTTGATTGAGTTTTTTATGCTCTAATGATGCTGTAGTAATGAGTAGGGAGTAGGGATGAGCAAGAGCGAAAATTTCCTGGAACGTCCGAGGGGTCTGCAAATTTTTGGCAGAGGAAATCATTATGATCCCTGGCACTAGAGGTTAATTAACCTCTAGTGCCCGAGGATTGCAGCGGATTCTTAGGACTGCAATCATTCTGGCAGCCCTGGGAATCCGCCTGTTTGTGATCCCCGGCACTAGAGTGTAAATGGGGACAAGTCTCCCCATTCAAAACCTCTAGTGCTCTGATTGGCTGAGGAAAGCTTTCTTCAATGCTCTTTGCTATGTTAGTGGCCCTGGGGTCCCCAATTTGCATTTTCAATTTAGGACTCCTCTGTTTTTCCTCTTTCCTCTGAAACAACAACCCCAATGTTCAATTTTCATAACTTTTTACATTTGTGAACCCATATCTTGAAATTCTTTAAAGCTAGGGAGGAATTGTAGTAACTAGTATCTATGAGGGTCCCCTGTGCATCCTGGAAATTACAAGTCATTGTGACATACAGTTTAGGAGGTATGGAGGTTTGTACACAAAGAGCTGTGAGGATGCAGAAGGACATGAAGACTTCACACACAGCTCTAGCAGTGGATACATTTTACAGGCAGCTTTTTTTGTTTTTAAATAGAAATCCCAGCTTGTGCTTACAGATGGGGGCGGGGCTGCCTGTGTCTCATTCACATGAAGGCTGAACTGTGTGCTCACCTCTCATCGCAGCAGCAATCCTTTGGATGACAGCTGAGCACAGAGCAGCCTCACTGAGATCCATGCAGAGCATTAAAGCTGCCGAGGAGAGGTGGGCGGGGTAGGCACAGCAGCCGGGCGGAGCAACCGGCTAAAACCCTCTGGGGAGAACTATGCTAAATTATAGTAAGTCCAAGTATTTTTATCAAAAATAAATGATACTAAAATTATGTACATGGATTTACTGTGGGCTATATGTGCAATACATGATGCTAATACTGTATTTTTCATAACTCATGTTTTTTTATTTTTGCAAACTATGATGTCTAATTATTAATAATAATTATTACAGTCCTGGAGTCTCTATATCCCCTGAGAAAAGCCCAATTGGGCGAAATGAGTAGGGATAAGACCCCGTTCTTTATCTCAAGAGTTATACGCAAGTTTGTAAAATCTTCTACTTACCTTTATAGTGTGAATAAAGTTCCCTATCATGTCAATTTGTAACATAAGCCTATCATTGTTTTAAAGCCTTTTGTATTCGAAGAATAATAAATTATACTGTTTTATACATAATTACTGTAAACCTATAATGCCTTTGTAAAAGCCTATCTCTTTTCTCCGTTCTTCTTATTTGTAGTACAATATTGGACACCAAAAGCTTTGGCACCCAGACCAACTAATTGGGATAATATACCCCTAATAAATGACTGATGTTCGGCAAGCTATAGACTTTTACTAGTTTCACAAAAGTTTGTATTTGAGCATTTGTGGCAATCGGTGGATAAAAGGAGGTATGGGTTTTTTTTGCAATGACTTCCGTGGGACTTTTATCATTCTTAGGTGTAATGTCCTCAAAAAGTAGAATCTCTCTTGATTCGTTTTCCATTAATAGCAGGTAGAGATTTTTGAGGATTTTTAAATCCCGCGTGTCTAAATTCTTGTACATTTGTGGTGTAAAAGATTTTTTCTCGTCCGGGGGTTTTTCAAACATGACCTTAAGTGTTAAGTTCCTAGCGAACAAGTTCAAGTCCTTGATGATTTCAAATTTATCGATTTTCTGTGACAGGCAAAAATGATAGACCCATTTTGAGAACTTGTGTTTCAAGTTCTGATAATTCATATAATGACAGGTTTATGATTTCCCTAATTTCTCCTGTTGTGTGTTGATTTTGGTGAAGAACCTGTCCAGGGAGTTGGTTTTGGCTGTAAGGGATGGTAGATGTTGTTGAAGTGACCCTAAAAAAGAGTGCTGAACTTTTAGAATGGCACAAGTGTTTGAAGTGGATTTGCATGTTGTTTCTTTGGTACCTTTGGGTTTCATGTAGTTTGTGGGGGTATAGGTGTAATTAGGGGTGGAGACACTTGGAAAGAAATACGTGATGCTTTATTGTTGTCTGTGGTTGTTAGACTACTGGGTGAGATCTGTGTTGAGGATGAAAAAGAGGTTTTACAGGTTGTTGGAGGGATGGCGGTGAATTGTAGGTTTTCTATGTTTGGGAATAGGAGAGTTGTGGGGTAATCTAGATTGATAGGTATGGGAGAAGTGTTAAATGGGGCTCTTTTGATGATTTGGGCACTTTCAGGAGTGTCACTAGGCAGTCTTTTCTTGTGTTTAAATGGTACAGGGTTCCCAGTGCCTCCTACTTGAGAGGGAGTCTCGCTAGAGGGTTTGGTACTGTGTGTGTCTTGTTGTTTGTTGGTGGTTTTCGTGTCTTTGTTACCAGTATTTGTTTTGTCCCATTTGTGTGCTCTTTTGTTTATGAAAGTCCACTTATCCCTCTGGAGTTTTTTTGGCCTTTTTATTGATGATAGATGTAGAGAATTTTTCCAGCTGGTTTTTTAAATCCGTGATTTTTTCAGAAAATGACGGGCTATTGATATTACCCAAATTATGGGATTGTAATTGATAAAGTTCTTGATCTAGTTCAAATACTTCCTCCTCATAATAGTGTATATGAGCAGTTTCATAAGTTCTTCTGAGCATTTATTGAGAATTTGTTCCCAGGGTGATCAAAGTTTCTCTATATTTTTTCACATTTGGAAATAGTTGTATCCGTAGTCCAAAGGGGTTACATCCTTCCCCTATGTCCTGTGAAAGTATTTAATGTGCCAATATAGTGAGGATTTATTTCTCCAATATTTAAATTTCAAAATTAATTTATAAGTTTGTGGTTCTGTTTGTCTAGTTGATTGACATTTATCCTCAATATTCGTCATAAAACCTTCACATTTTTTTGCCTAGAATTTTCATTCTGAAGGGTATTTTATACAGATAGAACAACAAAGTGTTTAGTTGTGTATAGATGAGGAGAGGAAAAGGATGAATAGGCAAGGGATTAACTTCCACAGGTGAGAACCTATGCCTTGTATGAATAAATATTGTAGGGGGCGTGTGTCTTCCCTCCCCTCACTGTAAAAATATACGTACCATGGCAGAATGTCTTAAGAGAGACTATCCTCTAGTGAAACCTCAAAACAACTTTATTATATTCCTGTTAACCTTCATTCTCAACAAAAACACCTTTACTTTTGATGGCAAGATTTACCCTCAAAAGCAGGGTGTCTCGATGGGAACACAAAATGTGCACTCTCATACGCTAACATATTCTTGGGAATGGGAAAAAAAACATGTTCTCAGACTCCCACATCAACAAATATATCAAATTCATCTAAACCCAAAATGCTACACTGAGGAGGTGTTTTTGTTCTGGACAGGTTCGGAATCCTTACTCCTGGAATTCTTTGAATTCATTCAATTTAATCAATTCAACTTGAAATTTACTTTAGATTACAGCAAAACTCAATTACCTTTTCTTGACCTCTATCAGGATTGACGCCAATAATAGAGTCACAACAACTATTTTCAGGAAACCAACAGCCGGAAACACCATCATACATGCGCAAAGTGCACATCCCAAGCCTTTAGTTGAAAGTATACCTTTCAGCCAGTACTTGAGGCTGAAAAGAAACTGTAGCCATGAATCAGACTTCAAGCACGAAGCCAAACCACTACAAGAAAGATTATTGCTAACTCAAACGATCTTACAACAGAGCCCTAAAATATGAAAGGGAGGACCTTCTTTCAAAATAACATACATAAATAACAGAATAAATAACATAAATAACAGAATACAGTAAGACTGATTATGACTTATAATGAAAAATCGTAAATTCATTACCAATACAACACAAAAGGTGTAATATACATGATTACTTGTATTTGCGGTTCCTTTTATATAGGAAAAATGATAAGACCCCCCAAAAAGAGGATCTATGAACATATACATTCTACTGAAGTGGGCAAAATTGTGACACCTGTCCGCCAACACGTAGGCAGTAAGCATCAAAATAACCCCAAACTTCTTAAATTCTTTGGCCTCGAACACATACACCCAAATCCAAGAGGAGGAGGCTTCGATAAAAGACTCCTACAGGTAGAAACCAAATGGATAGTAAATCTAAAGCAACATACCCACTTGGCTAGAATGAAGCGATTAGTTTTAAATCCTTCCTCTAACATTGACATGATCAGAACATAGGTTTCTGTACCTCATCACACTTTACTTTTTTTAGATTTCTTATCTGTTTACTGATTTATTACTGAATTGTATGATCACTACAAAATCCATTATATATGTAATGTAATTATACACAGTCTTCGGATTTATATGTAATCTTATGTTTTAATTCATTATATTATCTATGCCTATGTGCTGAATTCCCAGGTACTACATGCTTCACAGATACTACATACACCTACGTTCACTCCCAGGGCATTTCATCCATCAGGAGATCAAATAAATCCAGGGTTTTTCATCCATCAGGAGCCCCAATAATGTCATGGGGATTTCTTAACACACAGGAGGAGGTGAATGTGCCCGCCCTCAACGCAGGCACACTTTCCCCTCCTCCCATGTGCTGCAAAGACACCACTTAAGGCGCATTTTCACTCCAACAGCCCTTCAGCTGCACCTTCCTTACAAAACGCTGCTGCTTTCTGCAATTGACCCCAACTTCCATCCATAAGGTAAACCTTTGATTTTACAATCATTCCTTAACCAGCTAGTAACTGATCAATTTTTTTATACTTCATGTTGAATCCCCATCCTTTTCTGCCTATAGGAAGGCATTGTCCTATCCTGTTAACTCTTTTGCATTAATATTCTTGAGCCTCAAACCTCTTTTATTGCTTCACCCATTTACATACATACATATTTGGACAGAGACAACTTTTTTTCTAATTTTTTTTCTCAGACTCAGAAGCAGTTGTACTGCAGACTTTCAGCTTTAATTCAGTGGGTTGACCAAAAAGATTGCATAAAAATGTGAGTACCTAAAGCCTTTTTTAGCACAATCACTTCATTTCAGGGGCTAAAAATAAAATGTTCATTTCCAATACTTGGTTGAAAACCATTTGCTGGCAATGACAGCCAAGTCTTGAACGCATGGACATCACCAGATACTGGGTTTCCTCCTTTTTAATGCTCTGCCTGGCCTTTACTGGAGCGGCTTTCAGTTGCTGTTTGTGGGCCTTTCTGTCCGAAGTTTAGTCTTCAACAAGTGAAATGCATGCACAATTGGGTTCAGATCAGGTGACTGACTTGGCCATTCAAGAAAATTCCACTTCTTTGCTTTAATAAAGTCTTGGGTTGCTTTGGCTGTATGTTTTGGGTCATTGTCCATCTTTAATATGAAAGGCCTCCCAATCAGTTTTACTGCATTTAGCTAGATTTGAGCAGACAGTATGCCCCTGATTCATCAATAAAATCCGCGCTCGCTGGAAGCGCGAAAGTACGCGCGGCCAGCGATCGCGGTTTACCGCGGTCCGGACTCGAGTGTGCTCGTACACGCGCCTCCTCACTGCCAGCCGGATTCCTGCCTTCATAATAATTCTGGCATCTAAAGCTGGGTAATGAGAGGAGGAGGCGCTGGGCCCTGAGACGGAGCAAGGAGGGCATTAGAATTTAAGGCCATCACCTATGTGGAAAGTGTAGAAGCTGTAGCTATTGGAGACATGAATGGATGAGCGAGATTCCAATCTGTCCCTACCTACTATGTAGCGAAACCACATGAAAGGGATTGGGCTTGGAGGAATCAGCGGGGAAAAAAGACCCTGTTGAGCTGGAGTCTAGTCTGGCATCTAGATCTGGGTACTGGGAGGAGGAGGAGGCGATGGGCCTTGAGACAGAGCAAGTAGTGCATTAGAATTTAAAGCCATCACCTATGTGGACAGTGTAGAAGCTGTAGCTACAAATTATCTTAAGGATAATATACTATATATTTATTTGTAACATTATAATGGGTTGGTTCCTGCAGGCACAACTAGCTCAATGTTTCCAGACCCCTCAAGGCCCAGATAACAAGGTTTGGCCAGCTCGAGCTGTCATAATATGTGGAGCTGCTGTGAAAAGGAGCAAGGGCGGCATTAGAGGTTGTGGCCATCACCTATATGGACAGTGTCAAAGCTGTAGCTTTTGGAGACATTAATGGATGAACGAGATTCCAATCTCGGTAGGGACAGATTGGAATCTCGTTCATTCATTCATGTCTCCAATAGCATCACCTTCGACACTGTCCATATAGGTGATGGCCCCAACTTTTAATGCCCTCCTTGCTCCGTCTCAGGGCCCACCGCCTCCTCCTCATGCTGTTACTGCTGCCGCCTGCCCAGTACCCAGCTCTAGATGCCAGTTACCAATGCTGTCCACGCTCCGTCTCAGAGCCCATTGCCTCCTCTTCCTGCTGTTCCTGCTGCACGCCCCTGGCTTAACCAATATGAGCCATCAGGATGCAGGTATACTTCGGATGAGCCAGCTGATTCGAGTGGGTGGTATCTTTAACCCTGGAGCGCAGCTTGAAGCATAAGTGGAAGTGCAAATCAATCACATCCAAACGGGACAAATCTGCCAGTGTGGCGCTGTATAAATTCTCTTCTATGATGTCCCAGCGCACATTAGGAAATGGGTACACTAGCACTTCACCAGCTTTGAATCCAACAGACATGGACGTGTTGCATATCACCAGACATTTGGGGCTCAGCACCTCGGTGAACCGAACAAACAGGTGGTCCAGGTTGGCTTTGTACATTTGCAGTGATTGCTCATGATACCTGCTAACATCCTATATACACAAGTTGATGATTACAACGTAGGGCTGAGGTCCATGTTAGAAGATGGCCAGCACACTCTCTATGTACTCCGAAGAAACACGGGTCAGGAAATGCGCACAGGTGATAACAATTCACTTGCAATTAGCACATGCGCAGTCTGTCAAAAGTGGCTGTTTGCTTTTTGAACTTGGAAATGTCATTATAACATTGTTCAATATGATCCTTTACATAGGTACACCAGTAAACA
>NC_092871.1:61454344-61457899 GCF_032062135.1 Pyxicephalus adspersus | reverse complement strand
TTTTTTTCTGTTTTTTTTTTTCGGTGTTGGAAGTTGTGGGGGGAGACTTATTGATTTTGGGTATGGCGCCTTGTTGGGAAATACAGGTGGGTAGGGTGGGAAGAGGTTGAAAGTCTGGTGATAGTAAAGGGGGGTCCATGGATGATGGTGGGGGACAGGACTATCCACAGGTGAGGTGACTGGATCAGGTGTGTTGTTGAGTGTCTGAAATCCTGGATCTGGAAAGGTATTGGGTTGTTGTTAAGATATAGGGACTGGAAGAAGTTTGGATGTCAAGAGAAACCAGTGCAGGTTTGTGTTTAAAATTTGCAACACTGAGGGGGATGGAGTCACTTTTCTGGTGTTTCTTCCCTTGATATTGATATTTGGGACTAAAGCAGGTAGTTGAGTCTGATGTGTGCTGTGAGGTTGTGGATGTGATGTGTGTGTGTGTGGAATGTGTATTGTTTGCTTGAGTTGGTGCTGAAGCAGTAGTATTTGAGGTGGGTTGTGATGGCGAGGATGTGGGTTGTAAGTCTATGGATGGGGGGTTGTTATTCCATTTGTTGGTGGAGGACTCCCATTTGTATGCTTTGTGTTTGGTAAAAGCCCATTTGTCTTTTGAAACTTATTTTCTTTTTTGTTAAATATGTTTGTGTTAAATTATTCTAGGTGAATATTTAATGTTGAGTATTTTCCTTTGAATGAGGCTGGACTGATGATTTCCAAATTATTAGAATGAATTTCTGTAAGTTCCTGGTTAAGGGAGACAAGTTCCTATTTATAGTAGTTGATCAAAATGTACATCAGGGATTCAGAGCACTTTTTGAGAGCTGTTTTCCACTCCTTGGGGGTTGCATTCTTCAGCTATGTACTTTTCCAAAAATCTGATATGCCATTGTAAGATAGATTTTCTTTCGAAATATTTGTTTCAATTTCTGAATCAGTGAGCTGCTTTTCTGTTCGTCATATTTAGATGATGGACAATTTGAATTTGGCACATGAAGGTTTTCCAGTCTTGTCCTGAATGAGTAAACTAAATATATATGTTTTGAATTGTCAAATTCTCAATGCACCATGTTTTAATAGACATATATATATTATATATATTGTTGTAATCACTGTATTATATATTATCACAGTTCTCATCTCTGAATCCCCTGAGGAAGCTCCTCAAAGGGGGAAGCCTCTTTGGGCGAAACACGTCGGGTATCGAGACATATCAATCTGCTGACAATTGTTTAACCCTTTGTAACATGGTCTAAACATAGATCTGGATACTAGCATAGAAGTACTGTGTTAGCAGAGGTTCCAGCAGAGTGGGACTATGTCTAGTCCAAATAGTGTTAAATAAACACAAGTGAATTTTTACAAAAAAAAAATGTTCTGCCTAAAAAAGCCAGTTTTTGCTCTCTATTTATCTTAAATCTTTTGTCTATAGTGTTAATAAAATGGATTTGCTAGCACAGGCTCTCTAAGTGCCATATGCATCTCTGTGTAGATAAAATGATGCTCATCATGAGAAGACCCTATTGACAGCTATGTCACGGAAGCACTGGATTTATCAAGCAACTGAGTGACAATTCAATGCACATGAATAATTTTCTTAGACACAGCTTCATCCATTGATCAACCATGGAAGATTTCATGAACACAATTAATACTTGATATATGATAAACCACAATGTTTAGTTGTCAAGCAAGTAAAGTTGACTTTTAGAAAAGCATATTCTAAAAATTCAAAAAGGACATGCTAAGATAGATAGGTCCTTGCTCTGAAAGGAAAACATCTAACATCACACTCCAACTCTCAGCAGCACAGAAAATCAGATACCGCTATTCACAGCACACAGCAGTGTTCACTACACAATGCACTTGCACATTAGAAATCATTTAGGAAATATGTTGTGCGATATAGAGCCTGCAGTGTTTATAGGAGAGTTTTCTGCATTCCGGTAAAAAGAACATTGTGAATCAAAGAGATTCCAAGACTTCAAAACATTTGTCTGGAGTTCAGCCTATCTGCAGTGTCTTGAATACCTGTCAGTGCTGGGTGCCACCTCTGCCTGCTCCGGGTCTTGTATGCCTACTGCTCCAAGGAGCTCATCTGCCAGTGGCTGGTATTCAAATATTATCCTCCTGAAGCCATGGAGAAAAGGCATTCTGGGAGCTTCACTGTGTTACTCTGTCCAAAGCAAAATAAAGAGATTATAAACAAAGGCCAGCATTAGCTATCTACCATGTCTGCCTTAGCTGTGAAAAGACGATAGGTACACTTTAAGATTAATATTACAGTTCAAAAATGAGTGACAATTTCTTTGTACAAATTATCTTAGCGAGATTCCAATCTGTCCCTACCTACTATGTAGCGAAACCACATGAAAGGGATGGGGCTTGGAGGAATCAGCGGGGAAAAAAGACCCTGTTGAGCTGGAGTGTAGTCTGGCATCTAAAGCTGGGTAATGAGAGGAGGAGGCGCTGGGCCCTGAGACGGAGCAAGGAGGGCATTAGAATTTAAGGCCATCACCTATGTGGACAGTGTAGAAGCTGTAGCTATTGGAGACATGAATGGATGAACGAGATTTCAATCTGTCTCTACCTACTATGTAGCGAAGCCACATGAAAGGGATTGGGCTTGGAGGAATCAGCGGGGAAAGAAGACCCTGTTGAGCTGGAGTCTAGTCTGGCATCTGGACCTGGGTACTGGGAGGAGGAGGCGGTGGGCCCAGAGACGGAGCAAGGAGGGCATTAGAAGTAGAGAACATCACCTATATGGACAGTGTACAAGCTGTAGCTAGTGGAGACATTGCTTTGTAGGGAACTAACGTTTCCTATCTGCTAACTGTAACTTTCTAAAATGCAGCATGGACTGCCTTGTTAACTGGCATTTACAGCTGGGTACTGGGCAGGCGGCAGAAGTAACAGCAGGAGGAAGAGGTGGTGGGCTCTGGAACAAAGTGTGGACGGCATTAGTATCTGGCATTTAGAGTTTGGCACCATTTACAGCAAGAGGAAGAGGGGGAGGAGGAGGAGGCGGTGGGCTCTGCGACGGAGCGTTGACGGCATTAGTATCTGGCATCTAAAGTCAGGTACTGGGCAGGTGGCAGCATCATTTACAGCAGGAGGAGGAGGCAGTGGGCTCTGAGACGGAGCGGGACTGCATTGGGAACTGGCATATAGAGCTGGTTACTGGGCAGGCGGCAGCATTGGTAACAGCAGAAGATGAAGGCGGTGGGCCCTGAGACGGAGTGTGGATGGCATTAGTAACTGGCATCTAAAGTTGCGTACTGGGCAGCAGCAGTAACAGCATGAGGAGGAGGCATTTAGCACTGAGACGGAGTGTGGATGGAGGAGGAGGTAGACTCTGAGACGGAGTGCGGACGGCATTAGTGTCTGGCATCTAAAGTCAGGTACTAGGCAGGCGGCAGCATCATTTACAGCAGGAGGAGGAGGCGGTGGGCTCTTAGACGGAATGTGGACGGCATTAGTTTCTGGCATCTAAAGTCAAGTACTGGGCAGGTGGCAGCATCATTTACAGCAGGAGGAGGAGGCGGTGGGCTCTGAGACGGAGTGTGG
>NC_092871.1:61450829-61454336 GCF_032062135.1 Pyxicephalus adspersus | reverse complement strand
TGGACGGCATTAGTAACTGGCATCTAGAGTTGGGTACTGGGCAGCAGCAGTAACAGCATGAGGAGGAGGCATTTAGCACTGAGACGGAGTGTGGAGCACATTAGTAATTGGCATCTAGAGTTGGGTACTAGGCAGGCAGCAGCAGTAACAGCATGATTCCAAGGTGGAGGGCTCTGAGACGGAGTATGGATGGCATTAGTATCTGGCATCTACAGTCGGGTACTGGGCAGGCGGCAGCATCATTTTCAGCAGGAGGAGGAGGCGGTGGGCTCTGAGAGGGAGTGTGGACGGCATTAGTAATTGGCATCTAGAGTTGGGTACTAGGCAGGCAGCAGCTTTAACAGCATGATTCGAAGGCGGAGGGCTCTGCGACGGAGTTTGAACGGTATTAGGGTCTGTCATTTAAAGTCAGGTACTGGGCAGGTGGCAGCATCATTTACAGCAGGAAGAGGAGGAGGTGGTAGGCTCTGAGAAAAAGTGTGGACTGCATTCGTATCTGGCTTCTACAGTCAGGTACTGGGCAGCAACAGTAACAGCATGAGGAGGCATTTAGCACTGAGACGGAGTGTGAAGCACATTAGTAATTGGCATCTAGAGTTGGGTACTAGGCAGGCAGCAGCAGTAACAGCATGATTCGAAGGCGGAGGGCTCTGAGACAGAGTATGGACGGCATTATTGTCTGGCATCTAAAGTCAGGTACTGGGCAGGCGGCAGCATCATTTACAGCAGGAGGAGGAGGAGGTGGTAGGCTCTGAGACAAAGTGTGGACTGCATTCGTATCTGGCATCTACAGTCGGGTACTGGGGCAGGTGGCAGCATCATTTACAGCAAGAGAAGGAGGAGGAGGCGGTGGGCTCTGAGACGGAGCATTGACGGCATTAGTGTCTAGCATCTAAAGTCAGGTACTGGGCAGGCGGCAGCATCATTTATAGCAGGAGGAGGGGGCGGTGGACTCTGTGACAGAGTGTTAACGGCATTATTGTCTGGCATCTAAAGTCAGGTACTGGGCAGGCGGCAGCATCATTTACAGCAGGAGGAGGGGGTGGTGGGCTCTGAGACGGGGTATGGATGGCATTAGTGTCTGGCATTTAAATTCAGGTACTAGGCAGGCGACAGCATCATTTACAGCAGGAGGAGGAGGAGGTGGTGGGCTCTGAGACAAAGTGTGGACTGCATTCATGTCTGGCATCTACAGTCGGGTACTGGGGGCAGGTGGCAGCATCATTTACAGCAAGAGGAGGAGGAGGAGGAGGAGGCGGTGGGCTCTGAGACGGAGCGTTGATGGCATTAGTGTCTAGCATCTAAAGTCAGGTACTGGGCAGGCGGCAGCATCATTTACAGCAGGAGGAGGGGGCGGTGGGCTCTGAGACAGAGTGTTGACGGCATTATTGTCTGGCATCTAAAGTCAGGTACTGGGCAGACGGCAGCATCATTTACTGCAAGAGGAGGAGGCGGTGGACTCTGAGACGGAGTATAAATGGCATTAGTGTCTGGCATTTAAAGTCAGGTACTGGGCAGGTGGCAGAATCATTTACAGCAGGAGGAGCAGGTGGTGGGCTCTGAGACAAGTGTGGACTGCATTCGTATCTGGCATCTACAGTCGGGTACTGGGGGCAGGTGGCAGCATCATTTACAGCAAGAGGAGGAGGAGGAGGAGGTGGTGGGCTCTGAAGCGGAGCGTGGACGGCATTAGTGTCTGGCATCTAAAGTCAGGTACTGGGCAGGCGGCAGCCTCATTTACAGCAAGAGGAGGAGGCGGTGGGCTCTGAGACGGAGTATGGACGGCAAAAGTGTCTGGCATCTAAAGTCAGGTACTGGGCAGGCGGCAGCATCATTTACAGCAGGAGGAGGGGGTGGTGGGCTCTGAGATGGAGTGTGGACGGCATTATTGTCTGGCTAGTATCTTGCATCTAGAGTTGGGTACTGGGAAGGCGGCAGCAGTAACAGGCAGTAGGAGGAGGTGGGCCCTGTTACAGAGCGTGGACGGCATTGGTGATTGAGGCCATAACCTCTATGGACAGTGTAGAAGCTGTAGCTAATTGAGACATTAATGGATTCACAAAAATCACACTTTCCATACCTACTATCTATCTACTACCTAATGAAACCACATAAAAGGGAACAGACTACGTGGAATACGCAGGGAAATACATATATTTTTTATCATTTGTTGATATCTAGCAAGTCCTATCACAGTTAAATATATGTATTTGTTTCACATATTAGATTAGATATAATATATAATAGATTCATATAGATTCATATTCATATAGATATAATAGATTCATTTTTATGGGTTTTAGGATACATATCCAAGTGCCATCAGAATAAAATATCTGTATTTTTTGGTGAAAAATATATGTTTTTTTTGGCCTTTTGGATAGATACCAACTACCAAGTGCTATCAGAATTAAATATCTGTATTGTTTGTATAATAATACATCAATTTTTATGGCTTTAGGGATATATATCAAAGTGAGATCAGAACTAAAGATCTGTATTTTCTGTAGAGAAATAAAAAAAATTTTATGGTTTTTTGGATCGATACAAAGTGCAGAATTAAATATCTAGATTTTTGAGCAATATAGAAATTTTTATGGCTTTGGAGATATATAGCAAAGTGGGATTGAAATGAAATATCTCTATTTTTTGGAGAGAAATACTGAATTATTTATGGGTTTTAGGATAGATACCAAGTGCTATCATAATAAAATATCTGTATTCTGTTTATTTTCATAGATAGCAAGTTGCTATCTATCTACATTTCCATATTTCTGTGAAAAAAATACAGATAATTAATTCTGATACCACTTGCTACCTATGAAAATAAACAGAAAAATTTCTGTAAAAAAATATGGATAATTAATTCTGATACCACTTGTTATCTATGAAAATAAACATAAACATTTCTGTTTTTCTGTAAAAAAAATACAGATATTTTATTCTGATCCTACTTGCTATCTATCAAAATAAACAGAAAATTTTCTGTATTTCTGTAAAAAAAATACAGATATTTCATTCTGATCCTACTTGCTATCTATCAAAAAAGCCAGAAAAACGTCTGTAATTCTGTAAAAAAAATACAGATATTTATTTTTGATAGCACTTGCTATCTATCCAAAAGGACAGAAAACGTTATGTATTTCTCTACTAAAAATACAAATATTTTATTAGGAATCACACAGCTCCATTACAAGTGATATAGGCCTCAAAGTAGATAAAGGCAGAAGGCCCTGAGGGGGGTGCTCTGTAAAAAAATATTTGCCAGTTACACAGCTCCATTGCAAGTTAGAGACCTCAGAGACAGAGTAGAAGTAGAGGGCCACTAGGGTGAGGAGTAGAAGGAGATGCCGAAAGGCTGTGAACGTGCTTTTCCCATCAAGATGTCCGTGCAGCAGTTGACGACTAATCAGTACACTCTGCAGAGGGGGTGGTAAAGTCATTGCCGATCCAAGCCTTATTCATTTTAAAAAAAGTGATTCAGTCGACATTTTCTGCGGAGAGCCG
>NC_092871.1:61447057-61450330 GCF_032062135.1 Pyxicephalus adspersus | reverse complement strand
TGGCTGGTGGAACTGCCATGGGGATCCCTGCTGCTGCTGCCAGCTGGAAAGGCTGACCACAAGTCCCTTACAAGCACTTCTTGGCTTTTTGCATTGTGTTGCATTTTAGGTCCCCTGTATTGGGGCAAGATCAGTTGTTGTATCTCAGGCATGTAATGTGGATCCAGTAATGTAGCAATCCAAAAGTCGTCAGTCTTTGTTTTTATGTGTTCTCTGCGTGGATCTTGGGCTAGGCACTCCTGCATGAAGGGTGTCATGTGGCTCACACTACCCACAGCTGAGGTAATTCTGGACCCACACTCCTGTAGGTCGAACAGCAGCACAGGGTCGTCCTCCTCCTCCTCCGCCTGGTCTTGCCATCAACGGAACATGCCGCCTTGTGTTTGGGTGGATGGATGCCATGTACCCTCAATATCCTACTCTGCCTCTTCCTCCCCTTCTCCCATGCCTGCAATGTCCTCCTGTCCTCCTCATCCTCTTCCACCTCCTCCTCTTCCTGGATTGGTGGTGCACTATGCATAGTAGGCACGCATGTCTGAGATGATGTTTGAAACATCATCTCTTGATGCAGCGTCCCCTCTGTGTCGTGTCCGAGATCCACCATCATCTCTTCCAGCAGGCATATGATGGGGATGGTGTCCCTGACACAGGCCTGATCTCTGCTGATCATCCTGGTGGCCTCTTCAAAAGGTGACAATACAGTGCACAAGTCCTCAATTTGCAGCCACTCCACAGGGCTGAAGAAAGGTATTGTAGGTATACGTCTGAAACGAAGAGACTCTGCCAGGTAATCCACCACTGCTTTCTGTTGTTCAGCCAGCCGCTGCAGCATGTAAAAGGTGGAATTCCAACGTGTGGCCATATCACAAATTAACCGGTGCACTCGCAGGTTGAGATTTCGCTGTAACTCCAACAATCTGGCAGTGGCTGTGTACCACCGGTGGAAATGCGCTTACAACTTTCTGGCCTTCAGCAACAGCTGCTGGAGGCCTGGGTAATTCGTAAGGAAGCGCTGTACTATCAGGTTCATGACGTGAGCCAGGCAAGGTACGTGTGTGAGTTTCCCACAACGCAGAGCTGCCAGCAGATTGGCCCCATTGTCACACACAACCTTGCCTGGCTGAAGTCTGTTGGGAGTTAGCCATTTGTCCTCCTGCTCCCGCAAGGCACTTAGAATGGCTGCACCCGTGTGGCTGAGGGAATTCAGGCTTCGCAATCTCAGGACTGCGTGGCAACATCTGAATTGTGCACCGAAAAAGCAAACTGCAGGTTGTTGCTGGCGGTGAACAGATGCTGCCGAATGGGAGGTGCTGGTGCTGGGTCCCTGGAGGAAGAGTTTGAGGCACAAGATTCAAAGGAGGAGGTGAAAGTGGAGGTTGAGGAGGAAATTGCATGTTGATGTGCTCTGGGCGGACGTAGGTATGCAGGCCTTGCTGCAGCTGCATCTTCCCCTGCTGCCACCAAAGTTACCCAGTGAGCTGTTTAGGAAATATATCTTCCCATTCCATGCATGCTCGACCAACTGTCAGTTGTCAGGTGCACCTTGCCAGAAACTGAGTGCTGCAGGGCCATGGACACATTGCTTTGCACGTGTTTATGCGAAGCAGGAACTCATTTTTCTGCAAAGTACTGTCGCTTAGGCGTAAGGTACGGTGGGTTTGCGCAGAGGAATGCGTAATGGAATGCATTGGAGTCCACCAGCCGGTAAGGGCGGAGCTCCAGCGCAATCAGCTGTGCAATTGCCGCTTTGATCAGCTTTGTTTTAGGGTCATTTGGGCCATATTTTCTCTTGCACTCCAGCATCTGGGGGATGGAAGGTTGAATGCTGCTAATTCTAACCACAGAAACGTTGGACGATGGGGTAGAAGTTGTGGGGGATGGCAATGTTGCCTGGTCCTGACTGCTAGCAACGCCACAAACAGCAGCCATTCTGCGTTGGAGCTCCTGCTCACCGCTGGTGGAGCCTGAAAAAGGTAATGATCCGCTACATGCCAAACTCAAATTGCTGGCAGCAGCACGGGTAACTTTAGTGGCAGAAGGAGGAAAGGCAGCGGAGGAGGATCGAGCAGTTGGAGCTTGCTTTTTGGGCGGAGGTGGTCCCACAGAGCTCTGTGCTTTGACCAGGTGTTCCCGCCAGGTTACTGGGTGGTGGCTTTTTAAATGAGTGCTCATGCAACTTGTTCCAAGTTTGTTTGGGTTTTTGCCTCGTTTCACACACACGAGGTAAAAACACACAGTTTACAGATGACCATAGTGTTGTCATCACTATGGACATTAAAAAATGGCCACACTGGCGAACATTTAACTGGGCCGAAAGGTGCTCTGGAGCTGGTGCTCGTGGTGGGGGTCCACGGTTGTTGAGGCATAGCTGTGGTGACAGCTTTCGACGATTTACATCTATGACTTGCCTCACTGGTAATTGAAGAATACAGAGTGTGGGCAGCTTTTACCCTCTTCCTCCCTCTCCCCCTTTGAGGGTGCTCTGCAACCTCCTCCTCCTCTTCCTGCTCCTCCTCCTCTTCCTCCTCTTCTTCCTGCCTATGATGATCTCCTTGTTTGCCCCATGTCGGATGAAGGACCTCATCATCATCATCAGATGAGACAGTTTCCCTATATGTGCCGAAAAGGAGCAGCGGCCTTTTGGAGCCAGTTTGAATTGGCTCGCCTGGCTTAGAGTGTTCTGGTGAAAAGTAACTGGGGGAAAGCCTGTGAACTGACTCTCTTCGTCAGATGACTCAAACAACTGAGCATCTTCAATGAATGATTGTAGCTGCACCTCTCCAACCCCTCGGTGGGACTCCTCTACATACTGCCGTACTCGTGACTTTCCAGTGGTTGATGAAGAACTAGGAGGAACAGGTGTATCATGGACTGTTTGGGACACCTGTAAGGCCTGTGTCTGGGACTGGGATGAAGAGGGGGTACAATCACTTGACCCAGGCTGGGTTATGTACTCCACTACGTCTTGTGCCTGGTGTGGCAATAATGGACGCCCACCACCAACTGCAGCGCTTCTTGTTCTTGGGTCCGCAGCTAAAAACAAACTCATACTGGTTTGCTTGCCACCCCTGCCAAAGCTGCCCTTTCCTCTTTGTCCAGACATTGTACAAATGTTTTTATTTATGTGGCTTGACACCCTGCAAAATACTTTGTAGCTAATATGCTATATGTAAATGTCAATTTGTACAGTAAGTGGATTTTTTGATTAGGGGCGGGTTGACACAAAAAATGCAAGTGCGCTGTGTTGTATGCAGCACTTTGCTTCAGTGGTGA
>NC_092871.1:61443620-61444970 GCF_032062135.1 Pyxicephalus adspersus | reverse complement strand
TTGCAGTACCTCAGAATGCTTCTGTGTTGGCTAAAGAAAACCGAACCAAGTACTTGGAGTACTTCAACACTACTGGAGCAGTAGAATGGCAGGATCGCATGACATAGTCTGTACACCACAATGTTTGTAGGACTGGAATAAAACTCTGTACTATATGTTTTATACTTTACTATATGTAGCTGTGCCTGTGTTTTTATAATGTTAATAATAAAAATATTTTTAAAAAACTTACCTGGTCTGTTGTCTTGAAAAGCTCAGAAGTCTCATCAAGGCTTTCCCCAGCATCCCTGTGTGTACCTTCCCCAGCATCCTTGTCCGCTTCTTCCAGGCTGCACACTGATGGGCGACCTTCATCCTGATCTGCAGTGAATGCCAACAGATTAAAGTACCATAATTTAGGTACGTATACATCATCCGCTGCAGCACCTGACCGCTGTGAAGCCTTTATTTTGTTCATTTCCTTTTTGAAAACGGTACGCAGGTGTATACGCCTTCAGTTTCATCTGATGAATAATCCGCAGACTTTACCTTTCACAGACAGGGTTGGGGCCTGTATGCCTCAATGAACTCACGCATGAAGTCAGGATTATTAAATGCATCATAGGCCATGATCTGTGAAAAACATAAAAATATAAAATATAACAAAACTATAAACATATAACTTATAAAAACATATAAAAATATGCAGCATCACCCACCTCAATAATGTTTGTTTGTCGATCGAATTGTCGGGCGAATATTCGTACGAACGACCGCACGTGCCGGATTTTGCCCTTTGCACTGATTTCCCACAGCACTTTGCAAATGCACCCACCCACTTCCTGTTAAATGTTTGCCTGTGACGTAAGAGGATGTCTGCACAGAGAGCCACACCTATGTCAAGAGCGGAGATGGAGGTGTTGGTAGAGGTCCTGGAGAAAAGTGATTATGATGGTCGGAGGGGTCATTATAAATCCCAGAATGCGCGGAAAAATCATATTTTAGAAAAATTGGAAATGAGGAGATTGCAGCACAAATTGAACATCAATTGAAGAAAAGGTGGTCTGGTCTCAAGAACTGAGAGAGGGACGTGCTGCATACGTTAAGGCGACGTATCGCCAGAAAATGTAAGTAAAAATTTTGTCAGTTTGTAGAAGTTTATTTTTTTTTTGCAAAATTACCGTATTTTTCGGCGTATAAGACGCACTTTTTCTTCCCCAAAACTGGGGGGAAAAGTGGGTGCGTCTTATACAGCAAACACAGTTTTTAAAAATAATTAAAATATCATACTCACCCGATACCGTGATCCCGCGATGCTGCGTGCTTCTTCTCTCCTCTCCTCCTGGCTGCAGCGCGTGTCTCCTCCTCCTC
>NC_092871.1:61441733-61442946 GCF_032062135.1 Pyxicephalus adspersus | reverse complement strand
GTATTTGGTTCAGAATCTTTTTTTTCTAGATTTTCCTCCTTTAAAATTGGGTGTGTCTTATATGCCGGAGCGTCTTATACGCCGAAAAATACGGTATTCCTTTGAGGTTATGTAATATTTTTAGAAACTAATTTTAATTTATTTGTATTTGTTTATATATTTTTTAAAATATCAGTAATTTTTTTATTATTGTAATTTTTTTAAATTTTTGCTTCTGTATTTGTTTTTATGCATTAGGACGACGTGCTCGGGAGGTAGAGAAGCAGCCGCAGGTGCATCGGGAGGAGCAGCAAGAGGTGGACGGTAGGATATTGGTATATATTTAATAAGAAAAAATGTATAATTTTATAAACATGAAAAATACATTATTTTTCCATATTTTTCAAATATGTTTTTGATTTTATTTTTATGCAGAGTGCATTCTGGGGTCCCCTGACCAGGCTGGGCGTCCGGAGGAGCCGGTAGAGGTGGAAGGTAGGATATTGGTATATGGTTAATAAGAAAAAATGGTTAATATGAAAAATACATTATTTTTAGATATAGTTCAAATATGTTTTTGATTTCATTTTTATGAGTTGATTCTGGTTTCCCCTGCAGAGAAGGTAGTGGAATCTGTGGTGGAAATTTAGCCAGGTATGTACCAAAATTTTAGAGAGGTAGGTTGCAAATAATTGTGTGTAATTTAACTTTTTATTTTTGTTTGCTCTTAAAGTATCAGAGGGAGAACGAGAAGGTCCAGAGCCAGCCACGTCAGGGCAGATGGCAAGAAATGTTGGTAAGCATTCATATATTGTTTATGCAAAAATGTCTCATATCCATGTGTCGGCTTCACAATATATGTGTACTTAATTTTCTTCTTTTTATTTCTACACAGATGTTGTTTCCCAAAAAAAGGAAATCATGGACAAACTGGAGGCAATGGACCAGAAATGGAAGGAAGTGGCAAAGACGAGGCGTACAGGCGAGAAGAGGCGTGAGGTGAGAAGAGACCTTCATGCACTTAAAAAAATTATAAAAAAAACATTTTAGGACATTTTATATATTAATATTTTTTTATTGTTATTTTTATAATTTTTTTAGTAAAAAATTTTATTACAAAACAATTTGTGTGTGTCACTTATTTATACTTGACTGGCGGGTAAGTTTTAAATTTGAACTAAACAGGATGAAGTACTGCGCTGGAACAGGATGAAGAACTCCGCTGGAACAAACA
>NC_092871.1:61380253-61441477 GCF_032062135.1 Pyxicephalus adspersus | reverse complement strand
ATGTATATATATATATATATATATACACACACACACACACACACTCATATACACAATACAGCCTGTATCGAACGTTCGTTCATCGCGCATGCTCAGAACATGCACGATCACTGAACGACTGTACACATGATAGATGGTGAATGATCGTCGTCCAATCGGATCCGCCGGTCCGGTCGTTCATTTCCAACGACAATCCTCGTTCGTCGGCATCGTTGGTTACTTTTTTTAAGAACGATTTTTGGCCAATCGGTCATTCGTCGTTCGTTCGTCGTTCATTTCCAATGATGAAAATTGGACGTGTGTACGCAGCTTAACAGTGAAACACTCTACCTATCTGAGTACAGTAGATTTCAGGACTGCATCAATACAGTACAATCCAACAATCTGTCTGACTAATAGTGTGAGTGTGACACAGTCTAACAAAGTAAAGCACTTTTTTTCACAGAAAGGTTGTGATGCTATCAGCAAATCTCTGTCAGGAGTGGTAAATTCAGGCACGCCCTGGCCTTATATAGGCCAATGGCTGCCTGTGTGGCATGCAGTCCAATCGGCTGCCTGCCACAACAAACATGGAGGGGGCATCCCTGCTTTAATTGGAGGGCCCTATGCATCATGGCGGAGGTCCCTAGGCATTGTGGGAGGGTCGAATTCCGGATTCGAATTCAGCAAAATTCGGGTCGGGTCCACCCGAATTCGAACGGTCATATTCGGGTTGAACATTAGGACGACCCAAATTCGAACAACAACACTAGTCAAAAGTCTTTCCTCATGCTGCTAAAAATGCATTTTTATTTTACTTTATATCCCTACTTTTTATCATCTTTCCTCCCAGTAAGGAAATATGACAATGAAAATCTAATAAAGGCTCTGTCTCTTCACTGCTTGGTACAAAACTAATTAAAACATTTTATCTAGAGTTATACTTTAAACTCTGCTTCATTGTGCCTGATTTATTAAAGCTCCCCAAGACTTCAGAAGATACATTATCATGGGAGAACCTGGGTGATCCAGCAAATCTGTAATATATTTGGTCAATGATTGAAAACATTTGCCAAATAATATGAAATGATTTAGGAAAATAATTCCAGATTTGCTGGATCTCCCAGGTTCTTCCATGATAGTCTATTTTCCTCAATCTTGGAGAGGTTTGATATATGTAGCCAAGTAGGCATTAGTATTAAATCAGAAAAACAAACATGTAATCATCAGGTTGCCCTCTTCTGAATATGCACATTGCCTTGCTGTGTTTTAAACCTTTAATTCAAACTTTTTGAGTCCTGGACAGTTAAGCAGTGTGCCTTAATGTGTCTGCTCAGTCTGGTAAGCACCAAAGTCTGACCACACTGCCCTATGCCCTCTAATCTAGCTGACCTTCTTTTCTAAAACTATAGTTCTACTATGAAAAAATGGTTTTTGACAGCATTTCCTGGGTAAAATCTGTTTAACATTATACCAGCTGTTCCTGTTATAGCAGGGAACAATAAAAATACAGAAAGGTGTGAGACCTTATTGGGTTTTATTATAATCAGAAGACCTCAACCAATTACTTACAATTTCTCATGCCAGCAATTATCACGCTGTGCCAATGCTTTGCAATTGCAGCAAAATTATATGTTGTCCTTTCCAAAAGTCTGCTCTATGAGCATTTTTTATGATTTCATGTAAAGCCAGAGGAAAAATGCTGCTATTGATTTGCCACACACATTTCACCCCTTTCTGACCTGAACACACTTCTATAAATATGCCAAAAAATATATTATATGGAAAAAGAGTTTTGCTAAGGGCATTAAAGCAAATTATGACTTTTTTGTTAATAAGCAGCATTACCATTTTGAGGCTGCCAGGGAGGCTTTCGATGATAATATTTCTTTATTATAGAATGATGGATCAGAGAGGTGCAAAAAAAACAGCACTAATAACCAACAAGACTAGGAACCCTGTGATTTAAAAAAACTTTGTTCCTATACAGAAACACACCAAATAGCTGGAAACATGGCATACATTTCATTCGTCAGCCTGGAATACCTAGACCCCCAATCATGGGTGGTCTGACATGGGGTACTAATTTATTTACAAAGCTATTTTTATGTTAACATATCACTGATATCAGAAGACAACACCTAAACACAAGTGACTTGTAGATGTCTGCAGGTTCTTTTTCTTTTTTTCAATGAGGAAGAGAAATGTAGGGAGGGAAAACACTTGGTCACATGATCTGTCAAAGCCACCAATCACAGAGTGTTCTCTGCAGTGTGATGCCAAATATTCTTTGTAGGTCACATCATGTATGACTCCTCACCCTGCATTGTGAATGTTTCTTACAACTTCTTCCCATGGAAGAAGAAGAAAAAAGAGCACTAATAACCAACAAGACTAGGAACCCTGTGATGATGTGAACAGTAGAAATATATATTAGATTTTGTTTTATGCCATATAAGTAGAGCTGGTAAGGCAGGGATATCAGCAATGAGGAGAAAGAAAAAAATTTGTTCCTATACAGCAACACACCAAATAGGGTTAATACTGAGTCGATTGCCAGAGCTATTTACCAAATAAACTTAAATCAGTTACCATATACCAGCTATTATTCCCCAAGCTATCATAAATGTTATATATACAATACTTGTCACATAACCCCTTAACTTCAGTATTTAGGAACTTGGGGTTTTCCCCTGGACAGTAGGCATCAGCTTTTATTTTGTGTCAGGAAGGGGTTGGCCATTTTTTGGCATAAAAGGGATTTGTTCCTTGGACTATATTCAGGGTAAATTCCAGATTCCCGCCTTTCAGACGTTCTTTATTAACAAAATGTTTTATTACCTGAATAACCTAGAGTAGGCAACCAAAGACAACACTACTAGCATTGTCTTTAAGCTGTGGTGTCTGCACTATGGGGCAAATGCCAAGTATATCCAAATGACATACCCTGACACTTCATAAATTAGTTTATATGACAATATGAGAATCAGATGTAAGGGTACTCAAAATAATAAAGCCAGGTTTAGCAATGTTGGCCCACATGTTTCTCTCAAATATATACTAAGGCTAGAACTAATTATAAAGTCATGAGTTTGCCATCTTGCATTTCCAAGAACACTGCCTATGCTTAATTTATTCTTGTACAAACATGATCTGAAAATAGGATTTACCCTAATAGATAACTGCACTTTGAAACAAAATAAAATGTTATTCCTGCTTTTTGAAGAAACACACTGTCCTTTCACAGATTCATACATACCTAGATCCTGGTAGCCATAGCTCCTTCTCCATGTGTACCTTCAGTGTCACTTTGCACAGTAAATCCCTGATAAACTATCTGCATATTCTATAGAAGTCAGTGTCAGTATAGAAGTCAGTGGTCTGGTGCCAATGGACGTAAACAAAAAAAAGGAGATACAGAGATCTCTGTAAGTATGATTCTAGATTAAAAGGGTGGGTTATTTTAGGCCAAGGTGTGTGCAGGGAGGGAGGTTGAAGGGGATACATTTTTTGTTTTTTACTTTTTGAAAGTACAGTTATTATTTAAAGAAGATTCCTTCACGAGTATTGCACTTACCAGTCCTCCCTTCTTTTCAGACCTTTACTGAGTGGATTGGAGGCTTATCTACAAAGGTCTTCTGACCAGGCTTTGGTTCTATCCTATTTGTTCACCACAATCTCCACTCATTCCTATAGAAAGGCTATCTATATTACATCTCTTCAGTCCTTTGTATAAGATTAAATGGGTAGTGCAGAACACATGTGGAGTCTGTTAAGAGGATTCTGGATAGGCTGAGCAGTGCCCAGATCCACATTCTCCTTCACACTTACAGTGTTTACTTCTTACTTCATTTTTTTATCTATAAGACCGTGGTGGCCTATGGAATGTTCTCTGCATATAACCATGAAGTACACTATGTGATTATTGTATGTCCACCTAGCTTTAATATCTAATGTGATCAGCTTCTCCAATCTTCTTTTTTTCTAGATCATTAGGCCAGTAAGACCATGCTACTGCTTTGTAGCTGGGCGCCTTGGTTCTTTTTTTCTGGATGAGGGTGCTCTGATATCTCACTGGGGGGTAGAAGTAAGATTTAAATATCTGATGCTGCATCTTATGACACTTTATCAGAACCAATCTTAGTTTGTGTTTTTATCATACAATACAGGATTATTGTAATTTTGTTTCTACCCAGCTATGCAATTTCACAATTTGGTGGGCCTTGAGAAATGACAGTGCCTATTCCAAAAGCCCTTTCTTTGTTCTGCTTACAAGCTAACTGTGTTAGGAACAGAAAAAACAAAATGATTTATTAAATACCTTGTCAAATTCCAAAAAAATATATATTTTTGCTTCAATCATATGAAGTTGTATTAAATATAAAATAAAATAGCAAACTGGCTGGAGTATAGGCAGGCTTCATCAGTAAAGGCAGTAAAAACCACCACCAACAAGGCATGCTTAATACAGTATTTATGATAATAACTTCCATCTGACCCAAATAGTCACTGCTGAGCAGATGGGGGAAGGATGGTGCTAATAAATGCAGCATGGTATTGGGTTGGTTATCTGTGTAGCAGCCTACTTAGTACAAATTGCTCAATAAATGTATGTATATAAATGATGTATTGAGAGGTGGTAGATGAGCAAAGCAGCAAAGAGTGTTACATTTTTCTCTTGGTTTCTGGTTAAGAATTTTTAAAAGCTCAGTGAAACACAGCTGGTTATGCTTGCTTACATTACAGGAGTTGGTTAGAAGCATATACTATAAAGTCCTTCAGGCTGATTCACAAAGCAAAATCAGAAGCTTGCTCGCACATTGGTATTCGCAATACAAAATCGGAAGCCTTCGATTGATTTATCAACCAAATTTTAGGCGCTGGCGTATTTACACAGGAGTTAGTAACCAAAATGATCTTGCTGCTGAAGATGTGCATCCCCGGCAGTTTGACACTGGCGAGCTTGCATTAAAAGCCACTGTTCCCCTAAAAAATAAATCTTTCTAATGGCACACATCTTTCACTTAGACCTAAAAAAAAATCTTTTTTTTTAGGCTGTTCAAATGTTTTGAACATTTATATTAGCTGAGAAATAAGCATATTTTTACATGACCTTATTTTTTCAGGTTTAGAAAGAGTTAACTGATTTCAGCTCTTTACACAGGCGCCTACCTAAACACATCTGATGCCGGACCCGGGGATATGCCTGGTAAGAAATTCCAGCGGGCTCTGGGCGGGCAAAACCTCCCTTTTGCCAGCGAACTAGATTTTTTTCCACCAAAGTCCAAAGCACACACGCAAGTTCTTGCTTGCTTCTATAGTTATATACGTATATATATACATGTATATATATGTATATGTGTATTTATAGTATATATATATATATATATTTATATATATATGTATGTATATGTATATATATATATATATATATATATATATATATATAATTGAAAAATCCCCCACTCCTTTTTTTGTTTTTTCTTCAATGGCTGTTTACTGGTATACAAATCTAAAGGATCGGATCAATAAATGATTATGGTATGTCAAATTTGAAAGAAAACAAACAGCCAAATTTCACGTACTGCGCACGCCCAATTGCATGTTAATTTTCAATACCTGTGTGCATAAGGTTGAGCATATATAAGGGTGTTGTCCAACTTGCTTTTTTCCTTTGTCTTAATTTTTTTTTGGTCAAGGAGGTGCTGTTTTTTTGTTTGTTAGCCCAATCTATGTTGTTACATTTGATACTTTGCTTACCATTTAGCACAATGGGCCTAATTTATCAATGAAATCCGCGCTCGCTGGTCGCGCGTACTTTCGCGCCGTTATATCGAGCTGGTTTACCGCGGGCTGGAGTTATGCGCTCGTTCATTCGCATCTCACTGCTTAAGATGTCAATCGTGAGATCATAGCAATTAACTAGCGCACACCTGCTCTGTTCTGTGCATATCTACAGTTCCTGGCACTGCCTGGCTTCTCTTAGTTTTTGGAGCAATTTTCTCTTCCAGCAAGCTGTACAGGTGAAGGATGACCTGGCGAGACAGGCGAAAACCCCTTTTGACATCCTGGTCACGCAAACTTTCCAGGTGGCCACGCTCCAAGAAGACGCGTGGTGCCCGGACCGTTTGAGAAGTATGAGCTTCCTGCTCTGGTTGCTGCTGCTATTCTTCTAGTAAAACATATGCGCTGTTTAAAGCAGCAGCAGCAGCAGTAAAAATTAAATCGAAGTCCAAATCTGGATCCATGACAACAAAAAGCAAAATCCTTGAATGGCGCACATTTAAATAAATATGCGTGGGCGTGCGTGCGTGCGTCTGCATCCCTATAAATTTGCAGTCATTCTGGTCATGCAAACCAAAAACTTGTGCAAAATAAAAAAAGAGAAAAAAACGGAAAAAAAAAGAGAAAAACTGAATAACGAACAAAGGAAAAGGAACAAGTAAGAATACACCATTGACTTTATTCCTCCAAAAAATGTTTTGTGTGCATTAGAAAGAATGATTTTTTAGGGGAACAGTGACTTTTAATGCAAGCTCGCCAGTGTAAAGCTGCCGGAGATGCGCGGCGAGCTCTTTCAGTTGCTGAATTGCGCGACGGCGTACATTTTCGGATCTCCTTTACAATGTCCCAGGACCTCCAATTAAAAAATTCAATTATGCTTGTTTCTAGGCTTCTATGATTTGTTTGACTGGCTAAAAACAGCACAATTGTCTTATTAAAACTCTTATTAAAACAAGTGTGATGTAAGGGCTATGTGCGTGTGAACTGTTCTATTATTTGAAAAATTTTCCAGAGAAGGATCCTCATTCCAGTAAGTTTTTCTTTTTAGGTGTATATTTGTTTCATGTGCACTCATGTATGTATGCTTTTGTGTATACATATACAAAGAAAAGAGAAATTATAGGAAGAAATAGGCAATGAGGATTTTTTAGGCCATATTGCTTAACATGCTTCAAATTAAAAAGATTGCCTTTTTTTCCTATGATTTCTGATGTCATGGGCTTGGTTCCAAGTAACATTCATAGATGAAATTGCTTCTGGTTAAAGGAGGAAACCCCCTTTATGTGATTCCACTACCAAGCTGAGGTGAGTAAGTCAATATATAGTTGGGCAAGGTCTAACATGCAATTCAAATTGCATAAACACCCTGAAAGGCATGAAAAGCAAGAACATATGTTTGTCTCAAAGTGCACAAACCAGCATGTTAGTCAATAATTCCAAAAAAAAACCTAACAAAAAATAAATACAAAAAGTATATTAATATGAAATAATATGCGTGTATGTTTGCGCAAAAAAGAAGCATGTTCGCACATTTAAATGTGTTTTATGAACCATGCATGTTCGCACATTTAAATGTGTTTTTTGCATCATGCATGTTTGCACATGTAGGGGACTGCCTTTTTCTATCTGCTTGCTGAGTTGTAACTTTGTAAATTGCAATTAAAGTTGTTGAAGTGTTTCCTGCCCCTGATAGTGGCCTTAGAAACCCCATCAGAGATCACTTAGGAAATGCAGGAAGTACAGGGACAGAGATGAGAACATGTGCTCAGCCAGGGTAGGTGCCTGCATCCCTTCCAGAACACACTGACTACCTTGTCTGTGTGTAGTGCAGCATTATAATATTACCCTCTGTATTAATGGGGTATATGTGATGTTATCAGAGATCACTTTGGGAAATCCCTACTGTCAGTGTATCAGCTACATAAAAAATATATATATTTATTTACATGACCCCCCCATAACAGGACTACACACATTTAAATGTATTTTTATGCATCATGCATGTTTGCATATTTAAATGTGTTTTTATGCATCATGCATGTTTGCACATATAAATGTGTGTTAAGGCTGCTTCTCATATTCCTCAGCCTAAGAATTCACTGTCTTTAACCACCTGAGCGTTACACTGATTAACCAAAAGAGCCAAAATATTTAGTGCGAGAAATTACGGGCTTAGCGGTTAGGGGGTTAATCCTTCAGATGTACTAAACCCTTGTTTGTAACAACTTTAAATTTCAAGGATCCTACTAGCTACTACCCAACCACATTTCTTGGAGGTTCTTGCTGTTTAAAAAGCAAGTGCATCTAGGAGGCCAAAAGTGAAATGACCCCCCCCCCCCCGGGCCACTTACCTAGCAATTTATACTAACATTTCAAGGAACCCCAGTTTATTGGGAATGATGAGGTGCATAGACCAGAAAATGTAGGTTCAAATGGGGGGACATCTGGTCCTTGCTATGTAAGTGGGCTCGGGGGTCCACTTTTTCAATTAAGGACTCCTATGTGCACTTGCTTTGAAAAATGCATTGCCAAGGTAGGATTTTTATTAGTGTTTTCAATTGGGATCCCTATATTTTAAAATGCTTGAAAACTGGTGGGCTGAGATTTTGGAGAAATTTTGGAACTATTATCTATGAGGGTCCTCTGTGCTTGTACACAGAGTTGTAAGGCTGCAAGATATGACATGCAGAATTCCCACACACAGCTATCACACTGTGCCCATGATGAGGTTACACATGCCCACAGAGTGGATATATTTTCCCAAGTTTTTTTTTTACATAGAAGCCACAGCAGAGCTATTGAATAGGGGGGGGGGGGGGGGGACAGCCTGTGTCCCCATCTCATTCTAGCTGCGCTGTTCTCACTGCCCAGCTTTTATCGGCAGCTGGAATCCTCTGCATGGATGACAGCTGAGAATGGAGTGTCCTCTATTGTTCTTTCAATGGATTAGAGCTGCAGATGAGGGCTGGATAGAGGTCCACACACCTAAAGTTGGCTGTTGACAACTATGTACATGCACATGTTTCAATGTGTGTATATAGGGTTTGTAAAAATCTTCATGATTCTACCCCATTAGGCTCAATCAGAGGTAGATCATTTGAAGAGCACTAATTAGCCTCCTCGCTATGACGCAATGCTGGAAATTATCTTTCTTTGTCCGGAGGACAGTGGAAGCCTTCTGGTAGAATGTCTTCTGCATAGCTGAGACCACAATCCTGATTTTGGTGAAGGCACATCATTCTACTGTCTCACACGGAAATTCCTGTGTTTTGTATTTATCCATATTTTGGTTTGTTGTTTGTTTTTTTTCCTGTCTCGACAAAATAAATCCACGTGCTGCATTATCTGACCTAATGCAACGTTGCTTACATTTTTCCCCTAGATTGTATGTATGTATGTATGTATGTCTGGCACTTACTTATGCTTCACTAAAACTTGATAAACAGAGTTTACATCTAGGAGCACAATTATTGTTTTTACAATGGTTTAACTAGGATTAAGCTTGGTGGGGTAGCAACCGGAAGCTTCTTAGTAATATTAATAGTATAACCATATATATGTACACACAATATGAACAGTTTACAATTGCAACCAAACTATGTCAATTTGCAACAGAAAATATATCAATCAATCAGTAAATCAATCAGTGATCTCTTTTTTTTGTTTTTAAGAGGTGTTTGGTTGTTGTCAAAATAACTCACATTTTGTTTCTCTTTTTCTTTAGACAATGATTATGCAGCAGTATGACCAGCAGCCGCCCATTTATGCCAAGGGCAGGATTGCGGAGAGGCTGGCAGACAGGCTCTGGACCCCAGCAGGTACGCAGCCAACTGTGGCCCAAAGCCAACATATATGGAGCGACCTAAAGTGGAAGAGAGCCAATTTTGTCCGCAAAGTGGGGGACCGCATCCTGTCTGGTAAGTTTTGCATTTTGTCTTCTCCTTTTGTTAAGGGGTGGTGTTTTAGAATGTGTGTAAAGTAGTATTGTTTTGCCTAAAACTGTTTGTTTTTCAGTTCCTATATTTTACTACCCTTAAGAATTTTGGATATTTGGTTTTGTTATTACAGCCAACTCTCCATCATGCCGGGCGGCTGCTCATTTTACAACGGCCACGCAGGCGACTGGCCATTCCACAGGACATTGAGGAGGAGGAGCCATCCCCGGAGGAGGACCCATCGGTGGAGGGGGAGCCAGATGTGGAGGAGAGCCATCCCCAGAGGAGGAGGAGCCATTACCAGAGTAGGAGGATCCCGCTGCCCAACATCAGCAGCCAGAGTCCTCCGATGAAGGAGAGGAGGCAATTCAACACATTCTCACACTACTTTCGCCATTTTCTGTCACAAATACAAAGAAAGATTTAGCAGGATTTCATGTAGCGTCCAGTCATTATTCATGCATCAAATGAAGGTTCTTACTAGGTTGTCGGCTAGCATGAAGAAAAATAGACATGAGTTGTTGAGTAGTCCATAGTTGTACTGACAAAAGTTTGCTCAGAATTTTTGGATGTAGGGAAAAAGTATCAGTTAGAAGTTCTGCATTATTCTATTCACCTTAACTAACCTTACGAATCTACTTTAGTCCTGCCGATCCACTTTTACTTATGGTGTTCATTTTATATCTACAGCTAGTGGAGCACCCTTGCCAGCACCTCCTCCACAGGACAAAAGTTCTTCATCTGAATGTAAGTATTTCTCGATTTTAGATATTGTGAACATTCCTTTAGAACCATGAATATTAACTAGGAGATAGTTTGTTAGGCCTAGCTCCATCAAGTATCATTAGGAGTGCATGACTAGCTTCATGTCTAGGCAGCTTTTAACAGAAGACAAAGGTTAAATAAATGTCACTTAGCCAAGTTTGTTCCTTGTAAAAACCCACAACCTTCATTGTCAACAAACTGCATCACTTTAGTTCCATAGCCAAAAATAGCTTGGCCCCAGGAATACCCTTTCTTTCTTAATACCCTTTCTTTCTTGTTTGGCACCCTGTAAACAGCAAAACAGTCATAACTTGATGAGATAACATATTTTAAATTCTTTAGCCCTGTGCAATTTAGGAACTATCTGTATATTATATTATTACATTTGCACAGTACTTACCTCTCCTGTTTTTTTGGTCTCTTTCCACATACACAGACAGTTCCACATTGATGGAGGCAGCCAGCCCTCCTGAGGAGGTTCCCCGGCGCCATGGCAGAGATTATAGTTTAATTAGTTTGTTTTTTACAATACTTTTCTTAAATGTTTTTACTAAACTCTTCTGGTTAATTAATGCTTTGTTTTTTCTTCACCTGCCAGGAGGTAGACGGGATAGCCTGTATTAGCTGCACAGGCACAGGAGCCAGCTCAGGATTGCTCCTCCTCGAAGTATGCCCAGGCGGTATCGTTTTTAAAAATTTAAAAATATTACTGGGCTAATTATTTGTCCCCAATATTTTGCACAGGCAAAATTATGTTTTTAATTCAGACAGAAATTAGAGTCTACTTTAAATATTTACCTCAATAAGCTCAGACATTCCCATAGGAAGGCTGCACCAGAAACATCTCCCACGAAAATAAAACAAATCTTATATATATACATATATAGATATATTATACAGAGATCAAAGGCTATTATTTAGCTTTTGGAAGGCTGAACACACACACAAACCAAATTACCTGTATTCTCCTCCAGGCTTCTCTGCAGTGGATCAATGACCTCCTCCTGTAGATGGTGATCTGTTAAAGTACAAAAACAAATGAAATAGAGTGAGCTTGACTCTAACCCAAGTTCATTTGGATTGATCAGTTCACCACAATTATAACCACAAAACATAACACTCCCAGAGCAAAAAATGTGTGAAATGAAACACTCTTATAACACATGAGTGTGGTTATGAACATGGTTAGGGACACGTGCAGAATGTCAAACAAGATATACCATGAAGGTTCATCTTACTAAGAGGAAGCCCAGTGTCATCTCGATGCGAAGTGACATCCTCATCATCCACATCACCCCGAGCACAGAGGGCAGGAGGGTACTGCTACGTCTCAGTGCGTACTATTGTAAAAAAAATTAAATACACACATTGTCGATGCAAGTCAAAAGAAGGCAAAAATACACTAAAGAGGTCATTTTAAAAAAATGATCTCATATTTCACCCCAAACATAAATAAGTAAAAACACCATCCAATTTTGTTCCCAATGCTAATTACTAAACTGTTGCAATCCCAAAAAATCGCAAAAATAAATTAACATTGGTAATTAGGTAATGTAAAAGGATTGAAATTACATGGTTGCCAAGCATCGGAGTCATCCGGGTAGTCCACCCCTACCACCGTTTCCAGCCCAATGAATAGCAACGCCAATCTTTCGTACTCCCTGAAACGCCGCACAAGAAGTTCAGGATAGGTCCCACTCCTTCCGCCCTCTGTGCTCAGGACCCTTTTGACGTGTCTGAAGATGTCACTCACACGTTTTTGACACTGGGTAATGGTCCGTTGTGTACTGCCCACTGCATTAACACTCCTGGCAATTTCCTCCCAGAATCCCTGATTTACAGCATGGGAGGTCTGGGAGTGCAAGCCCCCACGGAGTCGTGGAAAGTGTTGTACGTAGAACTTCATGAGGGCTGCATTTTGCTCAGGAGTGAAGCTGGTTGCCTTGGAAGCAGAATCCCTGGTCCAGCTCAAACTGGCTGAGGTGCCAGGTTGAGGGCCCCGGGGCCTAGATGTTACTTGACCTGCTTCACAAGGCAACCTAGCTGGCCTGAGGGAGCTGCCTGTTGGTCTATGGACTGAAGACCCTGGGGTGGTGGTGGTGGTAGCAGGGCCGGCAGCAGCAGCAGCGACATCATGCCATGATACCTATATTCTGCGTCAGACAGCCCTCTACCAGAAATTCATCTCTGGAGAAATGCCTGGGCTGGTTAATAGGTAGTGTATAATGTCAATACTGTAATACAACTAACAGTAGTAAAATCCTAAAGACACCTATTATGTTCTATGTCCCTTTGCATTGTCCCTTTGCATTGTCAGAAAGCCAGGCTATGATCTATATTGTTTATATGTCATATTTTGTGCTAACATCTAATTTAGCAAATAGTTTATAAATATTGTACAATATTGGGAGCATGGGGGAAGAACTAACTTTCAGATATTCCCAGAAGCCCTAGTATAATTACTATGTTCATAGCACACGATACTTCAGTGTGGTAGTCAGTAGTAACAATGGCTCCTAACAACCAAGATACATAAAAGTGACCACCGGGCTTGGCGCAGCCCGGTGGTGAACTCCTCTACGCACCCTGGAAAGCTGCCCGAGTCATCATGGCATGCGGCGTCCTGCACAACCTGTGCCTGCACCATGGTGATACCTGGGACATTCCACAGGAACTCGCCAGAGGTGCACCAACATCCCGCCTCCAGCTCCCAATGCACAGCAGAGGGCGGTCAAGTCAGGGATGAACTTATTGCTAATGTTTTTGCGCGTGAGTATTTACATATGTTTTCATTGCATGCATTACATATTTCAGCACATCATGTTTGGGTTACAAACCAACCTAGGAGTTTAAGTCATAGCAAGCACACTTTAATGGTTTGGGAAATGAAATAGCAGACATATTTGAGCTGGACCTTTATGTGACACTTTACAAAAACACATTGCCAAACTGGGCCAGAGTGCAGTTTAGTGCAGATTTGTGCAAGCATTGCTTATGCAGCCAGAAAAGCATGAAAAATACAATCCAGCACCATGTAGTTACCACTAAAACATGATTAACCATGCTGCCTAACACATCCTAAAGCTGCGTACACACGTCCAATTTTTATCGTTGGAAATGAACGACGAACGAACGACGAACGACCGATTGGCCAAAAATCATTTGTAAAAAAAGTAACCAACGACGCCGATGAACGAGGATAGTCGTTGGAAATGAACGGCCGGACCGGCGGATCAGATTGGACGACGATCGTTGACCATCTATTGTGTGTACGGTCGTTTAGTGATCGTGCATGTTCTGAGCATGCGCGATGAACGAACATTTGATCGATACAGGCTGTATTGTGTATGTGAGTGTATTCATATATACTGTGTGTATATATACGTGTGTACAATATCTTTGAACGATCGTGTCGTTATCTGTATGTACAGGATCGGTGCTATACGATCGTTCGCAGATATCGTGCAGAATCGTTCGTCGTTCGTTTACAAACGATAAAAATTGGAAGTGTGTACGCAGCTTAATAATGTAATCTATTTTTTACAGGGCAATACCATCCCTCTGCTGTGCTGCCAAGCCTCTGGAATGTCACAGACTACTGTACATTTGCGGGTGATATTGCTTACAGTTAAAGGAGAAATCCACTTTTATGTTCCTCCACTCCTAAGCTGATGTGAGGAAGTGAATATGTAGTGGGCCACGGTCTAAAATGGCATTTAAATCTATCAAGCCAAACTATAATGACATTTTAATTGGATCACAAATGCTTGGTGACAATTTTTTACAATTCATACTATTATGTGATGACATATTATGAAGTGTTAACCAGTATATATACAGCTTGATATAAATAATTTTGCAGTGTTGCAAAGCAAACCAAAAAGTATGAAAACAGTGCAACAAAGAATAAATAAATTAATTTTGTGAATGAGTACAATGTAACATAAAAAAGTAGCACTTAAAAACAAGATGAAGAATTAAAGATTCAAATTGACCTGTAATGGACTGTAGATGCGCACCGAACAGGGAGCAAGTGTGCGCTAATTAATTTCTATGACCTCACCATTGACAGAGCTTAACAGATCCTCCTGAATCGCACAGCACCTTTATTGGCGGATTCGCGACCCCAATTGCTCATTTATCAAGACAAGAATCCGGCAAGTGAAGGCGAGTGTACTAGCACTCGGCTCTGGCCCACGGAAAAACGCCTCGTATATCAGCGCGTAAATATGTGTGTCGAGCTTTCGCATATTAGCTTGGTAAATCAGGGCCCTTGGGTCATGGCGGACTGAAAAACATGCTGTTTTGCCTGGGAACACCTTAAAATTCATCAGGGAGAACGTGAACCAAGCTAAAGTCTACCCCCACAGGTTTGCTGAGCCTGTTATTCCTGTGACCCTTACAGTAGTAGCCAAGGAAGAGGAGCCTATTGTCACAAAATAGGCAATACCTATGGTTTTCATTCTCTTGAGCTTCATGCTTCTTTAATGTAAAATGGGATTCTATGAAAACCTACAGTTCCTCCAGAGGTTCCTCGAGCAAGCTGATCTCCCTTTTAATGGTGTCTGCTTAGTTCTGGGGCCCATGCTCCTTGGAAGAGTCATCATCATACCAATAATCTTTTTTTTTTTTTTTTTTTAAATAATTTTTATTAAAGTATTTTTTAATAAATAACAAAATCAACAAAACCATGTTCAAGGTTACAACAAACAAAAAAATCAGGAAAACAGACAAATTCTAAATTAATATTAGTTGGCATTTCCAATTTAAACAGCATCTATAACAACAGGAGGATCATTATCCAGAATTCTCAGAGTATACCATTCAGTATGTTGAAAAGTATTCACAATCTGGCGTTTTATTGAACTAGACTGAGTCTCTATATATGATTCCCATGTGTTAAAAAATTTCTAACCTTGGTTTCCTTATCTAAGGATGCTTCTAACCAAGCCATTCTAAAAACATGGTCCAATTTCCCCTTAAAAAGCCTAGGTGTTTTTGGGTGTGAGTCTAAAGCTGCGTACACACGGCAAATTTTTCTCGCCCGATAATCGGTATCGGCCAATTATCGGGCGAAAATCTGCCGTGTGTACAGTCGGTCGCCGTCCATCGTCCGACGACCGTCCTGGCGGATCCATGGACGATGGAGGACGACCGATCCTAATGAAAGGGAAGGGGAGAGCGCGCAGCAGGGTGCCGCTCCGTCGCTCTCCCCCTCCCCTCTCCATAGAGCATGAACGGTGCTGTATGTACAGCATCGTTCATGCATCGTGCAGTCTTTTCTCGTTGGAAAGGATCGTGAAAGATCCTTTCCAACGAGAAAAATTGCAGGTGTGTACGCAGCTTAACCATTTATGTAATATTGTTTTCTTGGCCACCAAGGAAAGAATATTTAACAAATTTCATCCACCTTTAGTAATCCTTGTCCCTTGCAAATTAAATGTACCTAAGATGGCCCATTCCGGGGTCAATGGAATGTAATTAACCAAAAAAGTAGTAGCGTAATGGGCCACCTCTTGCCAGAATCTTTTAATCTTGCAGCAATTCCAAAAGGTATGGTGCAAATCTGCCTGGGGGTGTGCACATTTAGAACAATCAAAAGTAGAGGCATAGCCCATCAGGTATGCACGGTATGGGGGGATTTACACCCCATGGTAAATTCTAAGTGTCATTTCCCTATACATTGCGGAAGGGAGAGCAAACCACGCCCTCGAAAATGCTGTTTTATTGGGAAAGTAATTGGACCACTTGATAAAGCCTGTTTTTCTAGAAGAATAGTCTGGAGCTAATGTAATGGTTTTGTAGTTTTCCGTGATAGCCTTTCTAGGGGGATTAGCTTTTAACAGCAAATTGTCCAAAGGGTTCTTCCAGTCCTCAGCTGAAAGGGACTTAAGTACCCTCGATGTATATGATTGTAACTGGATAAAAACAAATAGCGCTGATCTCAAAAAAGGGAGGGCATCTACCGCAGCTTCAAACTGAAGAGGCTGCTTTGTAGGGACATCCACCAAAGATTTGATTTTCGGCCATTTTTGTAATAAAGAAAAATGTGATAACTATGGAAGATCCCAATTACCCCAATAGGGCAAAAAAAAGGGTGAATGGCTATTCAAAAGGTGTTTTCCCCTTACCTTATGCCAAACCAACCAACAAGAAAACAATAACGGATTTGACGCTACTTCATCAGGGAGCAATTCCTTATGCATGTGAAGAACATACTTTAGCTTAATGTTTGGTATAAATTGTTGGTGCAATGCAGAGTCAGCATATATACATGTGTCATGTAGCCAATCCTTAATATAAGGTAGAATAGAAGCGGCATTGTACAATTCAACGTCAGGAAAGTTTACCCCCCAATTCCGCGTTGATTGTTGTAAAACACATAAACTCAATCTTGTACATTTCCCCCCCCCCCCTCCATATAAATTGAGAAAATAATAGTTTATATAAAGCCTTGAGATAATATTTCATGATTACTAAAGGCAAGGATTGAAGAGTATAGTGAAGTCTGGGAAAAACAATCATTTTTATCAAACTTATCCTTCCTAGATACGAAAGCATCATTTTAGACCAGTTACCTAGTTGGTCACTATAAAAACCGGTGTTATATTTTGAGAGTACAATTTGTGAGGGTTCTTAGTAATCTGCACACCTAAGTATTAGATTTTCTCTGTACACCATATAAACGGAACATCCTTACTCCATGTAGGTCTCATAAAATTGGTTAAATACAATGCTTTTGATTTATCCAGATTATTACTATAACCTGACACAGATCCAAACTGTGCAATCAGATCTAATATGGGTGTCAGACTACTTCTTGGGTTAGCTATGAAAAGTAACAGATCATCAGCAAAAGCGCTGATTTTAAGGGCACGGGATCCTATTTGGATATCTTTAAATTCTGGTAGATCTTCCAAGAGTCTAAGGAGAGGGTCCAAAGCCAAATTAAATAAAATCGGGGAAAGAGGGCATCCTTGTCTAGTACCCCTGGATAACGCCACAGGGTTTTTTAAATCCCCATTAATTTACAGTTTAGAAGAAGGGTCCTGATATATATACTGAATATAAGAAGTTGTTTGTCCAAAAGCTCTAGTTGACAATATCACTTTAAGTAAAGACCATTCTATTTTATCAAAAGCTTTTTCTGCATCCAAACTTAATACCATAGACTTCGAAATATTAATTTTAGTGGATTGAATTGTAGCCTCAATAGCCGCTTGGATCCCTGTGGTCGAATGCTTATTGCATACAAATCCCAACTGATGTTTAGTCAATATGGCAGGTAAAAAGGACTGTAGTCTATTTGCCATCAATTTGGCTATAGAGATCACTATTCAATAAAGATATTGGTCTATAAGAGGCCAATAAATCAAGATCCTTGCCAAGTTTAGAAATGAGCGTAGTGTAAGCTTTATTAAAATCTGGGAAGAAGTATGATGGGATAATATACTGTTATAAACTTCTTCTAGTAAAGTTCATGCGCTAAAATTTTATATTATTCTGCCAAAAAACCATCTGGACCCAGCGTCTTATTAGTAGCCAAGGTCAAGGTATAAATAGTACGTAGAATTTCTGACTCTAACACTGGAGCATTAAGTTTTTCCCTACAAGTTGAAGATAATTTAGATAGTTTGGCCTTCTCCAACAGATGATGGAGCAATTCAGGTTGGGTATCCTGGGCCATATATAACTTTTGATCATATTGTTTAAAAGCCCACAAAATATCCTAAGATGTATAAAAAGTATCAGAAGATGAATCTTTAACTCCTAATATATGGCATTTTGGACCCAAAGGATTAGCCAATCTAGAAAGCAAAGTCCCTATTTTATTGACCCATGTATGAAATTTATGCTTGCTGTAAAAAGCTTGTGCAGTCGCACGAGTGGCCACATGCATTTTGAGTTGTTGAACAGCTGCCTGCCAAGATTTCTAAGTTCCCCTATCATTTTTCTAAAGATATGCTTTGTATTTTTGTGTGACCTGTTCCTGTAGATCATTATATTGTTGGAAATAGTCACGATTACGGTGCGCTACAAATTGAATAATACATCCTTTCATAATGGCTTTCATAGTACACCACAGCAAAACTGGGGTCTCCCAATGTTGTAAATTATCATCCATTCCATCTGCCCAGTGGGATTGGAGATAGGCCTGGAAAGAGGAAGATTTAGCCAAGTAAGCTGGAAATCTCCATAGAAAAGTTTTTAAAAAAAAAACTGTTGCAATTGTAATTGGAGAATTAAAGGGGTATGATCTGAAAGGGTAACATTACCAATAGAAATATCTCCGATTTTCAGGAGCAGACCTTCCACCACCAATAGTCCACCACCAGTCAATTCTAGAAGTAGAATGAGCTTTGGAATAACAGGTATAATCTTTTTCATTTGGATGAAGGAGGCGCCATACATTTACTAAGGGAGTTTGCAAAAAAAAACGTTTTAATTCAGGTGTAGCAGGATCAGGCCATAAATTTAGTAATTTCGACTGATCCATTGATGGATCAACAATAGGTTTCAGATCTCCAGCCAATAAAAGGTTAGGGTAAGAATTTGTCAAAATCTTTTTGCAGGATCAGTAAAAAAAGCCGGGGAATTATTATTTGGAGCATATACCGAACAAAGCGTAATGCCCGAAATCTCTACCAATACAAATAAGTATCTGCTCTCAGGATCCAGTTCAGTGGAAATAATTTTATAAGGTAAGTTTTTATTGAATAATATCTCCACTCCTTGTGTTTTAGTTTTTTAAACCGTGTGGACTACATCACCAATCCATGGTGCTCTCAGCAGCAAAGCCTGGCCCTCTTTCCAATGAGTCTCCTGAAAAAAGTACTACAAAAGAGAAACATTTTTTGGGGGCGTGGCCGGCCGATGGCGGAGCAGGACGTGTAGCTGCACCGCTCCGTGTTCCACCGGGGGAGAAGTCTCTGAATCAGCACGTTAGTGCCTTCTGTGCCTCACCGATGGGGCCCAAGCTGAAAGGGGGGCAGAGGAGCCGGACCGGAGGAGAAACGGCATCCCCAGCCTGTTCACTGCAGGGAGCAGAGCCGTGGTGGACCAGGCCGCAAAGCCGCGGCCTCAATTTTCACCTGGATCCGGATCGCGGGTGGATGCGGCCAGGGGCATCCCCGCATCTGCTGAGCCTCCTTCAACCCTGGAACCCGGGATCCCCTTGGAAACAGAGGTACCCTCTTCAGGTCAGGTTAATGCCTCTCCAGGCTGTTTTACCCTACCAAGCCCCAGCACTTTATCCCCTATGGAGGACTCCTCCAGGGCCTTGTTTAATCCGGGGGTGGAGGATGATGATGGATGGGACTGGAAGGCTCATTTAAGGGCACTTCCTACATGTTCCGATTTAGACCATAGTATTGGGAGGCTGGAAGCAAGCTGTAAGGCGGAATTCCATCATATTCAACAAACCTTGCAACAGGTTTCTAGTACTACTACTGAGCTCCAGAGTGCTTATGCGGAACTATCTTCTCAAATGGCTTCCCATGCGGCTATTTTCGAGCGCCAGGCGGAGCAAATTAATACGTTATACCTCATGCAGGATGATGCGGAGAACCGCAATAGGCCCAACAACATACGTATCATTGGCTTACCAGAATCAGTACCCAATTCTGAGTTATATAATGCTGCGTAAACTATTTTTGCAAATTTATTGGCGCTACCCCCAGATGTGGATATTGAAATTGAGAGAGTGCATAGGACCCTGGGCCCCCGTGGGAGAGATCCCCAGCGACCAAGAAATGTGATATGCCGGGTTCATTTCTACAGAACCAAAGAGGACATTATGAGAAAAGCCAGGGCTGCCAATGGTATTGAATTTGCTGGGGCCCAAATACAACTGATGCCGGATTTATCCAAACATACACTGGATCTACGACGGGCTGTTAGACCTTTACTAGATGTGCTCCGTGACCGGAATATTTCTTATAGATGGGGGTACCCATTTCATCTTATCGCTAGATGGGGAGGTAAGAATTATTCCCTCAGAGGTCCGGCGGATTTACCACAGTTCTTGAGGAATCTTCAGCTTCCTGATGTGAGGCTGCCGGATTGGCCTGATGTACCACTTTCTCTACCTCTTGGGTCCCTTGATCGTCCGGACCCGCTTCAGCCAGCTTCTTCTACCTTATCCTCTCCTGGAAGGCAGCAGGACACTAGACCAGGGACTGGTTCATCCATGCCCGTGTCAACTCCACGTTCTTAAATGTTCCTTGCACTTCAACTGTTGTCTGGGTGCCAGTTCCGCAGCCCACTCAAGATGGTCTCGGCGGACCATCAAGAGACTTTCCTCTAATGTGCCCTATACATTTAGGGAGCTGAACTCTTCCTTGGACACATATGTTCTACGCACTCTATATTGTTTTGGCCCATATTTTTTGTCTTTTAATATAGCTCCCACAAAGGTTTACAGAAGTGCCTGCTCCCTGGTAATGTATGGAGTTATTTATAATTTATATTAAGTGTGGGCTCGCTTTTTTTTTTTTTTTTTACAGGTACTTGTATGCACTTGTGGTTTGCTTGTACTTGATTTATATACGGGCGTTTGACATGGGTTTTACAGTTGAGAAGAGTTTCCAGTTACTTGTATTTGCTGAGATCTTTTAGATTGGGATTAGAGGAACAACTACGGCTGTGGGGAGGGTATCTCAGATATCAAGCCACGGTGTAGTTTCTTGTGCTATTCTTCTGATTTTTGTTTGATTGAAGGATGTGATATTGTTACTATCCTTTGCAAATTTACACGGTTCCCAGAGGTATTTATATAATATTAGCTCTTTCCCCGAGTGGATACGGTTTTGAAGGTTATATTTTGTCTCCCTATCGGCCAGCCTCATTCCCCCACATAGGAGAACCGCCGGTTTAGGCGGTATTTAAGGTGATACCTTATAACTTAGAGTTCCCCTTAGACGTCTAGGACATAGCCCCTCCCAGCCGACTGTTGCCCCTCAACCCTCCCCTTACCCGTATCTCAGTAAACTTCAAGCTCCGACTGGCCTATTAAGGTAATTTTACTATCATAAACCACTTATCAGAGGGTGGTTGTTTGATCTTATTTTCATCTCCTGGGTCACCCCGCGACTAGCCTAAACAGTATTTATTGCCGCTGATATGTCAGCCTCTCAAACACGCGCTCCGCAAGGGTTGAAAATACGTACCCTTAATGTTAAAGGCCTTAATGGCCCCAACAAACGCTCCCAAGTTCTGTATAGTCAGCACAAAGCCAGAGTCCACATCTTAATGCTCCAGGAAACGCATTTTCATTCTCCAAAGCTACCGTCATTACGTAATCGCTATTACACTACTTGGATTCATAGCTCTAACCCTGACGGTAAAACAAAGGGGGTGTCCATAGCTTTTCATAAATCAATCCCAACTCAGATACTGGACACCTGCGTTGACCCGCTAGGACGATTTGTGTTGGCAAAGATCTCCCTGTGGGATGGGACCTACACGGTTGCCTCATTTTACTCTCCTAACCAACAACCAACTTTAGCAGCTGTCCAGTCCTTTTAATTTTCCTCTTGACCCTAGGGTAGACACATCAACCGGTCATTCCTCCATCTCTTACTCTAAACTGAACGCATTTAAGGCCAAATTGATTGGTTTACAACTGATTGATGTGTGGCGGACCCTGCACCCTGGCGACAAGGATTACACTTTTTACTCCAATCCCCACCATACTTACTCTCGAATCGACTATATCTTTATCAGCCATAGGTTAATGGACTTGAAACCAGATGCTTTTATTGAAAGCTGCCCTTGGTCAGACCATGCCTCTGTTTCGTTAACCCTTCAGATTCCCTTTGTGGGATTCAAGGAGTGGACCTGGAAATGTAATGATTCTCTTTTTAGAGATTCAGTCTGCGCAAGCACAGTTTTAGATACCATAAGAAATTTTATGAAAGACCATGAGTCTGATGAGACACCCCTCCATTTTCAATGGGAGGCCTTTAAAGCTGTTCTCCGTGGGGTTTTGATCCAGCAGGGTTCTAGACTTAAGAAAATCAGATCCCAGGAGATTACCCATACGCTCGACAATATATGGAAATTAGAAAGATAACATAAAAGTAACATGTCCTCAGATGTGTTTGTTGAACTAACTTCCGCTAGGAGACGTTTATTTGAACTTTACGGTTTAGCTCACCAAAAGTTTAGGGATAAATTCCGCAAATCTTACTATCAATATGGAGAGAAGTGTGGCCATCTTTTGGCGAGGGGGGTACACCCCAGACCAGCGGTTACATATATCCCACAAATACGGGATGCTAATGGTAACAATACTGCCTTCCCACAGGAAATACTGTCAGTTTTCCAACAATATTATGCTGATCTCTATAATATTCAAACTTCACCGCATTCTACCCCTTCCCTTCAAGATTATATAGCTTCTACTGCGTTGCCAGAATTAGATCCGGCAATATCTGCCAGCTTGGAATCTGTTTTCACGGAGGCAGAGGTGTCTGCGGTAATTAAAAATACTCCAGCTGGAAAGAGTCCAGGGCCAGATGGGTTTACACCCAAATTCTATAAAATATATGTAGAGGCCCTGGCCCANTTGATTGCGAGTGTATTTTCTTCTATATCGGGTGAGAACCCTTTCCCTGCTCAAAGTCTGGAGGCACATATCACTGTTCTCCCTAAACCTGGCAAGGACCATTCTGTGTGCTCCAACTATATACCAATTTCCTTAATTAATGTGGACGCCAAACTCTTCTCTAAATTGATAGCCAATCGATTATCCCGGTATTTACCAGACCTGATCCATACAGATCAGGTGGGTTTTATTACTGGAAGGGAGGCCAGAGATAACACGCTCAAAACACTATTGATTACCCATGCCGCCAAGATGTCCAAGACTCCTGTATGTCTATTATCGGTTGACGCGGAGAAGGCGTTCGACAGGGTGAACTGGACGTTTATGTATCAGGCTTTGCGCCAGATAGGATTGGGTCCATTGATGATAGCCAGGATAGCTGCGCTTTACTCAGCTCCTACTGCTCGGGTGCGGGTCAATGGGAGCCTGTCGGCGCCATTTCCGATTGTTACTGGTACTAGACAGGGTTGCCCACTATCTCCCCTACTGTATGCTATAGTGATGGAACATCTGGCGGTGGCACTGAGGACAAATGAATCAGTACAAGGGATAAAGTTTGGCAAATACCATTATAAGCTGTCCCTATTTGCTGACGATCTCCTAATGTATATATCGTCTCCTCAGTCTTCTATACCAGCGATTCTAGAGGAGTTTTGGAAATTTGGGATGCTAAGTAATTTTAAAGTGAATGTTGACAAATCCGAAATACTAAATGTTTCACTCTTGCCTCCCCAGGTCCATTACCTTAAGAATCATACGAAGTTCAGGCTCTGTACCTAGAAGCTCAAGTACCTGGGGGTTTTTATAACAGCTGACCCGACTAAATTATTTAGCTATAATTATGAACCACTGTTGGGCAGACTGAAGGCAGAGTTGGGGAGATATAATTTACTACCTCTCTCTTGGTTTGCTAGGATTAATGCTCTCATTCCTCCTTGGGTTGCTTCCCAACCCCTACATGTGTTTTTTCCTGTGGTTGACCCCATATTGTTTTAATTTAAGTATTGATATGTCATTGCAAAATGTCACTTTTTGTATTTTGTGTTTTTGCAAGGAAGGGCCGAGAGCCCTCATGTTTTTGTATGTGCCATTTTCTGTACATGTTTTGCTATGTTCTTAAAATTCAATAGAAACCGACTGCAACAAAAAGAGAAACATTTTTAAGGTGGATTAATACCCTCTGGCGCTTTTGGGGGCTATTCAAACCTGCTACATTCCACGAAATCAGCATTATATGAAACAAAGCAGTCGTCTTTAAAATTAAAGAATGCCACCAAGGGGTTGTCATGGAGGCTGGGTTAGGGATGTATCAAACATAGTGTAATACCAGAAGAAGAACTGTAGCCCTCCCAGCCAGCAGCTACAGATCTTAAAAAGAAATTCAAAAAGGTGTGTTTACAGCCCTTAGAAACAAATAACCATAATGAACAGTAATCTCAGTAAGAATCGGCTATCTGCCAATGAAGAACACAATGCCAGTGAACAATAAATACCAAAACTATTAATGTAACCTTGTATAAAACCCTATTCATCCATTTTTTACAATACTTAAGGAACACCTGCTGTCGGAATATGCCAACAGAGGGACACAGCACTTGTACATTTTGCAAAGTATATGTAAACATCAAAAAAGTATGCAGCATAAATATCAATAAACTAAAGATTTTTGAATGTAAGGCACAATTGTTAAAAAAAAAGGATCTAATTCATTTCCTTAACAATTAGGGTCCCTCCAAGGATGAATTGGACAATTGAAGAATATCAACTGCATCTGCAGGATCTTCAAACAATTTGGTCTCCCCTTGCAATAAAACCTTTAATTTGGCTGGGTAAAGCAGGGAAAGCGTAGCCCCATTATCAACCAGTCTCTTGCAAACTGGAGCAAAACTCTTCCTCTTGTGTGACTGCAGGGGAGTAGTCCTGCAACATCAGGATCTTATTACCTTCCACCTGAACATCATGAACTTTTCTGTAAGCACCCAAAATAGATTCTTTATCAGCATAGTGAAAATACTTGACGATAACTGGACATGGACGTTGGTTCACATTATGACGTTCTGGTTCTATCCGATGAGCTCTCTCGATACTGCGAGTTGTGCCAGGAGGTGCAGTTCAATGGCATCATAAGGGGAGTAGTAAGAAAATGAACTAGGTCATGGCCTTTATAGGTTTCTGGAATTCCTATAACGTGCAAGTTGGATCCACCGTGTTTCCCCGATTTTAGGACATCCCCATTAAGTAAGCCATCCCTGATTTTTAAAAAAATAATTAAAATAAGACACTCACCCGTTTAAGAAATAAGACAGCTCCAGATATCTGTTCATCCCCTGAAAATAAGACCCAGGGCATATTTTGGCATTTCAAAAAATATAAGAGAGTGCCTTATAATCGGGGAAACAGGGTATTTTTGCGATTTTCCAAATCCTCTAATTTTGTCTCCACCGAGGTAAGCATGGTGCCTTGTGCAGCAATTTTAGTGTTAAATTCCAGAAGTTGGTCTTCCAGGTCACTCACTCTCTGTTCCAGCTCAACAATACGTTGTGTGTTGGAGGAAATAGTTGCTAGAGCAGTCTCAATGGATTTTTGCAAAGAATCAAATTAATTATCAAAATATGGAAGCAGAACTTTGGATACTTCAGAGACCATCATTGAAGAGTCAGATAGCGCAGGCAATGATTCCGCACCATGACCTTCCCCCTCTGAGTGCTTCATGGAACATGTAGATTGTGATAAAAAAGGAGATGGGGAATCAGCCTTAGATGGAGGTTTGACTTTTTGTTTGTTGGGGTGCTTGCAAATGGAGGAGGAATGTCTCCCAACAAATTTGTCCATAGCAATATAAGTAGGGTGCTAAATATATCAAAATAAGGCCACCAATGATGGACTTGCAGCTTCAGCACAGTTTAAAATACTGATAAAGAGAACAAGAAAAAAACAAAATCCTGTACAACACCTTCAAGCAACAGTCTATGTGGTCTCCAGGTTGTTCAATAGAAAAAAAAGGAAGAGGTTCTGCTGTTTCCCTTGCCCAGTATTTTTAAAGGTTTGAGGAACAGTCACTTACTTGTTAAGCACAGTCAGTTGGACCAGTTAGAGTACTATAATGAATGATGGAGCAATTCCCCGTGATGCCTTGAGCAAGAGAGAAAAGGAAGTAATAAACTGCCTCTCTAGCAGAAGATTTCTAGCTTTGAATAATATAGGGGTCTGCCAAACTGTCCAAAAATCGATATCACCGCCAATTGTTTCACTTCTGCAGCTTCCCTTATGTCACAGACACCATCCACGATTGCCACCGCTGACCATGCAGCCTGTAAAGACGGCGCCACTCTGGGGTGTTTGTGCGGCATGAGAGCCGCTCACTTTAGGCTCCCACGCTGCTCAGATGCTCCCTGCAACAGCCCCCACTGTCCTGAAAGGCGATGGGCAACGGGTCCCGTGAATTAAGGTAGGATGAAATACCAATTACAGGGAGCTCTGTTAAAATGGGGCCACTGTTCAGGCTCCGCCCCCGGAAGTCACCAATAATCTTTTTATCTGTCATTCTAATCACAGCTGTGAGGGGTACATCCTCACAAAGGGAGCGCGCTATATTTTCTACTCGATAGACTGTTTTTTAAAAGAGGCTCCCCAGTACCTGAAACTTATTTCAAGGTTTCCTAGGGGAAAAAAAAGGCTGTCCTAGATACAACAAGGTTATGACAGATATGGATTCACATTGGCATTGGCAATAATCACTAAGAACTATATTACAAGTACAAGTAGTCCTCGGGTTACATACGAGATAGGGACTATAGGTTTGCTCTTAAGTTGAATTTGTATGTAAGTCGGAACAGGTACAATATTTAAAAAATGCAATTAGGACATACCGTATTTTTTGCCGTATAAGACGCACTTTTTCTTCCCCAAAACTGGGGGGGAAAAGTTGGTGTGTCTTATACGACAAATGTGTTAAAAAAATAATTAAAATAAGATACTCACCCGATACCCAATCCTGCGTGTGTCTCCTCTCCTCGCTGGCTGCAGCGTGTGTCTCCTCCTGGCTGCAGTGCAGAGCGAAAGAAGCTGGCACAGCGCCCCCTGCTGATCCCTGCCCTAACTGCCGTACAGTGGAAAAAGAGGTAAGAATGGCACAGAGTGATCAGAAGGGGAATTTGAATGGCACAGAGTGATTAGAAGGGGAATTTGAATGACACAGAGTGATCAGAAAGGGAATTTGAATGGCACATGAGTGATCAGAAGGGGAATACCGGTATGAATGGCACATGAGTGATCAGAAGGGGAAAAATCTTTCAGAATCTTTTTTTTCTAGATTTTCCTCCTTTAAAATTGGGTGTGTCTTATATTCCGGAGCATCTTATACGGCGCAAAATACGGTATGTGTGTCTCAACATATTATAAGACAGTGTGGTGTCAGTCACTGCATAAAATCCTTACTGTGAGTTAATCACGAACAGAGCAAATAAAAAACTTTATGAAGCCTAGACATTCATTAACTTCTGGAACAAGCTGTGCTTTGAAATGCAAAAAGAAACAACTGCAGAGTTTGTCTTGGTCATTAAAGAGTTGCAAGAAGTTGCAGAACAGATAAAGACTTCTTCTGTAAGTCATGTGAACCACCCCTACCCCCAATTAAGCATGGAAGCCCGTTGGTATCTAGGAGTTACTACCTTTATATGTTTTCAATACTATCATTATTCAAAACACATATAGGTATTCACTAACTTACTGGGCCTAGTAAAACAAAATTAATTACAAGTTGGTGCATAAGATGAGCAGTGAGTTAGCAGCACATGGTGTAAGTATGATCAAAGAGGTAGCTCACTATCACATTGGAAAAAAAAGACTAAAGGCCCAACTCCAATTTCACCAACAGGAATACATACACAGCATTAAACACACATCCAGTAGTATTTGGTTTTGGCTGAAGCTGGGGTTTAATGAAGTTCCTAATTTCATCCTCTGTTCTAAAGTCCTATGAGGTTCCTCCACAGAACCTTCAGACAATAGTTTAGAGCCCAGAACTGTGTACTATGCTTTTGGACATATGAAGGGTATTTGCTACTGAGTTTTTATCCCCTTCCTAAGTGCACCAGATAGTAGAAACACCAGTGAACAAGAACCTGTTTAGGTGGTTTGGCAGTCCTGTGTGAACATGTAGAAATGTTTACATTTTTCAGCTGGTCTGGTATTGGTCAGTATAAAGAAGCTATGTACTGCTCAGCTTATGTGCCTTATGATTTTTACAGGATTAAAGCGGACCTATCACCACATTGTTAACATTATAACCCTGGGGAGGTACTGCCGCCTCCCTGGATATTTGTGTCACATATCTCAGGAAGCTGTGCGCTACTCCTTCTTCACATGCCCAAGATCAGGCATGTGTTATCAGGGTAACAACTACATGTTTTCAGATCCCAATTTTATTTTTAAGCCTGTCAACATCCCCAACTAGAAAATAGAAAAAGAAGGAGCCAAAGTGGGACATTCAAAGCAGGTATTTTCCATAAAATTATCATACTCTATTACAATTGCAAATATAAAATACTATAAAAACTTTTCCTTGCTCTTAAAACAACATTATGACAACACATTACATATGCTGAAATTATCCTTATCCAACGCACTTCACAGACATAGTCCACTTCCTCAGGGATATGGTTCAGTACAAGTACTACCATGTAATACAGAAACATATATTGTTGTTGCAATATATCACATACCATACATTCTATCATGATCAATATCAGTAACAGAAATTGCAAAATACATACCAATAAAGTTGCCAAATAATGTGTAAAAAAGTATGATAATTTTATGGAATATAAGTGCTGTGAAAGTCCCACATTGGCTCCTTCTTTTTCTAATTTGTGTTATCAGGGGCTTTCCTGTAATGTTCAAAAAATGGCTGATCTCAGGCATTTGCAATAACATTGGCACTTTTTTTCATTTTCAGAAGGGCACGTCAACTGATCTTGTACCTGTGCAGTGTGAAATTAGGTGATGTGAGCGGATCCCAGAAGAAGAAAGAAGATAGCTGCTCCCACTGTAGCAGGAACAGTGTGGGACCTACTGGATGGGAATTGCTGAAGGGATTGAGGGCTTTTCACTTATAAATTTATAAAACAGGGAATCTGGCATTCCCTAAAATATTCCCTGGTCTTAATCAAGTACTACAATTGACCTGGAAAATTCCCACCAAGAAATGGTTAAGGGAATGTCTTTTTATGAACACTAATAGGGCTATTTATAAATGTTTTTACCCAATATTCATCCAAATGTTACTCAAACTTCACACATTTTTCATGTTGAATTCAATCAAAAATGTATGAATCAGGAGTAAAAGTTAAATCATACATTTTCTAATTAAATCTAATTATATCAAATGAAAATATTTATTACTAGAATCCTAAATTATTGAAAAGGATTCTGTAGCAATCACATATTTTAAAAAGCATTGGAAGCCTTTACATTACATGGACAGAGGTTACAGGACAGCTGACATCTGTCAATCACTAATCAACTGCCTCCTATGTGCTTCTAACATTGAAACAAATAGGAACAGGCTGTGTTATTTGTTTCAATGTTAAAAGCAGATAAAAGGGAGCTGATCAGAATTTGTCAGGCTTCTCAGCCCACATGTAAAGATATCATTCAAATTTCAGTATTTGCATCATTGTATTTTTATTCTAAAATGACCCATATATATTATGTGATCATAGGGTTCTGTGTTCAGGCACTTCCTGTTATGGGGTGACTACAGTCCTTGCTTCCTGACTCTAGTCTTGCATTCTGTTACATGCACTTGCAATGCAGACAATAAATAGCAAAGCTCACATTTTTTAATGAAGATGAGTCCCACCTTTCCTATGCTAGGCTATGCAGTCTCTGTTTAAGTACAGGTAGACAGAAAGTGGCTGCAAAGTGGTTGAAGACAAACAGCAGTATTGAAATGCAAAAAAAGGATGAAAAAAGTAAAAAAAATTCAGTTAGAAAAAAAGGCATCGATATGTTTTTCTGTTATATTTTCAGTGTTTACTTTAACTATTTTTTTTCTAACTGCTTTTTAAGTAAAAGGTTTTTGATCTTCATTTTCTTTTAGGACTAAAAATTCTAATTACTGTTGCGAGTGGTCAAAAAAATGAACCTTCAAGAGCAGTTATTTCTGTTTTTTATAAGCAAATAAGGTGGAATTGCATGGAAACCTGGGAGCTGGAAAGTAAACCAGTAGAACCCAACTTCATTTTCCAGTCGACCAAGAAAATGAAAGGCCGTTTGTCCACATTTATTTCGAAACAACATTTGTACTTTATCTGAAATCTTGACAGGAAAAAAATTGTCCATGCTCTAATAGAAAGTGACACACACCAGCCAAAATAACACACATCATTCCTTGACAACAAAAATGTAAGCAGGATTTGTTTAAAGGAAAGCATCTTTCAAAGACTTATAGTTGTTCTGTTTGTAGGAACAAACATATAATTAAAAAAAAAGAAGAATTATGTTCAGTTTAATGCACTAAGAATGTAAATGTTATACTATGAATCACTTTAGGTTTTTTTCCTTTAAATTAGGCCTTGCTTTCATTATTTAAATCATTAAAAATGTTTAGCATATGCTAAATGCAGATGAAGCCCATATTACTAAGGATTGGTTTATTAGCAGCAGTTTTTCTTTTCTGGTCTAGTAGTGATGAAAATGAATTATTATGTATCACAGTCTGTATTATTCTGTCATTTGCAACCCCTATTTAATGTACAGCGCTGAGTAATATGTTGGTTCTGTATAAATCCTGTTTATTATTAATAATAATAATAATAATAATAATATTAATAATAATATTGCCATATGCAGCTGCCTTAAAACACACTTACCTATCATTAGAGGAGTTTACTAACATATTCTGGGCTGAAATTGTCATACATAAAGCAAGATCAATGCAAGAACTGGATTTGCTTGATATATTTAAAATGTCCTTATAGAGTAGAAAAAAACACCAGCTTTTTTAGGGCAAGATTCTCAATACTTATTAGTTTCCATAAAGCATTTGTATGGCACTGGGAAACATGCCAACACTGCAGAAATAAAAAAATAAAAAAATAATATATATTGATACAAATTTAAATGTTGTATTATATTTTTTTATAAATATACAAATAAAATTGATGTTTTGCTTTTTTATACAGCAGTAACAAGTTGTTATATATTTATATATATATATCTGTGTGTATGTGTACAGATAGATAGATAGATAGATAGATAGATAGATAGATAGATAGATAGATAGATAGATAGATAGATAGATAGATTAAAGTAATAGGATATATAAGTAATAACAATTTATAATTAAATATATCATTTCTTTCTATGTGTGAAAGCAGTGTTTCAAAGTTATCTCTAATTTTTCAGCATGTTATCCTTACTAACTTGTCTCTTTATTCCTAACATAGCTAAATGATACATGTTCTGTGTTTATTTAAATTCAAGTAGGCCTTATCTGCATTTAATTAGCCGCAGAATCCGCAATGTGTCAGTAATTAAAGGGGAGCGTGTGGTGTGGTGCTCTAGAATTACTAAAACAATCCCTTACCTAAGCAGTTATACCAGCTTTTAAGGCTTTATTTCAGCTAAAACACTGTTTATGATTGCTGGATACATTTTCTGTTTGTGTGTGTGTTTTTTTTTTTTTTTTTTTTTTTTGGGCGGTGATGGTGTGGGGGAACTATAGTAATAAATATACATAAATATAAACACATGTAATATAAACACATGTATACATTTTGACTACTGTTTTCATACAGTTAGGTTTAATATATATTTTGACCAAATGAGTTATGTCATTCTATATTACCGACTTCATGTGTTAAATTCAGGAGTTAGTTAATATAAATAACTAAAAAATAGTTATTATTTCATATTTCCACCACCATATTTCTACCAATGACAGAAATGACTGTCAATGTTTACCTTTTTTTTAAAGTTTTTTGGTTAATCAAATGAATTCTATACCATGCGCTATGGCCCTGATTCATCAATGAAATGCGCAGTGTCAAAAACGTGTGAGTGACATCTTCAGACATGTCAAAAGGGTCCTGGGCAGAGAGGCCGGAAGGAGTGGGACCTATCCTGAAAATCTTGTGCAGCGTCTCAAGGAGTATGAAAGATTGGCGTTGCCATTCATTGGGCCAGAAACGCCAATCCAAATGAACTTGGGTTAGAGTCAAGCTCACTCTTTCATTTGTTTTTGTGCTTTCATTAACAGATCACCATCTACAGGAGGAGGTTTTTGATCCACTGCAGATAAGCCTGGAGGAGAATACAGGTAGTTTGGTTTGTATGTGTGTTCAGCCTTCCAAAAGCTAAGTAATAACCTTTGATCTTTCTATAATATATCTATATATAGATAACATTTGGTAATTTTTCTTGCCAGAGGATTCTGGTGCAGCCTCCCTTTGGGAATGTGTGAGCTTAATATGTCCAAAGAAATGTTGCGTGTGTGAAATATTGGGGACTTCTGATATGTGAAGACTTGTCACCACATTCATTCATTTTGATGTGATTTATCATGTGCCTTTGTGGAACATCCATGTTTGCAGGTTTCTGGTTCTAAAGAGTTTTCACGGGCTGCATGCACTGTGGAGGTAGGCATGAAGAACTGGTTCATTATTTTTTTTTTTTGGATGTGTTGGGGGAATGAACCTTTCCCAATGTGTTCCATTTGTGTTTTTTTTTTTTGCTGTTTAGGGTCCCTCAGGTGGACATTTACCAAGTAGAAGAGGAGACACCTGAGGTTTCCGTAAGCAACCCATTATAAATGTATAGGCTTCAGAAAAAATGACTCAGTCTAACATTTTGTCTAACATTAGTTGATGTTTCAATGTCAGGATGCTGTCTGCATAATGTTATTGTGACCCACAAAGTTATGTGATATTGTAGTAATTTTTTATTTTCCCTTTATAGCAACCAGTGGATGCAGTCAACCCAGTGTGGGCAGCCAGCTTCTAAACCTCACTCCGAGGCTGGTTGGCCATTTTGATAGATTAGTGGAGTCAAGAACTGGTCCTTACGCTCCTACATGAAAACATAAATCAAAATCACCAGGAACGAGAATTTAACCAACATTTGGCAGCCATGCATTGTCTGATAGAATCGGTCCAACAACAATCGGCCACTTTGGGTGCCTACATGTTCAGAGTTGACCATCTCTGTAACATGTAGGTGAATCTCTGGGCCAACAATCTTGCCTATATCAGGCGAATATTCACAGGCTGGGTTGGCAAATCCCAATAAGCCCTGCTGGCCCCCCATCTCCTGCAGAGCAGCCAGCTCCATTCTTCTCCCCGGCTCCACCTTGTGCCCCTGCCCGGCCAACTAGTTCCCCTGCCAGCCCACCCCGTGCCCCTGGCCGTCCACCCCGTGCCCCTGGCCACACTCACGCCCGTGCTATGGAATTGGACTGTGGGCGTGCTGTGGGGGTGTCCCGTGGCCGAGGCCAGGAAGTGGAGGTGGCCCGTGGCTGGGCTGTTAGGGTGGGCTGCGCCCGTGGCCGGGCTGGTGAAGTGGGCCATGTCCGTGCCCGGTTTGGGCAAACTATGTAAATGGATGCCGGGTGCCAGGTGAGAACATTCTTCCTGTCATTCTTCACTCAATTTTTTTAGGACTCCATGAGATCGCCAGTGTGGGTTTGAGTTGGTATCCTGTGTGAAGACGTTTGTTTGTATAAAATATATAAATATCTCTATTTTGTGTTTGCCCATTGTCCACAGGTTAAAAAAAATGCAGTTTTGCTATCTACTCCTCGAAGAATGTTGCAGTTTGTAAATTTATCAAAGTGATTCTAATCAAGTATGAAGTCTCAGCTCAATACTGTACAAGTATTGCTGTAATGACCTTAAAAAAGGCTAAACATTATTTCCAAATACACAACTGCATCTTTGTTCACTAAATGAACACAAATCTAGTTATGTCAAGGGACCAAATATGGCACACCGCACTTCTCTGACACTTTTCTGTAACAGATAAGTGCTTGCTAATAGGTCAACTACTTTTCTGTTGGTTAAAATGGCATACTAAGGTGTTCAGCTGTGTATTCTTGAAAGATGTTACAATTACATATATTTTTAAGAGGACATATCTAACATACCCAACTCTGTTACTTTTAAGGTCACAGGATATTACGACCAAGTGACCAATGGAGGAATGGAGCAAACTCGGACAAGCTGCAAAACAGCTTTTATTTTTTTGGTTCAAATAACCATTGTGTAAAAACTAAGGTTTCTTTTTTGTGTTTTTAGGGATGAATATGGATTGGCCAGGCTGAAAAAATGTGCACTTTAATAAAAATCAAATTAAATTCACAAAATCTGGCTTTTAGTTTTTTTTTACAAAAGTTTTATTTTTTGAATCTCCCCCCAATAACTTAAAATGTGCAAACCCCAACAAATATAAAAATATAACAATACAACAAAACTTCTTTTAAAACATATATACAAAATGTTTTTTTGTTAAAAAACGGTACCGCCTGGGCAGATCCCAAGGAGGGGCCAGCCTGAAGTGGTGCTCCATGGCAGACATCATCCGGTGCAGCCAATACAGGCTATCCTGTCTACTTCCTGGCGGGAGAGGAAAAAACAAATAATTTATTAACTGAAAGAGTTTGGTCCAAACATTTTTTTAGAAGTACTGTCCTTTTAAAAACCAAACAAATGAAAATATAAACATACCAGGAGGATGTCTGCCATGTCGCCGGGGTTGGGGTGGCGGTGGTGGCGGTGGTGGGGGGCTTGGAAGCTGCTCAGGAGGGCTGGCTGCCTCCCTCAATGTGGAACTGGCTGTGTTTGTAGAAGGAGACCAAAAAATTAGGAGAGGTAAGTACTGACCAAATGTAACAGTATAATATGCAGCTAGTTCTTAAATTGCACAGTGCTAAAAATTCATCAAAGATATGTCATCTCATCTGACTGTTTTGCTGTTTACACCGTGCCAAACAAGAAAGAAAGGTTATTCCTGGGGTCAAGCTAATTATGGCTATGGAACTAAAGTGATGCAGATTGTTGGCAATGAAGGTTGTGGGTTTTCACAAGAGACAAACGTGGCTAAGTGACATTTAACCTTTGTCTTCTGTTAAAAGCTGCCTAGACATACATGAAGCAAGTCATATGCTCCTAATGATACTTGATGGAGCTAGGCCTAACAAAGTACCTCCTACTTTCTTTTCATGGTTTTTAAGGAATGTTCACAATATCTAAAATGGAGAAATACTTACAGATGAGGAACTTGTGTCCTGTGGAGGAGGTGCTGGCAAGTGCTCTGCAGAAGCTGTAGATAAAAAATGAACAGCATAGGTAAAACTGGGTGGGCAGAACTAAAGTAGATTTGTAAGGTTAGTTAAGGTGAATAGATTAATGCAGAACTTCTAAATGATACTTTCCGCTTACGTCCAAAAATTTAGAGCAAACATTTGTCATATGGACAACTAAACAACTCATGTCTATTTTTATTCATCCTAGCCAACAACCTAGAAAGAACAATCATGTTGATGCATGATTAATGACTGGAAGCTACATGAAATCCTGGTAGATGTTTCTTTGTATTTGTAACAAAAAATGGTGAAAGTAGTGTGAGAATGGGCTGAATTGCAACACGTTACAAAAGTTGATTCTAAGGTTAGCTTATAGGCAATCTCCTTTGCCTCGGCCGCCTCCTCTCCTTCATCGGAGGACTCTGGCTGCAGATGTTGGGCAGCGGGCTCCTCCTCCAGGGATGGCTCCTTCTCTGGGAATGGCTCCTCTACCCCCGGGGATGGCACTTCCTCCTCGACTGGCTCCTTCTCCCCCGGGGATGGCACCTCCTCCTCGACTGGCTCCTTCTCCCCCGGGGTTGGCACCTCCTCCTCGACTGCCTCCTCCTCCCCTGGGGATGGCACCTCCTCCTCGACTGCCTCCTCCTCCCCTGGGGATGGCACCTCCTCCTCGACTGCCTCCTCCTCCCCTGGGGATGGCACCCCAGGGGTGCCCCCCCGCATAATTTGTAGCTGGCATAATGGAGAGTTGGCTGTAATACCAAAATCAAATATACCAAATGAATAAGGGTAGTAAAATATAGGAAGTGAAAAAAAAACAGTTTTAGGCTAAACAATACTACTTTAGACAAACAACAAACATTCTAAAACAATACTCCTTAACAAGAGGAGAAGACAAAATGCAAAACTTACCAGAAAGGATGCAGTCCCCCACTTTGCGCACCAAATACGGTTTGCTCCTCTTTAGGTCGCTTCCAAGTATGTTGGATCTGGGGACTGTTGGGCGCGCCCCTGCAGGGGTCCATAGCCTGTCTGCCAGCCTCTCTGAGATTTGGACCTTTACAAAAATCGACCGCTGCTGGTCGTATCTCTGCCGAATCATTGTGTAAAGAAAAAGAGAAACAAAATGTGAGTTATTTTGACAACAACCAAACACCTCTTAAAAAGAAAAAAAGGGGTAACTAATTCATTGACTGATTGATTGATATTTTTTCTGTTGCAAATTGACATAGTTTGGTTGCAAATGTAAACTGTTTGTTTGTTAATATTGTGTGTAGATATATATGGGTATACTATTACTATTACTAAGAAGCTTCCAGTTGCCACCCCACTAAGCTTAATCCTGTTTAAACCAATAATTGTGCTCCTAGATGTAAACTCTGTTTATTCGGTTTTAGTGAAGCATTAGTAAGTGCCAGACATACATACATACAATCTAGGGGCAAAATGTAAGCACTGTTGCACTGGGTCAGATAATGCAGCACATGTGGATTTATTTTGTTAAAACGTGAAAAAATAAAATCTATAAAAAAAGTGGAGAAATACAAAACACGGGAATATCTATGTGAGACAGTAGAATAATGTGTCTTCACCAAAATCAGGATTGTGGTCTCAGCTATCCAGAGGACATTCTACCAAGAAGGCTTCCACTGTACTCCGGACAAAGAAAGATAATTTCCAGCCTTGCGTGATAGCGAGGAGGCAAATTAGTGCTCTTCAAATGATCTACCTCTGATTAAGCCTAATGGGGTAGAATCATGAAGATTTTTCAAAACCATACATACACACACCAAAATATGTGCATGTACATAGTTGTGAACAGCCAACTTTAGGTGTGTGGACCTCCACCCAGCTCTCATCTGCAGCTCTAATCCATTGAAAGAACAAGAGGAAGAGGAGGCTCCATTCTCAGCTGTCATCCGTGCAGAGGATTCCAGCTGCCGATGCTGGGCAGTGAGAAGATCACAGCTAGAATGAGATAGGGACACAGGCTGTCCCTTCCCCATTCTAAAGCTGTGCTGTGGCTTCTATATAAAAAACTACTTGGTAAAATATATCCACTCTGTGGGCATGTGTAACAACATCATGGGCACAGTGTGATATCCGTGTGTGGGAATTCTGCATGTCATATCTTGTGTACAAGCACAGAGGACACTCATAGATAATAGTCCCAAAATATCTACAAAATCCCAGGCCACCAAATTACAAGGATTTGAAGATATGGGGATCCCAATTGCAAACACTATAGAAAATCCTACATCGGGAATGCTTTTTCCAAAGCAAGTGCACATAGGAGTCCTTAATTGAAAAAGTGGCACTCCAGGCCCACTTACATAGCAAGGAGCAATTGTCCCCCGACCTGAACCTACATTTTCTGGTTTATGCACCTCACCATTCCCAATAATTTGGGGTTCCTTGAAATGTAGGTATATATCCAGCCCAATGGCCCGAGGGCATGAATGACCCATTTTTGCCTTTTGCCTCGTAGATGCACTTGCTTTTTAAACAGCAATTACCTCCAAGAAATGTGGTTGAGTAGTAGCTAGTAGGAGCCTCAACATTTTAATTAGTAACAAACAAGTGTTTAGGACATGTGAAGGATTAAAGATGGTGAGTTCTTAGGCTGAGTAATATGAGAAGCAGCCTAAAAACACATTTAAATGTGCAAACATGGATGATGCATATAACACATTTAAATGTGCAAACATGCATGATGCATAAAACACGTTTAAATGTGCAAACATGCATGATGCATAAAACACATTTAAATGTGCAAACATGGATGATGCATGTTTGCAAATTTAAATGTGCAAACATGCATGATGCATAAATCACATTGAAATATGCAAACATGGACAAAATGTATGCTTATTGCATTAAAAATAACCCCCCTCCCCGTCCCCCCGCTAAAACTTTAAAAAAAAATCACTTAGCTTAATAATAAAGCGCAGGTCCCTCTGAGCGGCATGATGATAATACAGATATGAAACTTCCTGGTTTTCTCCCGCCTGCTGTAAAACGTGGCAACGCCACGCATTTGCACATACGTCTGCTGTATGCGCATCATTACCCGCTTGTAGCCAGTGTTCCGGTGTTGCACACAGATACGCGCATATTATTTTATATTAATATACTTTTTGTATATATTTTTTGTTATGTTTCACTTTGAGCCAAACATATGTTCTTGCTTTTCGAGCCTTTTAGGGTGTTTATTCAGTTTAAATTGCATGTTAGACCTTGCCCAACTATATATCGACTTACCTTAGCTTGGTAGTGGAAGAACATAAAGGGGGTTTCCTCCCTTAACCAGAAGCAATATCTGGTGATGGAAGGAGGTCCAGGTTTCCAAGCACAACATCAAAGCACATTGATTGCCAAGCTCACAAGCAGGGTCTCGCACTCTTAGAAATGAACTGATGTTGTGTTGTTGCCTAACTTAATGCTCATAAATACTGGAGTGTATGCATTATTTAGATGTTTACACAAAACAAATAGTACTAGTATATTAAAGTTCCAATGCCAAATCCACTTTGTGCCAAACATTTTCTTGCTTTTCAATCCCTTCAGGGTGTTTTTGCAGATATGAATGGCATTTTGGATCTTGGCCCACTGTTTATAATTGACTTACTCGCCTCAGCTTCGTAGTGGAAGCACATAAAGGTGGATTCCTTCTTTTAACCAGAAGCAATATCCTCCATGAAGGTTGCTTGTAGCCAAGCCCATGATATCAGAAATCATAGAAAGAAATAGGCAATCTTTGCAATGTGAAGCAATATGGTCTAAAAAGGCCTCTTTGCCTATTTCTTCTTCTAATTTCTCTTTTCTATGTCTATGTACACACATCTAAATGCAAACATACATGTTTGGCTTTATGTGCAATCATGTCTATACATACATGAGTGCATATGAAGCAAAACATGCAATGTACACACAAAAAAAATCCAAACTTACCTTAATGAGAACTGTGCAAAAGTGCAGGGCATTTTTCAACTGATAAAACAACTCAGGCACATGTAGCAGGTCCGCCGTGGCGCACAGCTATGAGCTACACATGCCTGAAGTTTGGCGCACAACTATGCGCATCAAACAACTGAGTTTTAATAAGACAATTGTGCTGTTTTTAGCATTACAAATAATTCAGAGGAAGGAACAGCTCAAAAACAATCACAATTGTCTTTTTAAACTGTGTCCTGGGAGATTGGAAAGGAGACCACATAACAAACCCCCAAAAAAGAAACAACATTTTAGAAATAACTTTATTCAAAAGTAACATTTGCTAAAAGGTCACAATAAAATATAAAAGCACATCAAATCCAACCCCCCCCCCCAAAAAAAAAAAAAACACACATCACTAAATTTTACACTAAATGACAAAAAATTTAAAAAGAACAAACAAAACACAAGTTAACCCACACTTCCATGTAAAGCCAAAATAGTTCAAAAATGTCCCAACAAATATTGTATTCAAAAAATACTTACCAAACCAATGTGCAATTTTGCGCTATCAAGGGTGAAAAACTGGACTAGAAAATATTTATGCAGGACAAACATTGAAAAGTGGTAATAAAGGCAGAATTTTGCAATCAAACAATATGGCCACAAACACAACAACATAGCATTACAATGGACTTCAAAATTGCAAAATAGACATTAAAACATTCAAAGTAAAAAAAAATTAAAAAAGAAGCTATTGTGCTAAATGGGAAGCAAAGTATGAAATGCAGCAACATACATTATTAGGATAACACACAAAACAACAGCCCCTCCAAGAAAAGAAAAAGACAAAAGGAAAAAGCAAGTTAAAACACACCCTTATATATGCTCAAATTTAAGCGCACAGGTGATAGAAATTCCATTGCAATTAGCACTTGCGCAGTCTGTCAAAATTGTCTGTTTTTTTTCGCAATTGGACATTCCATTATCATTGATTGATAATGATAAACAGATATTCTATTACCTAAAAAAATAAAATAAAGTTGGGTCTCTCTCTCTCTCTCTCTCTCTCTCTCTCTATATATATATATATATATATATATTATATCAATGTATATATATATAGATATATTTAGATACATATATATTTATAACCTACAATAATTATGAATAAGTAAACAAGAACGTGTGTGTGCTTGTGACTTTTGTGGGAAAATCTAGTCCGATGGCAAAGCCGAGGCTTCGCGCTTGGAAAGTCGCAAAATTTATCCCTAGGCAGCTCCTCCAATCATGCATAGTAAGCCTTTAGATAGGGGCCTATGTAGAGGAGCTGAACTCAGTTAACTCTTGCCCAACAGGAAAGAAATAAGTCATTTTAAAATATGCTTTTTTCTTAGCGCACATAGATGTTTTAAACATTTGAACAGCACAAACATTTTTTTTAGGGCTAAGGGTAATATGTGTGCCGTTAGAAAAAATGCTTTTTAGGGGAACAGTGACTTTTAATGCAAGCTCGCCAGTGTCAAACTGCCGGGATGTGCGGCTCCAGCAGCGAGCTCATTCAGTTGCTGAATTGCGCAACGGCTTTCCGATTTCGGAACAGCACAAACATTTTTTTAGGGCTAAGGGAAATATGTGTGCCATTAGAAAAAATGATTTTTAGGGGAACAGTGACTTTTAATGCAAGCTCACCAGTGTCAAACTGCCGGGATGTGCGGCTCCACCAGCGAGCTCATTCAGTTGCTGAATTGCGCGACGGCTTTTCGATTTCGGATCGCTAATACGAATGAGCAAGTGAGCTTCGGATTTTGCTTAGTGAATCGGGGCCTATAGATCAATGATCGTGCATTATCATATATGACATTCTAAAAAAAAATTTTGTGTGCTGCTTAATTTTTTTTAACTAAAGGATGCAAAAGTTTTTTTGATAAGGGAAAAATAAACTAAAAATATATTTGACTCCTTAACCTAATCAGCCATTTGATTACAGGCATGCTGGTACAGGAATTGTTAGTGAGAGTTTTCTTTAAAGCAGCCTGTCAGTGAGTATTAAATTTCTTTCTCTCGCCCCTCTTCCCTCCCCTCTCTCTCTCTCTCTCTCTCCATATATTGCAGGGTCTATTTTAGTTAATCATACAATGATGAAGTGTAGAATATGGTCCTACTTTGCTTTTTTTTCAATAAAGTACTCTAAAATCCCAATATGTTAACTAATAGGAGAAGCATTATGCATGCCTCAGTGTTGGTCATTCAGGTAATCTTCATGGATATAACAAACCAGAATTTGTTTAGGTCTCAGTTATCCTAGAAGTTATCAGTTCTAGGTCACCCACAATGTGACAACAAGGGGTCTCAGCAGCCGCCCAACCCATGTTCTGTAAAAGAAACCCTAAAATTCAGATAACCCATCTGTCGGTGAAAATCTGTAAATACTTAAAAAGTACAGTTGAGTCGCCTATCTACCCTTGAAATAAAAGGCATTTAGACTACTAATTAATTGGTACTGACCACTAGGATTTGGCTTCAGGTCTCACAGGGCCAGCTAAAAGCATTTTTTATTTTGGTGGGAATTGTGAGTTGTGAGGGTTTTATTACTGTCCCCCCTAGAGAGACAAAAAAGTGACAGAAATCTCTAAAGGGAGAAAAAAAAAAGTGCAGTGTCGAAGATGGGAAAATTGAAGAGAAAACTCTCCAGTGGGACAGAGACTAAAACAACCCAATAGGTATTTAAACTCCTACCTACTCTATCCAAAGCTAAAAGAATTTTTTTGTCTCTGCACTTTAAAGCAGAACTAAACTGAAAAATGGTCATATAAGTAGACAGCAGCAAACACTTCTAGAGCAGCTGGAAATAAAGTAGGTACCGGAAGTGAAATGATGTAACAGATTCTTTGAGAAAGCAAAGGATAACTGTTGATGTTGGTGCTTTTCTGCTGTGGGTCACATGACCTAGCATGCCTATCCCTGGGTACATGATTTAGATTAGCATGCAGTAGGACCCACTTTTTCAGCTGCTAAATACTTTTGGTCCTAATCCTTCTTGTTTGTGTATGTGTGTATGATTAGAGAAGATGTAAAACTTATGACTAGGTATGACTCAAATGACCCTCAAATCTCTCTTCCTTACCCCAGACCATGTCTGATCAATTATTTATTCATTACCCTATCCATGTAGTAAGAAAGAGCATACATTGTCCCCTGTGACAAAATCACCAGATCTGTAAATTCTTACAGTGGGAGCTGTTGAGAGGAGCAAACAGCAGAAAGCCCTAGGCGAATTCCTACTGATGTAAGCACAGTCACCAGAAATATATATACGAGAAGCTTTTACCCTACTCGGGGAGCCTGATTCATCAAGCCAAAACAGAAGCTCGCGAGTGAGCATAATCGTGATCCTGAATCGTGATCCAAAAACCTATTTATCAACCAAATTTCAGCTGGTGAGAATTCCCTGGCTTATTATCCCGGCAGTTATCAACTTAAATGATCGCTCGCTCCGAACTGCGCATCTCTGGCAGCTCGACACTGGTGAGCTTGCATTAAAAGTCACCGTCCCCCTAAAAAATCATTCTTTCAAATGGCACACATCTTTCACTTATCCCTAAATAAAAATGTTTGTGGTGTTCAAATGTTTATAACATATATATTAGCTAAGAAATAAGCATACTTTTAAATGACCTAATATTTTCAGGTTCAGAAGGAATTAACAGATTTCAGCTCTTTACATAGGCGCCTACCTAAACACTTATGATGCCCGACCCGAGGATCCGCCTGGTGATAAATACTAGCAAGTTCGAGCTGTTTGCTGTGTTCTACTAATCTTTGTTGCTACATTTCATACTTTACTTACTATTTAGAAGAATAGGTGGTTTGTTTTTAAAGTTTCAATGTCCATTTTGCAATTAGGAGGTCAATGTTATTGCTATGTTATTGTGTCCTTATTGTCCTTATGTGTCCTTATATGTCCTATGTCCTTATTACCAGCTTTAAATGTTGGTCCTGCATAAATATTTTCTAATCCAGTTTTCCACCCTTGATAGGTTAAAATTGCATATTGGTTTGGTAAGTGTTTTTGGAATGCAATATTTGTTGGGCTATTTTTCAACTAATTTGGCTTTATATGGAAGTGTGGGTTTACATGTGTGGTTTTTTTTGTCACATACATTTAGTGGTGTCTGTGTAGTCTCTATATTTTAATGTGACCTTTTAGCAAATAAGTTTATTTTGAAAAATTAAAGTTTTAAAATTTTAAAATTAAAGTTTTTTGAAAAATGTTGTAGTTGTTTGTTTTTTGGGGGTTTGTTATTATGTGATCTCTTTTACAATCTCCCAGGACCTACAATTTAAAAAGTCAATTATGCTTGTTTTTAAGCTGTTCCCTTCTATGAATTGTTTGAAAGGCTAAAAACAGCACAATTGACCTAATAAAACTCAGTTGTGCATAGTTGTGCGCCAAACCTCAGGAGTGTGATGCGCATTGTTGTGCGCCAAGGCAACGGCAATGTGCGCGTAAACTGTGTTCTATATCAGTTGAGAAATGCGCCGGCCAATTTTCTAGAGAAGGATCCTCATTCGTGTAAGTCTTTCTTTTTTTGTTTATATTGTTTGTTTTGCTTCATGTGCACTAATGTATGTACATACATACGTATATATATAAATATATGTATGTATGTATGTATGCATTTATGTGTGTACATATAAGTATAAAGTAGAAATTTTAGGAAGAAATAGGCAGATTAGATTTTTTGGCCATATTGCTTAACAGGCTTTAATATTAAAAGATTCCCTTTTTCTTCCTATGGTTTTTGATGTCATGGGCTTGGCTCCAAGCAACATTCGTGGATGATATTCCTGCTAGTTAAAGGAGGAATCCACCTTTATGTGCTTCCTCTACCAAGCTGATGTGAGTAAGTCAATATATAGTAAGCCAAGGTCTAAAATGACATTCAAACCTGCATAAACACCCTGAAAGGCTGGAAAAGCAAAAAATATGTTTTACACAAAGTGAACTTGTCTCTGGAAGTTTTAGATACTAGTACTATTTGTTTTATGTAAACACCTAAATAATGCATTCCATCCAGTAATTAATGAGCAAAATAAGTTTAGCAACAACAGAACATCTGTTCATTTCTAAAGCTACGTACACACTTCCAATTATTATCGTTGGTAAACGAACGACGAACGATCCTGCACGATATCTGCGAACGATCGTATAGCACCGATCCTGTACATACAGATAACGACACTTTCCAACGACTTTCCTCGTTCGTCGGCGTCGTTGGTTACTTTTTTTACGAACGATTTTTGCCCAATCGATCGTTCGTCGTTCGTTCGTCGTTCATTTTGAACGATAAAAATTGGAAGTGTGTACGCAGCTTAAGAGTGCTTGACCCTGCTTGTGAGCTTGTCACTTAATGTGGTTTGATGTTGTGCTTGGCAACCTGGACTTCCTTCCATTACTATCAGGTGTGTTATCCAACTCAAGCTAGACAGCTAATTGACAAATTGTTTCAACAGCAAGTGGAAGTGTGTTTGTATGCAATAGGGCTAAGATCAGGCAGCACAGCACAATGAGAACAAACCTATAACACTACTACAAATGAACAGAGGAGTTGTGTGGCAGCAAATCAACATGAGTTCAGACTATTAGTTCAGACAACGTCAGACTATTAAAATAAAATAAAAAAACAAGGAAATAAAAACCATGACAGTTTATTTAGAAAGGGAATATGTACATATTACATTAAAATACCAATATGTGACAATGTGACTTTGAGAATGGCACAAAGGCAACGAGGCGGTTCAAGTAGCAGTTTGGAATGGAAACCATGCAGACATTTGTACTCAATATTTGTTGAAAAAATGACAAAACTTTGCTGAAGAATTGCTAAACAACCGAAACCGTAATTACAAACCAGGCACAAAAACATTCCAGCAAAAGATGAAACTAACAACAATGAGATTAGAGATGAGAACAATGAGATAATGAGATTAAAGTCACATCAATGCATATCATCCAAGCAAATTTACTTGATTAATCACCCCCCCACCCCACAAACCAGTCCAGTTAAAATAGTAATGATGAAAATGTATATGTATTTATATGCATTTAAATGTATTTTGACATAAAAAAGTGAAATCACTGAATGTTCCTTGATACATGTATTATACCATCTTTGGCAACAATCCTTTTTTCAAATATTTGATTTCTATAAAGCCAAACTACAATGAAATTTGAATCAGATCACAAATGCGTATTGACAATTTTTTTACATTCATACTATTGTGATGGCATATTATAAAGTGCTAATTATAAGTATATATACAGCTTGATCTAAATTAGTTTGCAGTGTTGCAAGCAAACAAAAAAGTATCAAAACAAATGTGCAACAAATGTAACAAAAATTGAATCAATTTTGTGAATGGGTATAATGTAATATAAAATGTAGCACTTACCTAAAAGAAGATGAAACTTTAAAGATTCAAATTGATCTGTAATGGACTGTAGATGCGCACAGAACAGGGAACAGGTGTGCGCTAATTAATTGCTATGATCTCACCATTGACAGCTTAACAGATCCTCCTGAATGCAAACTAATTGCCTTAACTGGCGTATTTTCGACCCCTATTGCTCATTTATCAAAGCAGGAATCTGGCTGGCAAGTGAAGGCGAATGTACTAGCACTCGGCTCAGGCTCCTACTTGCTGAAATATGCCTTTTAAATCGGCGCGTATATATGCACAGCAAGCTTACGCGCACTTGCTTGATAAATCAGTATGTGTGTGGTCAGGCTCTTGGGAGTCAAGACAGCAGTGGCAGTTGCTGTGAAGGAATGTATGCATGTGAGAAAGGACAGAGAGGCCTGGGAGAATAGGTGGAGTTCTGTACTTCAGTGCCAGAGAACAGGGCAGCTAAGGCAACAATGTCAGCCTAGCACACAATTTTAGGAGCATTCGATTTGTATAACTTTTAACAGCAGATAATGATTGGAGATGAATGTAAATTGTAACTGCAGATTTTTCTCTCAAAAAGACATGAAACTTTTAGGTAAAGAAGTGAAGTGGACCTAGGGTCACTTTAGAAAACATCATTTTTAGCACAGATACCAGTGTCTAAAGAGCAGTACCCTTCAAGAAAATCTGCAGTATTTTTTTTACTGTTCTAAACTAAGGAATGGTGAAATTGTACTGGATTTTGTGCATCACTGAGAATCAATATTCAGTGTTCAAAGGTAAAGGTATTTTTGGGTGTACCTATCTTTACTCCATCAAAATCATACAAATGGGAATACCTTCATTAATCCTTTCTAAATAATGTTAAAAATGTATTATTTATAGCAACAAACTGATTATATAAAAATTTGATTCTTTATTTGGTCAGAAAACATCAAATCTCATCACACGGACAAAGTATTCTAACTAGCAAATAAGTACATGTGTAAATAATTAAATAAATAACTCTATACATTGAGCTACTGAGTTCTGTAAGTTTTAAGGCTTTTTACCAAGGAAAAAAATAACTTTACCTACTAACTGCATATGAAAATGACAACTAAATGTATATTTGTTTTGTCAAACTTACCTATCTAACGAAAAGAAAGCATTTTATTAATTAGAAATGTTTTTCAAGTCTGACTATATTATAGAAATATTTATGCAAATTCATAAATAACCACCAGTTTTGTACCCTGTCCAGACATATTACAGATGGATTGCTTATAAAGTTCCTATTGTCTTTTGTCCCAATATCCTTTGAAGGGTCGGTATAATCAGTTTATATTTTTTTTGTATAACTTATTTTACATATAATAGAGTTTATTAGTAATCACAAAAACGAAACATAAAGGTTTTTTCACCCATGCCAATCAAAATGGCATGGGTGAGAGCAATATACCCAGACTAGATGTTCACTTTCTGTCCTGGCAAACTCAATTGGGACAGTGTTTTAGGAGAGCATAGAATTGTTTGGTACAAGGATTGCATTTATAATACTGAGGTCCTTCTATAATACCTTGACAGCAGTTTTGGAATTTATGTTGAATTTTAAAATGTGGATAAAAAAAGCAGTTCATCCAATATGACCTTTATGATTTTTTGTTTAATAAAATCATATCTTGGATGACAGGGAAAACAAACCAGGGTCTAATATATGAATATCTGGTGGTCTGGGGAGAGGGGGGGGGGAGGGTAGGAAAGGGGTGGTGGGAGTGGGGATAATCCTTGTTGTCCCTTGGGGGTTCAAGGTGTGTACAGTTGGGCCTCCCTCTTTGGTAAATACAATTCAACAAACAGGGAGCACAGAGAGAAAACAAAGAAAGAGGTTTGAGGCTCAAAAGTATTGTGTCAAACTATGAATGTATTATTACATAACAATTCATATATAACAAAGTCATACAAATACATAGTTCAAAGACATATTTTTTTTGGAACTTATATAATATGTTATAAATTTATATTGCTAGCATGGACATTAAACAGCAGAAAATATGTATGGAAAACAAGAAATAGTGATAAGACCGTATTTTCCGTATAAGTCCCCAACGCGTTTCGCCCAGAAAGGGCTTCTTCAGGGGTATATGACTTTATAAGATTTGTGGTCTGTGTATACAAAAAAATTGTATATAAATAACAATTATAAATCTCAAACAACTATACAGAGTAAATCATCATAGGCAATGATGAATATATTGCATCTTACTGTCCAATATTCAAATATCATAAGAAGGGGTCCATATATATCTGGTATATGGTCCGTCTAAAAGTGTAAGCTAGTAATGTAAATCATACTTACAGGTAGTAGGAAGGTCGGATCTAAAGAATGTATTCAGGACAGGTAGTTCCTAAGCTAGTGCTGATAAGCTGCAACATTATAATTAACAATATATGGCTTAGTATAATTGAATTATAATATTGTCCAAGGGTAATTAGGGATATTTACAGATATGTATACATATACCTAGAAAGGGAGTCAGGATAGAGGGATTTGATATTGGGTATATAGAAAGTGAGTCTCATTATAGGTGTTGTCAATTATAAGCAGTTTAAAGGGTAGTCACTAATTGATGAAGTATGCATAAAAGGGTATAAGTATATGCAGAAAGAATATAAAGTAAAGAATAATGTATTAAAAGGGTGATACCTTACCGTTCAATTTAGTTATGCTGCTTACCCGAGGTTATCATAGGTAGGTAGATGCTGTTGAAAACTTATTTAAATGTCTATGCCTTTGTGAGTATTGAACCTAAAAGATATGAGTATATTTGTTAAAGGCTAATATATAATGAAGATGCTAATTATCTAGAAAAGAAGGATACAGTAGCTTACCGAGTAAGATTAATCTAAACTGACATACTTGTTTGTATCATATGATGAGATATGAGGGTGAATATAGGTATTCATTCAGTGGTCTCATGCTCTTATAGGGTTGCAGGTAGTAATTATGTGTATAAGAGTTGGATACCTAGAGGGTAAGAAAAGGGAGGTTTGTAGTCATTAATTCATGTGAAAAAATAAGAAATGAAGTATGCATGGATTATATATTAACAATTAGTATTTTATAGGGTTTGTAGAGGTTAAGGATCCACATAAATACAATAAGTAGAAATAAAGTGAGAAATGTAAGGGTTACATTTAAATTGAAATGTCTTGCTTACAAGCAAAAAATGATTAAAGCGGGTGCTAGCAAAAGGATAATGGAGAGTGGCTGCAGTGTTTATATGTGAAATTCAATCAGACTTCCATTACGAGTTGACACGCTACAGGTGTGTGCGCCCACAATGAGCACACGTGCCTGCAGCGTGAGGGAGAGAGGAGGATACTACGGTAGCATCCCTGCACGCTGACAGGACTCCTCCTCAGCCTAGGGGAGTACGGGAGTTGACCCGCCCCTTAGGGGGTGGGTCATACGGGAGACAGACTGGGCTAAACACAGACTATTCCTAGTCTGTGTGGAAACCCGGACACCACAAGGGGTGGCGCCCCGTCCCCCGTAAATCGTGACAGCTAGCGGAGGATGTTAGAAAGAATGTATTTAGACGTACTTCATTGTTGACCAATTGAAGGGGCATGTATTGATTCAATTCTACTTGAAGCCATATATATAGACCGCAAATCGGTTATCTGAGTAAGGGGTTATTGGGCACAGAAGGAAATGTGCAAAATAGTCATGATTGATAACAGTGACATTACCATCAGATCAACAATAACAATGACATTACCATCAGATCAGCAATGACATTACCATCAGATCAACGATAACATTCTGGTAGTGCATTAGGTACAGTGAGAATAAAAAGTCATTCAAAATTACATTACATTTAAGAGCAGGAAATTCTGTGCAAATAGTGATCATAAAAATGTTACAGAGACCAGGTAAAAGGTCCATCTTATGTATACTGTGATAAATTGGTAATAATACATATCAAGTGTATTATTTGATAGATGATAGTGGTATATATTATTGAGGGATGAGATTACAAAAATGGTTTAAAGCTTAAAGTATCGTTTAGACCTGGGGGTTTATTTGCTTGTAGTTCAACGATCCATTTAGATTCTCTTGGGAGCAGTTTTTTGTCTGTGTCCCCACCACGGGGATTATAAAGGAATATTGTCAAGTCCAAAAAATTGGATCGTTCTTACATCAAAGTTATGTTTAATGCCAACGTGGTGGCATAGTGGCGTGATGATTTTACCCACTTTGATTGAATGTACATATTCATAAATATGTTTATCATATACATGTTATCAGATAGATTACACTAGAGGTGTTACAGTCTATGTGGTAGGGAGATCTATGGAGAGTGCCATTAGGTAGTATTATACTGTTTTGTCTCTTTAATCCAATTGCATTGTTTGCAATGACCGCATTTGTGTGTACCAGGTATGCTTGTGGTAGAGCTTAGAGGTAGGGAGTGATGGAAATGACTGGAAATTAGATGTTCCTTCAATGATTTGGATCTGCGGTATTTAATTTCGGGTTTTCCTGCCAATAAATTTACGTATATTTGGATCTGAATAGAGAATGTGCCAGTGTTGGCTCAAAGTGTTAAAAGTAAACTCATGATTCCGGTTGTATCTCGTGATGATTCTAGATGTAGGAACGTTGGTTGTTTGAGTATCAGGTGTTTTGAAAAGAAGAATATGTCTTATTTGGTTACATGCCTTTTGATACGCTTTCTTTAGAGTATTGATTGGGTACCCGCGTTTTAAAAGTCTTTCTTTGAGGTGTTTGGCTTCTATCTGGAAATCATGTTCATTCATACAGTTTCTCTTTAGTCTCAAATATTGACTTTAGGGTATGCTTTGGATTAGAGCTTTGGGGTGAGCTCTTTTGGCGTGAAGTATGGTGTTACCAGCTGTTTGTTTACGGAATAACGTGGTTGTGACCATATTGTTTTGATCTATCCTGATGAAAAGGTCTAAGAACAGTAGTTGGATATTACTATGTTCCATTGTGAATTTTAAATTAAAATTGTTGGATTGTATAGAGTTAAAGAATTCTAGAAGTGTGGGTAGGGAGCCTGTCCAAAATATGATAATATCACCTATGTATCTTTTCCAGAAGAACATATGTTGTTGGTATTGGGCCATGTCAGGTTCCGAAAATAGGGCTTTCTCCCATGTCCCCAGATACAGGTTTGCATAAGAGGAAGCACAACTTGTTCCCATAGCGACGCCCTGTATCTGGAGGTAGGTGTGGCCATCAAAGGTAAAAATGTTAGAATTGAGTATGTATGTCAAAAGGGTAATGATAAAGTTGTTGTACGGGAGGGAGGTAGGGTAACTCGCATTCAACCATTCATATATAGTTTTTATTCCTAAAGAGTGAGGGGTTCTGCTGTAAAGAGCCCCCACATCAATTGTAACAATAAAAGTATGCAGTGGAACCTGCATATTATGTGTGGATTCAGGAATATCCATGGTATCCTGCAGGTAGGAGGGAAGATTGGTGACTAAGGGACGAAGCTATGTATCTATCAATTCGCTGGCATTGGCCGTAAGTGAGCCAATGCCAGAGATGATCGGACGTCCTGTGGGGCGTAGGAGGTTTTTATGACGTTTGGGTAAGGCATAAAATGTGGGTAAAATGGGATATTTGTTGGATAAATATTCTTTGGTTTTGTAGTTAATGTTATTATCCGTAAGTGCGCTTACAATAATATCATTGTATTGCTGGTAGAATTCCGTGATGTTCTTTTCTGGAATAATGCGGTACCAGTCCTTATTATCCAGAATTTGGTATCATAAACGTTTGTAGTGTTCTGTGTTTAGAATGACAATGTTACCTCCCTTATCGGAGGGTTTAATAATGATGTTCGGTACTTTTTTAAAGGTGTCTAGGGCTTTCTGATGAGCTGGTCTAAAATTGGAGTCATATGGAAGGGATTGTAGGTCGCTACGGAGGATCTGTTTGGTAAAAATATTAACAAATGTGTGAATATGGGGATTGGTGGAAATAGCAGGGAAAAAGGTGGATTTAGGTTTTTTCTGCAGTATTGTTGTTGGATCCATTACGGATAAAAGAGTGTCTGTATAAGGAGTTGGTGAATCATTTTCCATGAGTAATTGATAAAGTTCTTTCATGATTCTAAAGTCTTGTGTAGTAAGGTTCCTATAAGTGTCTGGTTGATATGGAAGGGGGTCTGGTGGGGGTTTATCAAACATGGTTTTTTTTTTCGTTGTTGTATAGGGGAGGGTATTTGTCGGTGGAGAGCTCCTAAAAAAGTTTGTTTGGCTTTGGGGATGGCTCCCAAAGATGGAGTATGTGTAGGAGATAGGGCTATGCCTGAGCATGTTGGGATAGGAGTAATGGTAGGTAGAGGGTGGGGGGGTGCGGAGGGATGGTTGGACTCCGGTGGGGATATTTGAGGGAGGTGGTATTATCCACCAGGCTTTCGAGATTAGGAAGTGTTGAGGATGAATAACTAGGTAAGTTCACAGATGCAAGTTGAGTTGATGGAGGTATTCTCTTCTTAAGGGTTCCTGTGTGTTGTCAGAAAGATCACTAGGTAATCTTTTCTTCTTGTTCAGAGTATGTGAGGCTAACAATGTGTTGAATTTTTGGCTTAAAGTGTCAGTGGGGGGACTGTTAGTTGAGGGTTTGATTTTTAGTTTTATTTTCTGTGGGTGCAGTATTATAGTTTTGTCCCATTTGAATGCTTTTTTATTAATAAATGCCCACTTGTCTCGCTGAAGTTTCTCTTTTTTGTTCACTAATGACGTGTTGAATTTTTCAAGGTATTGTTTCAAATTATTGAGTTTTTCGATAAAAATAGGAGAGTTTAGAATATTGGTATGGTGTGATTGCAGGTTTTTAATTTCAAAATCTAACTCTAGTAGTTCCTCTTTGTAGTATTGGGTCAGTATACGCATTAGGTCTTCTGAACATTTGTTAAGTGTATGTTCCCAAGGTCCTCGTATTTTATTATTATTCTTTACATTAGGAAATATTTGGATACATAACCCAAAGGGGTTACAACCCTCTGTAATGTATTTGTTAAAGCATCCAATATGCCAGTACAGTTGAGATTTATTTTCTAATAGATATTTTAGTTTCAAAATCAATGTGTCAATTTGGGGTTTGGTTTGATTTAGTGAGTGACATTTGTCTTCAATGTTGGACATGAAACCTTGAAAGTAAGGCTTATAAGTCCCAAGGGAGGGTGCTCTTACAACATATGTCTCATATATGAATGAGATATATGAGTTCTTTTCAAGAGAACTATAACATATTATATATGTTCCAACAAAAATATGTCTGTGAACTATGTATTTGTATGACTTTGTTATATATGAAGTTAATATGTAATAATACAGTCATAGTTTGACACAATACTTTTGAGCCTCGAACCTCTTTCTTTGTTTTCTCTCTGAGCTCCCTGTTTTTTAAACCAGGGTCTTATTCCATGGCTGAGAAGGAGTGTGTTGTTGTTGTATTTGTTGCTGTTGGACAGTAAATTCTGGACTTCTTTGAAAAGTGGTTTAATGCTTCTTTCTATATCTGTTCATTGTAGCTTTGTCAGTGACCCTAATTTACGATGCCATCAACATGAACATCAGTGAAGATTGCAATTTTTTTTTTTGGTGAAGAGGGTTTAAGACAACTATATAAAACGACAAGTTTTGCAAGCTTGCTGTAGCCAAACCTTGATACTACTGCTTTCTTTTTAAAGTGGTTGCTAATGTAGAGTATAGTCTGTACAGAAAAGTTACATAAATGTCTAATATCTAAAGGTGTGGAGACTTTTTACAATAAACTTTGCATTAGTGTATACTGTTTTTTTTTTTAGATCTTTCCTATTAGTTTTTCAGAAGCCTTTATCTAAGTGACGAATATTTTTATTTCATGTGCAAATATGTGTTTGTTTGCATGCTTTTTTTTGAATATTAGTAGCACTTTCATATACATTTTTTAGGTTTACTAACCTTTAAATATCATCAAATAACATCAAAAGGCGCAAAAAGGTAATGGGAACTCGGTAGTAACTTGATATCGGTATTTATGGACTCTGTGAACTTTCCTCAGAATGTCTGTCCATCAGTTCACTGAGGTTTACAAACTGTGCCTTTCATTATCATTTGCAAGCACTCCCGCGGCAGGCTGGGTAATAGATCGCAGAAGGCGAAGCTTCTCAGAGAATGGGCAGAAAATGCCTAGGGGCAACACAAATTAGTAGCAAAATAGGTCACATAACTAAGCACGACCCCGTGTCAACCTGTGTTTTCATTAACCTTTTTAAAGTACAAAATGACAAGTTTAACTAAAATGATTAAATAGTATCCCATCCAGCTGTGTGCTTCACGATGTCTGTGGCAAGGCGGCAGTGGATTAGCAGTGGTGCGGGGGCGGTGGGGATCAAGCCCTCAGATCTTTTGTTTCTTTTGCACTGTGACAATTTTGAAAGTACGCCTGAGCTGAACAGGAGAAATTGATTTAAAATACAAATATGGATCAGTGAAACCGTATATTATTGGGGTGTAAACAAAACTCAAAACTTTCACATCGGCCACAGTTCAAAAATAACACATATGGAATCTACACTTCTTTAGCCTGAAGAAAAATGTGTTTATATAAAACTATGTTTGTTTTAAAATGGTATATTGTACAGAGAAAAAAATTCTCTATGCTAGGTAAAACAGACAAAGTTTATTAAACATTGCTGAATGTAATTTGTGGTCGAAGTGCATTTTTGATATTTGTACGGTTGCCGCTATTAACTGCTGAACTGCAGGAATTGGAGGACATTCAAGGACAAGGAATTGAATAGGACATGACACATCTCTCATTACCTGCCATTTTAAATAGGATTACCAATTTCAAAATGTTTTAATTATGTTTTCCTAAATAGTCATGTTGATGCAATTAATGGAAAGCTCAACTCCAGGCAAATATAAAAACTTTGTTTTTCCAGGTAGGCATTCGTTACAAAATTTAAATGTAAATGTGCTTACAGAAAAAAAGAATATATACGGATGAATGTTTTACTGTTCTTTCACTGTCAAAGCAGCCAGGGGCAGATCCCAGACCAGGCTATGCTGCTTAATTGCAGAGAGGTCCAGGGACTTTTATTGTGCTGATGGCAGGAGCCCATGACTGATAAACTAGGATTAGAAATCCTTTCCAGGATTAGAAATCTACATTATTTATTTTTTATTTATTTTTTTTCCCACGTTAGAATTAAAATAAATAATGTCATTTCAATGTGCCTATGTTTTAAATCATTGTTTCTATATGCAACACATCTAACCGTCAGGTTTGATGAATTGAAAGCAATTCACTTTCTGGCTGCCTTGGAGTTTATATTGGCAATTCCTGGTAAATGTTTATACAAATCCGAAAATGCCTTATCTAAATATTGTTCAGTAACCTAAGCATGTGAATGCTCTAAAATAAGTTTTGGGTAAAGCTGCTGCTCACATTCACATCTATGAATGTTTATGCTTCTGTGAAGACGTTAGAGCACTGACATTTTTAACTTTGCTGTGCTACCTATTTCACTATATGATATATCACTGAGAGTTGAGAAGTGATATTACCAAAGGATTTTTTTCTGTATGGGTCAAACTCAGTTTTCTGCTTTATGCTGTTTCTCATATTTTTTTAGTATACGGGTAAGTTCACTATTGTGTATTGGTTCAGCAAAGCTGAATTTAAATTCTACGATAGGGGAATATGACTTAAGTCTTTAAGGGGCAGGATCCACATACCTTTTTCACTGACTCTAAAAGAGGAAGTAAAATTTGGTTTAAACAAGTCAGAAAATAACCAAAATCCAGGCTGTATGTGGCATTTTGGGACTGAAGTTGAAGACCTTTGCTCTAGAAAGCTGCAGACCAGGTACAAGAAATGGTATTTAGCTTCTGTTAACCCATCATATCTGAAAAGGGATAGACTACTTCACAAGCTTATGGTAAAAGGTCAGTTCAACACTACCATGATTCATTTAATTATACACAGCACATCATATTGGGTTATGATATTGTAATAGTTATATAATGTGCTGCCACTGGATGTAGATAGCTCTAGTTACCAGGGTATATTGTTGTGGGTAATTACTAAATTGTGTAAATTAGTTCACTGTCCTTAATGCTTCCTGTTTTTAGAATGTAAACCAATTCTATCACTAACCCAATTCTGAAACCCTTTGCGCAAGTTTATCAAGATATTTACAAGTTGTGGATTCTTGCTGTCCAGAGTGGAATAAAGGTACAAAAAGTAATGTTTAAGTGAAGGTTTTTCACCACAGAACTGCATGCACACAAGCACTAAAATGAAATTGCACCTAAAGACCTATTCTATGTTATAGGTTTAATTTGTCAGCTTCAAACTAAGCCATACTCAGAAAATCCACTTATTTTACTGAAACCTGAGTTTATGCAGTTCACCGCTGGAGCTTCTTACATGTCCGTTTGATGTATGTACACATCACAACTAGAAATAGTCATTCAGATGCAAAAAACAAGCTCTACAGGTTTTGAATGGCCTATTTTCACTTCCACGCAATCTGCATGCTATTTGCATACTATAGCAGATTTTTTTTTTTGCATCTTATCAACCATTTAAACTGCAACATATGCTATTTAACTTCTCTTTTCACTTGTACCACTAACTAAATATAACTAAAACCAAAGTGTGGCAGAACAAAAGTACTGCAGTGAAAAAAACCCAATTTCAAGGTTAGTACTGATACCTGAGCTGCTTTTTTTTAAATTGTCTGGGGGCCCCAGATTTGGGCCTTAAAGAAAACTCCTTTAAATTAATCTCCCCTATACCCCCAGCACTCCCCAAATGTCGACACCAGTCCACAAGAAACCACACATCCACAGCTGCAAACTTTCTGGCACATGGAGCAGTTATCTGTTATGAGCCCCAACAGTACACAGCCTCTCAAAGGGAATGCATGCAATTTTTTTCTGCTCATGTATAAGTAAATGAAAGAACCTGCTGGAAAACGCAGATCTCACAGGTCATGAAGTTGATAACACAAATGATAAATAAAGTATGTTTATTGTTTAAATCAGAAAGATACAATGATGACATATATAAACAAAAAAGACAACCATAGTCCTTTCAAATTTGGCCATTGACACAAACTGTATAAAGATTCTTTACGCAGTATGTTCTGGGTTGTAGAGTACTCCAGTTACCTGTAGAGGGCATCATTGTTCAGTATTGTTATGACAGCCTAATAGTATTTTTGAGTGGAGAAGTCACATGACTACAATTGTGTCAATTAAATACAGTATGGTACAGGAACAGGCCAAGATAGGATCCCAGGATAGCAGTGAAAGTTATTTTGGAAGCGTTTTGTTTGTCTTTTTGTATAATTCATCCTGTGTTAGCGGTTGCATCCAATGTGCTAATAGCCTTTTTTGTTATTGTTAATTCTGCATGCTCATTTAGAACAGCTGCTAAACTAAAAGTGGATTTTGTAACTAGCCTTTAACAGATTTGTTTCACGAAAAATTGTGGAAATTGAATTTGTAATATCTTTCAATACCAGAATATTTAAACAATAACAAATTGTATTCACTTTAGGATCCTGAATTACCTTGCTGTCTTTTTTGAGTTGGCAGACTACAGAATTCAAAATCTTTAGAGCAATCGTCCAGCTTTGTGTGTGTTAACACACATGTTAATGCATGGGTTTTATGATGCATCTCTGGCCTTTGAAGCACTGGGTTCCAGTTTGAAATCTCAGACCAGGGCCCTATATGTAGGTTCTCCCTATGTTTGTGTGGATTTAAATTAATTGGCCTTAAACTGTGCTAATGATGTATGCCCATGGTAGAGACATTAGATTGTGAGCCTCTTTGAGGGACAGTTTGTAATATGACTTTGTAAAGTATTGCGTAATATGTCAGCACTATATAAACACAAGTTAATAACAAAAATAATGCACCAAGTTAAGGCAGCCTATTTACTTTGAGTTGGCCTTTAATGCACCTCAATGCATACATTAATATACCTGCTTTCTTTTTGGCAACACGTCCTACCAGGCATCTTTGTTGTGGTATGCTGTAGCAAAGATGTAATGCTTTTTACTGTATGTGTCCATTGGGGTGTCATTAGGAATGGCAACACACTGGACTGCACAAATACAGCATGTGCATTATTGAAAGTGCTTTAATATTTTGCCATGTAGATAAAAGGAACAGCATATCAACATCTACCCTGGATAGAAGGGTGCAGCATGACGCATCTGAAATCCATATGCAGACACACAAAGAGTTAAGTTGAATATGTTATCTTACCCTCAGACAGGCAACCAATAGGCAAAGGAGCATATGCTAGAACAGGGGTAAAGTTTTAAAAGAATGGGGGGAGGTGGTTGGATTAACATTCACAACAAGATGGATGGCCTCACTTCAAATCAGAGCTGTTATCACAATAAGGCACTTGTATAACAAATAATTAATATTTGTTTGTGTGAAGTAGATCTACAGTCTCTAATTACAATGTTGACCTTTAACACCAGACCACTGCAGGGAATATTTGATGGGGCATAGAGCAGGACTGGACCATAAAAGGTTCTGTCCTACTTTTCTTTAAGTTATATTCGCCTAGGATTTCACTTGTGGGGGAAAGGAGGATTGATAACCTAAAACTAAGACCTGATGTCATATTCATGGGGTTGAGTAGTTCTACGATACAATCTGCCCCCTCCTAGTCTGTACACCTAAAAACAGTGTCCAGGATGGCAGGGAACACTCCCGTTTTTGCTAGTAGTACAGATATATTTGTGAACTGTAAGAAGAGAACTGTAAGAATACAATACTCTACTCCACCAACACAATAACCAAAAATAGGAAGAAAAGCAACCATGGAGATCTAAGCGCACTGAAGTCTTGACATCAGTCTGGGAACTTTATCAACAGATTGGGTTAATCAGTAACATGGGACCTCACAAGCCAACACTTCCCAATTACCAATAAAATATATAAATAGAAACTTAAAACAATAAAAAATACTATATGAAACCACAAAACCAATGCTGTAGCTGTAGCATGTGATTGGCTATCATTACACTGGTCAACAAACATTTTCTTGCCAACAGATTAAAGTCATTTTAGGTTATGTTTGATGCACAGATTCCAAATATGGTATTGGTTTTGCTAGACTAGGTCTAGTTGTTTAAATAATTACCTCAAAATAACCTCATTGAAAACTAACAAAACATGAAAATTAGGCAAAATAAACTATGGGGATCTGTAAAAAAAACAAATTAAGAAATCTGATTGGCTATCATTACACTGGTCAACATTTGCTTGCCAACAGATTAAAGTAATTTTAGGTTATGTTTGATGCACAGATTCCAAATATGGTATTGGTTTTGGTAGACTAACTCTAGTTTTTTAAATAATTACCTCAAAACAACCTCATTGAAAACTAACGAAACATGAAAATTAGGCAAAATAAAGTAGATATGTCTATGTATACAAAATAAAATTTTTAAAATACTTAATGTCAATATATTTTATATTCAGTAAACCTACAGAACAAATCACAAAGAAGTCATTGAAAAACTTTTGTATGATTTCCTTTTTTGCTGATGATCAGGACAATCACATAAAAGGCTCCAGCAGAAGTCTGCCATCATGTGTCTATCCCATCTGCCCTGATACCTTTCTTCCATCTCCTTTATATCTTGATGGACCCTCTATCCTTGTTCCTCACTGAAATCATTAAGGTTTTCTGTAAATTTTTGCAAATGGCTATCAAGATAACATACCTTTATGCTCATAGTAGCACCCACATTTTTTTAGAGTTATTAAGCAGGTTTTGTACTAGTTCTTCATAATTTTGTGCTTTTTTAGTTGTCAAGTTCTTAACAACCATGACATAGCTGTGCCAGGCAGAAGCTTTAGTATCAGTCGTGTAACATGTGAAATTTGAATAATTTATCAGTTTCCAAATCTGGGGTCCATCAAAGATTCCTGCTTTAAATTTTTCAGTACTCTATCAAGGGAAGAATCTACAAATGTATTTTAGGCAATCATCGTCCTTGTTTAGAGCTCTAACAAATTGCTTCATTAATCCCAACTTTATGTGTAGTGGAAGGAGAATGCTTTTTTCTTTGTCAACCATTGGCTCGTTAATTATGTTCGCTGCACCTTTTTCATGTTTTCCCTTGGAGGCAATGTCACTTTTTTCCAGTGATCCTGCTTTGCTCTACTATCCCACAAGCAGATGAAACATGGGTACTTTGTGTATCCACTTTGCTGTCCAAGTAGGAAGTTCACCATTTTTAAATCAACACTAACTTTTTTTTTTATTTTTTTTATTTTATTTTTTTTATTGGTGTTCAAGATAGCAAGAACCATTTTTATATTTCATATTCTTCCTTAAGTTTTGTTGAGTGACCAATTGGAATTGATGCATGGCAGTTGCCATTATGCAGTAAAACAGATTTCAAACTTCGAGTGGAACTATCTATAAAAAGCCGCCAGTCTTCTGCTCGGTACTCTGGTATTCCCATATGGGCTAGTAGTCCAGGGATGTTACAACAGTACACAAAGTCTCCAACCTTACTGAAATATGGTAGGAGTGTCACCTCTCTTGTCCTATAAACCGTAATTTTAACTTCCAGTCAGACAGTTTTTTTTTTTAGCCTGGATACTAAAAGTTCAGATGTTTGTTTTCAAAGACTTAGGTCACATAATAAATCATTGAGCTCTTCTTGGGGGAACTGCTGGTTTGATGAAACACTTCCTTCATATTCACTTCCACTGCTAACTCCTTTATTACACTCCAAACCCTGTATATCCTCCATGTCGGATACAGGAATATCAGGGAGTGTAATTTAACACTGGTATGGAAACATCAGCAACATGCGGCATAGGTCGTCTTGCTGATTCCAAATCGGTGTACTCCCACTTGTTTTTCTTGTAACAATTGAAATCTTTTACATTCACAGCACAAAAATAACAGTCCTTATGATGATTTTTGGGCTCTCGCCATACCCTAGAAACACCAAATTTCAAACTTTTCAGTTTTCCATTTTTCCACTGATGTAGACACTGTACACAAGTTTTGCATACCATATGGGGATCCCAACACATATCTTGGTCCCCCAGTTTAATACCAAAATATGCAAGATATTCTTGTTTCACAAATTCTGTTGTGTTTCTTCTCTGTTTTTGCTGAGAATATTAACCACAAATGTAGCAAAATACATTAGGGTCATTTACATAGTTACATAGTAGGTTAGGTTGAAAAAAGACATACCGTATTTTTCGGACCATAAGACGCACCAGTTTTTTAGAGAAGGGAAATGAAGAAAAAAAAGATTCTGAAACAAATAGTGTCCTAAAATATTTTATGTCCATTAAAAACCAACATCACAGTCATAAACACATGTAATAAACCCTGTAAAGTAAACAGCAGCATTTAGAACCATTATTAACAAAGTCAGCAAAAG
>NC_092871.1:61280217-61378518 GCF_032062135.1 Pyxicephalus adspersus | reverse complement strand
CTACTTCCTAAAGGAGCCGATTCCACATTTTCACAGACCTTACAGTGAAGAATCCCTTCCTTATCCGGAGCTTAAACTTCTTTTTCTCCAGTAGCAAAGAGTGCCTTCTTGTTCTTTGTAATGATCTCAAAGTGAATAATGGGGAAGAGCGTTCTCTATATGGACCGTTTAAATATTTATACAGGGTGATCATATCCCCCCTTAAACGCCTCTTCTCAAGGGGGAATAGGTTCAGTTCAGCGAATCTCTCCTCATAGCTGAGCTCCTCCATTCCTTTTAATAATTTAGCACTCTCTCCAATTCAACAATGTCCTTTTTGTGAACGAGTGCCCAAAACTAGATTGCATATTCCAGATGTGGTCTGACCAATGCTTTGTACAGGGGCAGGATAATGTCTTCATCTCTGCAGTCTATTCCTCTTTTAATACAAGAAAGTACTTTCCTAGCTATAGATATTGTAGCTTGGCATTGCATGCTGGTATTAAGTCTATGATCTATCAGAACCCCCAGATCCTTTTCCATTTCTGACTCCCCCAAATGTATTCCCCCCAGACAGTATCAAGCATGCATGTTGTTAGCTCCCAAGTGCATAATTTTACATTTATTTTTATTAAATGTCATTTGCCACTTGGCTGCCCAATCAAACAGTACATCCAGGTCTGCTTGTAGAATATAGACATCCTGTATGGACTTAATTCCATTACATAATTTGGTGTCATTTGCAAACACAGAAATGGTACTTTTAATCCCAAACGCTATATCATTTATAAAGATGTTAAACAGTAAAGGTCCCAACACTAAACCCTGGGGTACACCACTAATTCAGAGTACAAATCATTAATTACAACTCTCTGGATGCGATCTTTAGGCTAGTTCTCTATCCATTTACAGATTGACTTTTCTAAACCTTAGACCCTAACTTGCATATTAACAGTCTGTGGGGTACAGTGTCAAATGCTTTAGCAAAGTCTAAGTACACTATGTCAACTGCTATTCCACTGTCTACCTGTTTACTTCCTCATAAAAAGAGAGTATATTTGTTTGACAACTTCTGTCTTTCTTGAAGCCATGCTGACTATCACTTAACTAATATTATTTTCTAGCAGAAACTCCTCTATGTGGTTCTTTATCAAACACTCTAAGACCTTTACAACTATGGACGTTAAACTAACGGGTCTGTAGTTACCTGGTAATGACTTTACTCCCTTTTTGAAGATAGGAACCACATTGGCCTTACGCCAATCCATCGGTACCTTGCCAGTGACTAAAGAGACTCTAAAATTAGAAATAATGGCTTTGAAAAAACCGAGCTCAGCTCTTTGAAGACATGTGGATGTAATCCATCAGGTCCTGGTGTTTGTCAACCTTAATTGTTCCCAGCTGTTTCCCAATCATATCAAATTCTGAGCCATTGTGACTCATTTAAGGCAGTGACATTGCTAATATGAGTTTGGACCTGAGCTCTGCCATTTTACTTCATGTACACAGAGCTAAAAAAAGTGTTTAGTAAATCTGCCTTGTCTTTATCCGCAGTAACAACCCAGTGACATCCTTTAAGGGGCCTACATGCTCAGATCTGATCTTTTTGCTATTATTATATTTGAAAAGTTTTTGGGGTTTGCCTTACGTTCCTTTGCAATCTCTCTTTCATTTTGAAGTTTTGCACATTTTATCTCCATTTTACATATTTTGGTTTATTGTTTATAGGTCTCAAATGATGAAGATGATCCTTCATTTCTATATTTTTAGAATGCCCTTATGGCTTTTTTAACATCAGCTGTGAGCCACATAGATTTTAATTTTAGCCTCTTAAACTTATTACCCATTGGAATATAATTTTCAGTTTGCTTTTGTAGAACAGACTTGAAACATTCCCATTTTTGTTCTGTGTTCTTTGAGGACAATATTGTCTCCCAGTCCAAGTGGCAGAGAGCTGCCTTTATTAATGGAAAATTTGCTCTCCTAAAATTAAATGTTTTTATCTTTCCTGTTTTTGCTTCCTGTTTACAGCTTACATTAAATGAAATCATATTATGGTCACTTCTACCCAGATTATCTTTTATTTGCACATGTGTTATAAACTCTGCATTGTTAGAAAGAACTAGCCCCAGCAGAGTATCATTTCTAGTTGGGGCTTCTATACAAGGTACCATAAAATTATCTTGTATTCAATTCACAAATGTCCTCCCTTTTGCGGTTCCTGTAGGCCATAACTCCAGTGAATGTCAAGGTAGTTGAAATCTCCCATGATTAAAACACTTTTTGCTGCTTTTTCTATCTGTGCTAGTAGTTGATTTTTCTATTTCTTCCTTAGCATTGGGGGGCCTATGGAAGACTCCAATAATTAATTGTGTGTTATTCAACTACACATTCAACTCCACCCATAATGCCTCAACATCATAGCTTGTTCCATCCGCAATTTCTTCTTTCTCATTCACTTTTAGATCACTTCTCACATACAGACACCACCAACCTTTGTTTGACTCTGTCTTTACGAAAGAGAGTATACCCAGGAATATTGATAGCCCAGTCATGCGAAGAACAAAGCCAGGAATCAACAATACCAACTAAGCCATAATTCTCCTCACTCATTATTGCTTCCAACTCCCTTATCTTGTTTGCTAGGGTTCTAGCATTGGTGAACAGACTCTTTAAACCACTGCTGCTTTTACCATCATTGTTTGCCAAATCCTTTTGTTTTTTAGTACAATGAGTACTGCACAATCCAATGTTTGTTTGTAACATGGGATGCTCCTTACAATTATCCATAATTCTCCCCACAACTCCCACCCAATTTAAAAAACTTTTTCTTGAAAAACTCATATTTCCGTAAAAAAAGAAAATGTACGAATAAAAAGAAGGCAAATGAAAATTTCATGAAAATAATGCTACATTTAATATATAAAATGCAAAACATTGGAGGGTGCTCGTGAGCAGCCGGCAGAGATAGCTGCAGTTTAACTCGCAGTTTAACACCCGGGCATGTAACTAAAAATAGCGGCAGAATAAATCAGTTCTGAAGGGTGTAATTGGCATATATCGGCACCGGACAATCTATAGATCCGAATGGGGAAATCATCTACCGCGTCAAAGTCCCAGGCACAGACTCCTGCAGCCACTTCTTCTGCTCAACAATCAGGCAGGATAGCGGATCGCAGGCCTAGTGATGAGGCTTCTATTCCATCCCCAGAGCCACTGGATCCTTTATGAGGATACCTCCAGCAATGGGCTCTCTGCATCAATGCCTAGTGCACAACCAAGTTCTCTGTGTCATGATGCTCACTTACTGGAAAAATTTAAACAGCTTCTGCAACTGGATCTTGCTCAGGCAACTGATAAGCTATACCTAAACCTGACTAAGGAGATCAGGGAGCTGGGCACTTGTATTAACGAGCTGGAAACCAAGATGGATGATGCCATCACAGTCATAGAGTCTCATGATCATGATTTTACATCCATTCAAGATGATTTGAAAGATGCTCTACATGGAAAATTGTCGCCACATAAGTAATGTCCGCATAAGGGGGATCCCGGAATCTATTGTGGACCTTCCTTTTGTTATCGAACTGCTCCAAGATCTTTTACCTGAGTTTACTAAAAATCATCTAGAATATGATAGTGTTCATAGGGCGCTGGGCCCTAAAAAAATGGATGGACCCTCCAGAACTGTATTTTTTAAACCCACGTCCTACCAAGGAAGCCAAAATGAAAGTGGCTTGGCTCAGAAAAAAACTGACTTTCCAATCATATGAGTACCAGATTTATTTGGATTTAGCTCCCCAAATCATACAAAAACGGAAAGCGCTAAAACCCTTCTTGCAAAACTTAAAGGATATTAAGCATAAATGGGGGTTTCCCTTCAAATTTATGTTTATGCATCAGGAACAGTCTTTCTCTTTTGCATCACCAGAAGAAGACCAGGAGCTACTTTTGAAATTGAAGTTGCGAAATCTTGATGACACCAACCCAAGAAGCCCTCCCTCTGGTTTTTAATGTTCTCCCAGACTGCAGTCACTTTGGGATACTACACAACGCAGAAAGCGTACATCTCCTCAGAAATTGAACAATGCAAAACGTTGCAATATGTCGTTCAATAATGACGGATAATTAAAGATCAGCGGTGCACTCACATGAGTCTCAGTCATTTGTCTAGTAAGTTTGCTTGAAATGTCTCCATTCATTTCCGAGTAATGGTGAAACACACATACATACATACATCCAAATATAGATCTGACATATAGCACAGCGCCGTACAAAGATCAGCAGTGCACTCAAATGATTCTCAGTCATATGTCAAGCAAGTTTGGTTGAAATGTCTCCATGCATTTCCTAGTGATTGTGGAACATACACACATACATACATCCAAATATAGCTCTGACATATAGCAAAGCACTGTACAAAGATCAGTGGTGAACTCACATGAGTCTCAGTCATATGTCTAGCAAGTTTGGTTGAAATGTCTCCATGCGTTTCCTAGTGATGACATACACACACACATACATACATACATCCAAATATAGCTCTGACAAATAGCACAGCTCTGTACGAAGATGACTGGTGCCCTCACATGAGTCTCAGTCATATCTATAGCAAGTTTGGTTGAAATGTCTCCATGCGTTTCCCAGTGATGACATATACACATACATACATCCAAGTATAGCTCTGACATATAGCACAGTTCTGTACAAAGATGACTGGTGCCCTCACATGAGTCTCAGTCATATCATAGCAAGAAGTTTGGTTGAAATGTCTCCATGTGTTTCCCAGTGATGACATATACACATACATACGTACATCTAAATATACCTCTGACAAACGGTTAGGTCCATAAATATTTGGACAGAGACAACTTTTTTCTAATTTTGGTTCTGTACAATACCAAAATTCATTTTAAATGAAACAACTCAGATGCAGTTGAACTGCAGACTTTCAGCTTTAATTTAGTGGGTTGAACAAAAAGATGCACACACATATAGAAAATACTTTTAACATTAAATCCTCCCCAACTTTATTTTATTTTTTTAATTAATAGAATATCTGTTTACTGGTGAACAAATCTAAAGGATCATATCAATCAATGATTATGAAATGTCCAATTGCAAAAAAAAACAAACAGCCAATTTTGAAAGAGTGCACAAGTGCTAAATGCAAGTGAATTTCTATGACCTGTGCGCTTAAATTTGAGCACATTTAAGGGTGTTGTTTAACTTGCTTTTTCCTTTTGTCTTTTTTTTTCTCAGAGGGGCTGTTGTTTTGTGTGGTATCCTAATAATCTATGTTGCTGCATTTGATACTTTGCTTACCCTTTAGCACAATAGTGTCTTTTTTTTATTTACTTTGAATGTTTTAATGTCCATTTTGCAATTTGAAGTCAATGTTAATGCTATGTTATTGTGTTTGTGGCCATATTGTTTGATTGCAAAATTCTGCCTTTATTACCACTTTTCAATGTTTGTCCTGCATAAATATTTTGTAATCCAGTTTTCCACCCTTGATAGGCCAAAATTGCATATTGGTTTGGTGAGTATTTGTTGAATGCAATATTTGTTGGGCCATTTTTTAACTATTTTGGCTTTACATGGAAGTGTGGATTTACATGTGTTTTTTTGTTCTTTTTAATTTCTTTGTCATTTAGTGTTAATTTAGTGATGTGATGTGTTTTTTTTTTGTTTTGATGTGTTTTTATATTTTATTGTGACATTTTAGCAAATGTTTCTTTTGAATGAAGTTGTTTGTAAAATGTTCTCATTTGTTTTTTGGGGGTTTGTTATGTGATCTCCTTTCCAATCTCCCAGGAAACACAGTTTAAAAAGACAATTGTGATTGTTTTTAAGCTGTTCCTTTCTCTGAATTATTTGTAAGGCTAAAAACAGCACAATTGTCTTGTTAAAACTCAGTTGTTTGATGCGCATAATTGTGTGCCAAACTTCAGGAGTGTGTAGCTCATAGTTGTGCGCCATGGCGAACCCGCTATGTGCGCCTGAATTGTTTTATCAGTTGAAAGTCATTCAGGTAAGTTTGGATTTTTTTGTGTATATTGCTTGTTTTGCATTTATATATAGACATGAGTGCACATAACATAAAGCAAAACATGTATGTTTGCATTTAGATGTGTGTACATATACATAGAAAAGAGAAATTATAAGAAGAAATAGGCAAAGAGGGCTTTATGGACCATATTTCTTCACATTGAAAAGATTGCCTATTTCTTCCTATGATTTTTTGATATTATGAGCTTGGCTACAAGCAACATTCATGGATGATTTTGCTTTTGGTTAAAAGAGGTGAGTAAGTCAATATATATAGTGGGCGCCAAGATCTAAAATTCCATTCAAACCTGCAGAAACATCCTGAAGGGATGGAAAAGCCAGAAAATGTTTGGCACAAAGTGGAATTGGCCCTGGAAGTTTTAGATACTAGTACTATTTGTTTTGTGTAAATACCTAAATAATGCATACACTCCAGTATTTATGAGCATTAGGTTGAGCAACAACACAACATCTGTTCATTTCTAAGAGTGGGAGACCCTGCTTTTGCGTTTGGCAATCAATGTGGTTTGATGTTGTACTTGGCAACCTGGACCTCCTTCCATTACCATCATGTGTTAGAATAAGTATGGAACTCAGCTGGACAACTAATTGACAACCAGTTTGGACAGCAAGAAGACGTGTGCTTGTAAACAATAGGGCTAGGATCAGGCAGCACAGCACAATGACAACAAACCTATACCACTACCACTAATAATCAGAGGAGTTGTGTGGAGGCAAATCGACATGAGTGAAAATGTCAGACTATTAAAAAAAACAAGAAATTAAAACCATGACAATTTTTTCAGAAAAGGACTATGTACATAATACATTCAAATACCAATATGTGACAATGGGACAAAGGCAACGAGGGGGGTCAAGTAGAAGTTTGGTGTGGAAACCATGCAGACATTTGTACTCAATACTTGTGGAAAAAATGACAACACATTGCTGATGAATTGATGAACTACAGAAACTGGCATTACAAAGCAGGCACAAAAACATTGCAGCAACAGATGAAATTAACAATAATGAGGATTACAAAAAAATCACATCAATGTGATGTGCACACACGCACAAACCAGTCCAGTTAAAATAGTACTAATGAAAATGCATATGTATTTCTATACATTTAAATGTATTTTGACATACACACACAAGTTAAATCACTAAATGTTCCTTAATACATGTATTATAACATGTTTGCCTATAATCCTTTACAAAAAAAAATTGATTTCTCTAAAGTCAAACTAGAATGAAATTTTAATCAGCTCACAAATGTTTGTTCACATATTTTTTTACACTCATACTATTGTGTGATGACATATTTGAAAGTGCCTCTTAGTATATATCCAGCTTGATAGAAATTAGTTTGCAGTGTTGCAAACAAAAGAAAAAGTAATAACAAGTGCAACAAATGTAACTATAAATGAAGCAAGTTTGTGATTGAGTAGAATGTAACATAAAAAGTAGCATTTACACAAAAAAAAAAACATCAAGCATTAAAGATTCAAACTGACTTGTAAAATGGACTGGAGATGCGCACAGAACAGGGCGCAGGTGTGCGCTAATCGATTGCTATCACTTCACTATTGAGGTTAACATCTACTCCTGAATCGCGCAGCTGAAAATTAATTGCCTTAATTGGCGTATTCGAGATCTTTGCTCATCTTTGCAGGAAACTGACAGGCGAGTTCACTAGAACTCGGGCCTGACTCACGGTAATAGAGCTAGCTGACCAGCGCGTGCGTACGCACATTTTTTTTGATTGAATCAAGCATGCAAGCCCAAGCCATCACACTGCCTCTGTCATGTTTTTACAGATGATGTGGTATGCTTTGGATCATAAGCTGTTCCACGCCTTTTCCATACTTTTGTCTTGCCATCATTCTTGTAAAGGATGATCTTGGTTTCATCTGTCCAAAGAATGTTTTTCCAGAACTGTGCTGGCTTTTTTAGATATTTTTGAGCAAAGTCCAATCTAGCCTTTCTATTCTTGAGGCTTATGAGTGGCTTGCACCTTGCAGTGCAACCTCTGTATTTACTTTCATGCAGTCTTCTCATTATGGTAGAATTGGATATGGATACGCCTACCTCCTGGAGAGTGTTGTTCACTTGGTTGGCTGTTGTGAAGGGGTTTCTCTTCACCATGGAAATGATCCTGCAATCATCCACCACTGTTGTCTTCCGTGGATGTCCAGGTCTTTTGGTGCTGCTGAGTTCACCAGTGCTTTGTTTATTTCTCATGATGTACCAAACTGTAGATTTTGCCACTCCTAATATTGTAGCATTTCTCAGATGTTTTTTTTCTGTTTTTGCAGCTTAAGGATGGCTTGTTTCACCTGCATGGGGATCTCCTTTGACCGAATGTTGTCTGTTCACAGCAAAAACGTCCACATACAAGCCCCCCCCACCCCCCTAAAATCAACTCCAGGCCTTTTATCTGCTTAATTGATAATGACATAACATTAATGAAGGAATTGCCCATGCCAGCCCATGAAATAGCCTTTGAGTCAATTGTCCATTTCATTTTGAGCCCTTGAATTGAAGTGATTGTGTAAAAAAAAAAGGCTTTAGTTCCTTTTTTTACACAATCTTTTTGTTCAACCCATTGATTTAAAGCTGAAAGTTTCTCAGGTAGAGAAACAACTGCGATGGTCCAAAAGAAAATTCTATGCCAGAGCCAACAAACCGGGTCCAATGCTAGCGGGAATATGTATTAAATAATACATATTCCAGATCCCATCTAGTTAAACTCAAACTCTGATGATCTCTGCTAATCCCCGTAGTATTGTAGACAATTTTAAACAGGGTCTTACTGAACTATATGTGGAGCAACACAAATTTCGAAAACAACAGGCTGATGATTTGTTTGCTAATCTCACATTTTAATGTGGACTTTTTGATATATAAGAATGACTCATAAAGTAAACTACATACAAGGCTTTTGCCTCATACTAACAAAGGACTTTTTTATCTACAATTTTTGTTTCCTGGGCCAAGGCTTGTGACCAACTGACCATTGTTCACCATTTTTGAAATATCTGGAAACTTGAATGCATTGTGAAGAGTGATTATCCTTAATATCATTAAGTTTCCTTTTGTGTAACAATAACCAAAGTATAAATGTGAAACAATAATGACAATGACCAACGTATAAATTAGAAACAATTGGCTAATAAATTGGGGCATGGGAGGAAATAGCCTGGATATTATGGCCATGCATTGTTCAGGGCCATCAATGACTCTGGATTCCTGAAAGATCACTGTTTACCGTTTACTTTAATTACCTTTCTGTAATTCTTCACTTTGTATAAATACCACCACCTTTTCTGAATAAATCAGAACAATAACCACCTTTGATTGTTTAAGGATTAACGGTTATCGAAGAGAAATCCATAGCACTTGATTTAGACCTTCCTCCTGCAGTTAAACTGGTATTGCAATCCTCCTTTAAATTTCAATGGGCACAAAATGCTTTGGACTATTTAGGAATTAAAGTGACTCGGACACCTGAATCCTTGTTCCATTCTAACTAAACACCATTATTCCAACAAATTAAATTACTGTTAAAATATTGGACTACACACCCAATATCCTGGATAGGTAGAGTGAAATGTTGATTTTACCTAAACTTTTATATTATTTCCGCACTCTCCCTGTACTGATCCCTGCAGCGCTAATGCGTTCTCTTCAGAAGCAGTTATCCCTGTAATTATGGGCCAACAAAAAACCGAGAGTTGCCTGCAAAACTTTATTTGCCCACAAAAAACAAGGGGGTTTGGGAGTATTAGCAATATTACCGAGCCGCCCAAATAGCTCCCATTGATAGTTTGTATCCGGGTACAGCAACCCCACTCTGGGCTCATATTGACTCTTACTATTGTCAACCAGTAGATCCCAAGATAATTCCATGGCTTACTCCCAAGTCTCGTCCTCAAATTAGTTTTCATTTCCAGCAGATTTTAGGAGTTTGGGACGGTATTAAATATTCCAGTGGTCTGTTATCCCCACATTTACCACTGCTGTAAATACAACACAATCCCCTCTTTCAACCAGGAATGGAATCACCCACAGTTTTCCAATGGTGGGTAGATAATGGTTACAGTACAGTTCACTCTTTACTAGGGAAACCGGGAATCCTGAGTTGGGAATCAAATAATGAAAGTCATCCAGCTCCTAGTGCAGAAATATTCCGATATATCTAACTGAAATATTGGATCCTCTCTTTAACGAGAAATTATATTTACAAACTGTCAGGTCTGGAACATATCTGTCTTAGGGCACCTTGGACCCCAAATCCTGAATCCTTGTTCCATTCTAACTAAACACCATTATTCCAACAAATTAAACTACTGTTAAAATCTTGGACTACACACCCAATATCCTGGATAGGTAGAGTGAACTCAGTAAAAATGTCGATTTTACCTAAACTTTTATATTATTTCCGCACTCTCCCTGTACTGATCCCTGCAGCACTAATGCGTTCTCTTCAGAAGCAGTTTTCCCTGTTTATATGGGCCAACAAAAAACCGAGAGTTGCCTGCAAAACTTTATTTGTCCACAAAAAAACAAGGGGGTTTGGGAGTATTAGCAATAAAACCGAGCCGCCCAAATAGCTCCCATTAATAGTTTGTATGCGGGTACAGTGCCTTTGCCTTACCTTCCTGTTCTACGCTTATCAGACTTGATATCTGTAAATACCCTGTCTTGTTTTATGACTATAATAAAACTCTATAAAAGGACTTTTGGAGTTGGCTGTGGTTTGTGTGCCCAGGTGCATTACACTTTCACCTTAAAACTTAAACCAAAGATGACAGGTGTACTCACATGAGTCTCAGTCATATGTACGGCAAGTTTGGTTGAAATGTCTCCATGTCTTTTCGAGTGATGGTGGAACATACACACATACATACATACATACAATTTTATATATATATAGATTGCATAATGTTCAGGGCTTTAATTCTTCACAGAGAAAGGCATTTAATTTCTATTCATCTCAGAGAGCTAACATAATCCCATGTCTACAGGAAACTAGATTTTCCACTTCCTCCTGTCCCATATATTTACATAACCAATATCCTCAAATCTATCATGCCACCTTCTAAGAAAAAAAGCATGGGTAACTACAGTGTTTTATAAAAGCATGCCTTTTTACTTATGAAAAGGTTATACAGGATCTTACAGGTAGACACCTAACACTACAAGGACACATTTTTGACAGTGCTATTACTATAGTTAATTACTACGTTCCCAATACACACCAAACGAAATTTTTCCAAAATCTGCTAACGACAGTGGGGAAACATGCACAAGGTACAATAATTATGATAGGTGATTCCAACTTGGTGATTAACAACAAATTTGACAAATTATCTTCTCAGGTAAGGACTTTACAGGAAGCCCCCAATTCAAATACCCAGATTTTTAGAGACATTCTATTAGATCATCAGTTTGTAGATGTTTGAAGGGAGCCTAATACTTCTACGAAGGACTTTACGTACTATTCTTCTTCCCACCAAAGTTTTACTAGAATCGACCATGTGTTTGTACGCCAAAATTTCTTATCCCAAATATTTAGAGCCAAAATTCTATCTACAACGTGGTCTGACCACTCTCCAGTTCTTGTTACTTGTAGTTCCTTAGCTCCAAGGGTGTATGATTATCACTGGCGCCTGAATGAAGCCATGCTTTCATCACCAGAAATGGTTCGCCAAGTAGAGGAGTGCATAACACTTTTTTAAAGATAACTTGGGTTCTGTAGAGTCCCCAGTTTTGTTATGGGATGCTCATAAAGCAACCGCAAGGGGTCAAATTATTCAATTGAGTTCAGGCCACCTAAAAAAGCCAAAATGAAGAGAATGAAGATCTTACGATGCAACTGGAGCAGTTGGGGCCGAGATGGAGATTGACTGAAGACAAAGGGCTTTATAAATCAGTACAACAAATTTGGTCCGAACTCAATATTTTACTAGATTGCCGGGTTGAGAAACAACTTAGATGGGCTAGACAAAAATGTTATTCAAGGGCTAATAAGCCAGGTTTTATGATGGCTAATATGGTTAATATGGAACATTCTAAAAAGTCTACTGCTTGGTTATGTTTGCCCAACGGTACTGTATCAGCCAACATAGTGAAGAGATTTCAAGAGGTGCTTTCTAAGTTGAATGCATCTCTGTCTGGTTTCCAATGACCAGTAGCTGACCAACTGTTTAAACATATCAAACTTCCAATGCTAACCGAAGGGATGTCTGCAACATTGGATGCTGACATAACTGTAACAGAAACAATCATGGCAATAGTCCGGATGGGTTTTCAGCCTCCTATTATAGGAAGTTTAAAAAAATCTTGGCTCCCAATCTAGGTAATTATTTTAACCATTTCAAGACACACCCTCAAGAACCATACCCATCCCTTCTGGCCCACATAAAAATGCTATCAAAACCGTCTGTTTAGACTTCCATAACTACCAACCTATATCATTGTTAAATGTGGACATTAAAATTTTGGCAAAAATCCTAGCAAATAGATTGAATAAATATTTACATTCCATAATCCATAAAGATCAAGTTGGGTTTGTCCCGGGGAGACAGGCTCCAGATAGTACACAGAAGATAATTAGCTTAATCCATCTGGCCCGAAGAATGAAAATCCCTAGTATGTTGTTGTCATTAGATATTCATAAGGCATTCAATTCTATATCCTGGGAATATCTGTACCTATTTGCTTACCAAATGGGGCTTTGAGACACAATTTCTGGTTTGGATACAGTCATTGTATTCTACCCCGTCAGCTTGAGTCCGATACATGTCCTATTATTCAGCGGCCATTTTCTATCCGAAGAGGCACCCGTCAAGGGTGTCCTCTTTCTCCACTGCTATTTTTTTTAGCTCTGGAACCATTGGCAATTATGATTAGAGCTAACAACAATATTCATAGACTAGAGATTCATAATCATGAATATAAAATCAATCTCTTTGCGGACGACATATTGCTCACCATATCCCAGCCAACTGTCACTTTACCCAATTTATTTACTATATTGACTATTTTTGCTCAGGTTTCCAGTCTGTCAATCAATGGGGACCAGTCAATAGCCCTTGACATCAATTTACCACACCCTCTTTTTGATTCTGTCCACTATTTTTTAGTCTCGGATGGGCTCCCTAACACCAGGAGTATTTGGGTATTAAATTATCAGCCACATATGACAAACTATATGAAGCCAATTTTGGTCCATTATTTGTTTTTTTGAATGAGTTACTGTCCAAATGGGCTAATCTACTGGTTTCATGGTTTGGTAGAGTTAATTTGGTCAAAATGACTATATTACCTAAAATACTGTATATGTTCAGGACTCTTCCAGTCTGAGTAGCACCTCGAGAAATGCGGGCCTTTCAACAGTCAGTACTAAATTTTATTTGGAATGGTAAGAAATCCAGAATCCCACAAAAAGTCGATAAATGTACATAGGAAACAAGGTGGGAAAGGGGTCCCTAATTTTATAAAATATTATAAAGTGACTCATATAGCCCCTATTACCTCCATTTATGCTGGGTATAGAGCAGCAATATGGGTCGAATTGGAACAAGATCTATGCAAACCTTTGGAAATAGGTGCTCTGCCATGGCTCCCTATTAAACTTAGTCCATCTGGTTTAAGTCCTCTCATCTGCAACATATGTTTTCAGTTTGGGATAATATGCAATATTTTAGTGGCCTCATGTTCTCTTTTCTGCCGTTAATGCCTATCCAGAATAATTCCTTGTTTCACCCAGGTTTTATGTCCCCAAGGGCCTTTGATTGGTGAAGTGCCCATAATTTTACAAATGTGTTTTCCCTGTTAGAGAATTCCGAGGTAAAAAGCTAGGAATCTATTAAAAGTACTCATGATGGGCCAAGAAAAGTATTTTTCCGATACCTACAATTGCGACATTGGCTACACTCACTTATCCAGGTTAGAGATACTCCACTACGGCTTTCCATAATGGAAAATATCTGTTTAGGAATGCCTCAGATCCCATAGTTAATATCAATATTATATTGTGAAATTAACAAATTGGCTGCGCCACAATTTCATAACTATGTGATTAAATGGGAGTTGGATCCTAAAAGATCAAGGCCAGCTGAGGAGTGACATAGCTTGGTCCAGAGTGGCTTCTTGCTCCTTAAATACATTGATGGTCGAATCAGCATATAAGGTCATGACCAGATGATATATGGTTTTGGCACGCCTGAAGCATTGAATGCCTCAAGGGTCCGGTAACTGTTACAGAGGGTGTCAGGAACCAGGTACTGTAATGCATATTTGGTGGACCTGTTCATTTGCTATTCAATTTTGGGGAAGAGTTTTTAAACTTTTGTCTAGTTTTTTCTAACACATGTATCCAGGGACCACTGGTTGGCTTTGTTACATTTTAAACCAGCAAGTTTATCAAATACCCAATTCAAATTGTGTTCTTATATTTTGATAGCAGCTAAACAGACAATAGCTAGTAAATGAAAGAAGCAATTTCTACCATTTCATGAGGGTAAACTCAGAGTGAACAATATGTGTGTCAATGAGAAATTGTCTAGTATTTTAAATGATACCCATGACAAGTTTGCACTTATATGGGAACCCTGGATTCAATATTTGATGCCTACCCTAAATATGTCTCTATTTACTACATGGTAATGAATATTCTATTGTATCTTTGTTTTTTGTTTTGTTTTCTATATGTAAAGATGGTAACCCGCCCTTGTTCTGTATTGGTTGGTTTTTCTCCCATCCCCTCCTTTTCTTTTCCTTTGTTGTTGTTTCTCTGTACCTGAAAATTTTCCAATTTTGTATACTGTAATACGGTGTATTGTTTGTAAGATGTTATAACTTTGTACTTGTTTCCTTAAAATTATTAAAAAATTATTGAAACTAAAATGCAAAACATTGGTGTAAAAAAAGATTGATAATAATATGCTGCATTAACATTTGTTGTTGGTAAAATTGTCTATTCTGATTCCTGTATCACAAGAACTAGAGCCAATTCAATTAAACTGATATTCAGCAGAACTAAAATACACTAAATATACAGAAAAATCCTTGGCAAGTGAAAAAAAAACATTTTTTGTTGAGCTGTGTTATTATTTATAGTGTAAATAGTAACTAGTGTATAGTGTTTCCCCGATGATAAGACACTGTCTTATTTTTTTTGGAAGGCCAAAATATGCTCTAGGGCTTATTTTCAGGGGGATGCTTATTTACCCATGAAGAAGACTACAGTACACAGTTATTGTTCATGTGCCATTCATGTCCACTTCTGATCAATCTGTGCCAATCATTGTCCCCTTGCTTATTTGCGGGGGGGGGCTTATTTTTCATTTTTACCTAAAAAGAGGGGGCTGTCTTATTTGATGGCCCTGCCTTATCATCGGGGAAACACGGTAATGTAATTACATTCTAATCTCTATAACATTTCTTCAAGACCCAAACTTGAAGACCAAAACAAGTCAAAACTAAAGATGCGTGGCTGGCAATCCCATGCAGTCCTGGTTTTATCTTTGTGGTCCCACATGATGCGTAGGTGGTTGTGAACCCCCATCCTAGATATGCTCTTCCTTTACCTGTACAGAAATGCATTCTTCTGCCCAGACAGCGCATCAATTAAAATGTAAACACAAATACAAATAGTAGTATTTCAACCTCATCACTAGGCAAATGTTTAGCACAGTTGGAACTTTGCAGCATATTGTTAAGATGTCTGAATGGCCCTCAAACAACATCATGTGGGTTTTAATTGGCAGGGATCGTATTATGAGTGAACATGTTTCTTGAAATATTATAAACTGCCTGTCCAAGTGATACAGAAGTGGAATAACATTCTAAGTAATCCATCAAACTTCTTTCCAAATAAGGTCGATCTGCCAAAACTTTATTATTTATAGGTTTGTAAAGATTTAGATTCTCTGTATGGTTTTCATTGCTGTCTGTGGTCCCGATAGGTTTCTTTTTACTTGCCTGCCCCGTAGCTATGAAAGGTGGTGAGTAGAAAGCAGAAAAAATCCAACTTTTTGATAGTAGTCAATGGCTGTGTTCTCGTTGGATGATTAATTCTCTATTCCTTTTCCTGTGCCAACATTTTCTGTTCACCCAAACTTTCTGTTCCAAAACAAGAGTGAGTGAGAGAAATCTTCACAATGGGTGCACAGTTGCAATCATAACTCCACTCATTTTTTTTTTACCACCTTGTTTGTCTATTAGAAAGATATCCCTCACTTCCTGTCCAAGTGACCACACAGGATGTTAAACTTTATGGACACAGACAGATGAGTCATAGACAGCAATAAAAACTCATCACATTTCTAACCTAAACCATCACTGTTAAACAACAAAAACGTTTTTGCAGTACAAGTTTTCAAGCATATTTTCATTTGTAATTGCAATAGGAGCATTCATTAAAATGCTGCAAATTTTACATGCTGCACAAGTATACAAAGCACGATTTTTATAATCTGCACAACAATGAAGCATAGAGATGTGAAGAGTCTCATTGAAGAACATGGTATAGGGCTTTCTATTTTTTCTGTTTTAATGTGGGTTGAATATGCATTAGATACTAGTGAACTTATAGAAAATACATCTAATAAAATTACAAAAAATTGCCTTGGATTATTAAAATTCTTTATACTGCAAAACTGGGTTCAAATCTACAATTGCTTGAACTGGTGCAGGTATAAAAACAAAAAGTCATACCTATTTTCCTGCACACCTTTTCTACAGATCCTTTTTTCATAAGATTTTTTATATAATGAGTCTTCTGGCTGGCCCCATGGCATCCATCCCCAGTCCCTTTTTCATCTTCGATTGGCCACAGTGGGTGGTTTACTAATGCAGGAAGCTCTGATGTGAGCAGGCAGCACGGTGGCTCAGGGGTTAGCACTCCGGCCTTTGCAGTGCTAGGTCCTAGTTCCAATCCCAGCCAGGACACTATCTGCATGGAGTTTGCAGGTTCTCTCCGTGTCTGCGTGGGTTTCCTCCGGGTTCTCCGGTTTCCTCCCACATCCCAAAAACATGCAGTTAGTCTAAGTGGCTTCCCCCTAAAATAGACCTTAGACTACATTAACAACATATGACTATAGTAGGGACATTAGATTGTGAGCTCCTTTGAGGGACAGTTAGTGATATGACTATGGACTTTGTACAGTGCTGTGTAATATGATGGAGCTATATAAATACTGTATAATAATAATACTAGAGCTACTCTCTGCAGTAGTCTACTGTGAGCTGAGGGTGATGTGATGGTGTGCCCCAAAGGGTGTATCTTTGACAGTGCGCTTGCAATAAATTGGTTGAAGGACTCTGGGTATCATTGATACTGGAAAAGGTCATCTAAGCGCTAGATAGGAGGTGAGTATTACAACAAAAGTTTTTTGTTTTCTATTAATTAGCTTATTGTTTAATCTAAACTTTCATTTCACTTTAAGACTTTGTATAAAGTAGTAATTAATGCACAGTAGGCCATAATATCCAGCCAGGTTTTTCGTTTGGCAGTAACATTTCTGATTGGTTGCTTTGATTCATTGATTTTTTGTAAATCATCACTCCACTCAGCTGTATGAAATGCATACGCATGATTAATCCTGAATTATTTGAAAAGAGAGTGTTTCTGGAACCCAAGCCCAGCTCATGTTGGCTGTACAACATGTTGAGCAGTAATAGCACATTGTAGGACAATATTGCCTAACACTGTTCCCACTACAATCTAAAATGTATACCCTAGGGCCGTGTTCCAGGAGGCCATCTGCTGAATAATGTGTCTCGGTGGAATAGATCACTGCAACTTTCAGAAAATCTGCATCTCTTTCATTTTAATGAGCAATAATTCACCTATCGCCCATCCAAAGCATGCTCGGCTGCGCAGTCCCCGAGTATTTGAAGTGGAAGGATTGTGTATCAGGCCTCTTGCATTCTTATCACCTCCCCTAGGGAGAGAGGCTCCACTTTTCTTTCAAGAGCTAATGCCAAAAATAGTTCTTTCCTGTAACATATGCTTAGCACGCAGCTCAAGAGATCCACATCTTTGACGCTTCTTGCCACTCTCTTGAAGCACTTAAGGCTTTCAAAAGAAAACAAAATAGAAAAGGGTCCCAAAAACAGAAAAGTCACGGGGAGCCTTTCAGTTGGATGCAGACTGAATGGATCTTTTGCAGGCTCTTGTTTTGTGTGCCAGCCGAAAAGTACAGGCATCTTTTATCTCTACTGGGCATTTCTTGTGCTGGAGAAGTTACACAGACACATGCTCTTCTGGACTGCTCAATTTGTGCCCTTTTTTTTGTAGGTTGAGGCTGCCATTTCCAAAGGCAATCTGCAGATTACGGCGTGGCATGGAACAGCCAGGAAGTATGTGGTTAAAAAAACTGATCACTCCTATATTAATAACAATGATAACAATCATAATATTAAAGTGAAGCTAGGCCGAAGCCTTATAAAAGCAGTGACAAGTGTTAGAATATAGATATATAGTTAGAATAATAGCATGAATATACTAGCGTGCAGCAAGAGAAGCGTGAAAGCCATGCATTTGGAAAAGGAAGATTTATACCAATTAGGAGAACTAATGTCTGACAGTAGCTGAATAATTTTAAACCAGCAATGAGGTTGGCAGGTTGGCTGAATGTACAATAATCAGTCCAAATTCCCTAGCACCCAGTATTACCGAAGGTGAGCTAATGCGAACAGGTCTGCAATTATATCATGTAAATTTAAGTGCACATTTATCAAGTTGATCTAATCCTACCAGCAGGTAATGCTGAGTATTGTTAATGTTTTGTCCCTCCCTATGGCCCCAAACTGCAAAGAATTTTCATATGCAAATCTAGACTTTGGTGAACAGTCAGGTTAGAAGGAGTGTGCCTTCATTTAAATACATTTATTTATTTTGAAGTAGAAATGGATAGATTACATATTAAAGCGATATTAGCAGAATTCATGGTATTTTATTTCAGTTAAAAGTGTGCTTACCTTCTAGTCTGGACTACTGCCGCATCTTCTTCTCAGGTCTTCCTCTAAGCAGACTCTCTCCTCTACAATTTATCATGAATGCTGTAGCTTGACTTATCCCTCCACTCCTCATCTGCCACCTCTGTACACTAGCTTTCATATCACCAAGGAATCAAATTCAACCAAATGTGTCTTGTTTTTAAATGTCTCCACAACTCCTCTCTTGCATACATTTCTGACCTGATACATAAATACACCCCTAGGCACCCTCTCTGCTCTTCCATTAATGACTTCCTCACTCATAACCTCTTCCCATGCACAGCTCCAAGACTAGAACTGCTCCTAATATCTGGGACTCCCTGCTTCATCCCTTTAGGTTAACTTTTACTTTCTACACATTAAAAAAACAACTCAAAACCCAGCTTTCCAAACTTGTCTACCCACCTCCATCTTCCTATCTCACCTATTGTATATTACTTTCCCCAAACTCTTAATTTGTAAGCTTTAATGGGCAGGGCCCTCTTACCCTTCTGTGTCATTGTTTGCACTTGTCTAGCATGCAGGTTTGTTTTCTGTAACCCCTATTTATTTTTCAGTGAGATTAAGAAGCCAGAGTGATTTTTCGAACTTGAATACCTGTAGATTTAATGTTTTTTCTAATGGGATTTTTTTAGGTGCTTGACCAGTAAACAATTTACTAAATTTATTTATAAAAACATTTTTTTTCTATTTTTTTCTTCTATACATTAATATATAAATACATTATATACACCTATACATTTTAATTTAAAAACATATGAAGCACTAATGAACATCAATATTTCCTTAGTAAACAACATTTGTCAATCTCATTTCTGACATTTTCCATGCTACAGTCCTTGACACGTTTCACCCAAAGGCTTCCTCACAAGGACATAATGTGATAGGTGCATCAGTTCCCTCTATATCAGGGGTGGGCAAACTTTTTTGAGTCAGGGGGCACAATCTGAAAAAAATTTGCAAGAGGCACCGGGCCGATGGTAGAGTGGGTGGGGTTATACCATCATGACGTCCACAGCCCGCCCACTCTCCCATCGCAAGCTCAGAGCCTGCTTTGGGAAAGTGGGCGGGGTTGTGTGCAGTGACAACGCCCGCCCACTCCCCCATCGCAGGCTCTGACTTTGCGATGGGAGAGTGGGTGGGCTGTGTAACTGCACACAACCTGCCCACTCTCACAACTCAGGCTCAGATCAGGGGACTGCTCGGAGTGGCACAGGCCAGAGCCACGGAACACCCAAAGGGCCGGAGAAACATCCCCATTGGGCTCTGTGACCCTATTTATTGTTTATCACCATTGTTTCACTCACTCCATCAAACCTGGTCAATAGATTTCCTCTCTTGAGAATTTAATGTAATACAGATCAGCAGAGTCAATCACCTGTAATTAATTTAATCCAGTTAGCAGTATGGTTTTTTTCCAGATTTCATGATATAGCCATAAAAATTTTGTGTTATCAATGGAGACTATAAAGTGCCTTCCAGTTTCTATTATAAAGAAAATAGGGGTCAGGGCGTTGGTTTGCTAACCAAAGTACATCTAAAAACATGAAGTGAGACCAAATAATCTAATGTTGGTTATCTAATTATTAAAGATGTCCTAAAGATATTTGTAAATCCACAAATAACTTTTTAAGCGTTAATAATGCTTGCTATTTATCAGAGAAAATGTATCCCAAAATATATGGACCAGGAAAATGTTGATACGCTACAGGTATTTATATTAATGGTTAAAAATATAGTGCTGTTACATATAGATACATAGTAGGTTAGGTTGAAAAAAGACATCCAGTCCATCAAGTGCAACCACTAGGGAAATAAACATATCCCAGATATAAAACCCTATAAGACATAGTTGGTGCAGAGGAAGGCAAAAAAAAAACAAAAAAAAAACTGGTACAATTTGGTTTAATGGGAAAAAAAATTCTTCCCGATTCCACGAGGCAATCAGATTGATCAACAGTTCCTGTTATCTTTACTTCAAATCCTTAATAACCAGGTATATTCTATGCTTCTAGAAAAACATTCAGCTTTTTCTTAAAGCAATCTATAGTGGTTGCTGAAACTACTTCCTGAGGGAGCCAATTCCACATGTTCACAGACCTTACAGTGAAGAATCTCTTCCTTATCCAAAGCCTAAACTTCTTTTCCTCCAGACACAAAGAGTGCCCTTTTGTTCTTTGTAATAATTTCAAAGTGAATATTTGGAAAGAGAGTTATATTGACCACTTATATATTTATACAGGGTGATCATATCCCCCCTTAAACATCTCTTCTCAAGGGAGAATAGATTCAGTTCAGCTAATCTCTTCTCATAGCTGAGCTCCTCCATTCCTATTATTAGTTTAGTTGCCCTTCTCTGCACTCTCTCCAATTCCACAATGTCCTTTTTGTGAACTGGTGCCCAAAACTGGACTGCATATTCCAGATGTGGTCTGACCAATGCTTTGTACAGGGGCAGGATTATGTCTCCATCTCTGCAGTCTATTCCTTTTTTATTACAAGAAAATACTTTACTAGCTTTAGATATTGCAGCTTGGCATTGCATGCAAGTATTAGGGCTATGATCTACAAGAACCCCCAGATCCTTTTCCATCTCTGACTCCCCCAAATGTATTCCCCCTAGACGGTATGAAGCATGCATGTTGTTAGTCCCCAAGTGCAAAACTTTACATTTATCTATATTAAATGTCATTTGCCACTTGGTTGCCCAATCAAACAGTACATCCAGGTCTGCTTGTAGATTAAAGACATTTTGTATGGACTTATTTCCATTACATAGTTTGGTGTCATCTGCAAACACAGAAATGCTACTTTTAATCCCAAACTCTATATCATTTAGAAATATTTTAAACAGTAAAGGTCCAAACACTGAACCCTGGGGTACACCACTAATAACCTTAGACCATTCAGAGTATGAATCATTAGTTACAACTCTCTGGATGTGGTCTTTAAGCCAGTTCTCTATCCATTTACAGATTGACTTTTCTAAACCTTTTGACCCTAACTTGCATATTAACTGTCTGTGGAGTAGGGTGTCAAATGCTTTAGCAAAGTCCAAGTACACTATATCAACTGCTATTCCACTGTCTACCTGTTTACTTACTTCCCTATAAAAAGAGAGTAAATTTGTGTGACAACTTCGGTCTTTCTTGAAGCTATGCTGACTATCACTTATAATATTATTTTCTAGCATAAACTCCCCTATGTAGTTCTTTATCAAACTCTCTAGGACCTTTCCAACTATTGACGTTAAACTAACGGGTCTGTAGTTACCTGGTAATGACTTTGCTCTCTTTTTAAAGATAGGAACCACATTGGCCTTATGTCAATCAATCAGTACCATGCCAGTGACTAAAGAGTTTCTACAAATTAGTAATAATGACATAACTGAGCTCAGCTCTTTGAGGACACATGGATGTAATCCATCAGGTCCTGGTGCTTTGTCAACTTAATTTTGCCCAACTGTTTCTCAGTCATATCAGTTTTGAGCCATTGTGACTCATTTAAGGCAGAGAGATTGCTATTATAAATTTGGACTTGAGCTCTGCCAGTTTCCTTTGTGTACAGAGCTAGTGTTTAGTAAATCTGCCTTTTCCTTATTCCTAGTTACCAACCCAGAGACATCCTTTAAGGGGCCTACATGCTTAGATCTGATCTTTTTGCTGTTAATATATTTAAAACATTTTTTGGGGTTTGCCTTACTTTTCTTTGCAATCTATTTTTCATTTTGTTTATAAGATCAAGTGAAAAAAAGAGAAGGGGGGGGGGGATAGAAGTGTACCTTTGATGATGATCTTTTGGGGTCATGCAGGGTCTACCAGAACATTGAAGAGCAAGGAACTGCCCAAAAGGCTGTGGGAGAGCCGGAGCACGCTAATTGTACTGTGTACTTCTGGTTTAGGAAATGCACATGCGCTCGCGCCTGCGCCGCACCTCTTGTGTGAAAGGAATCCCTGTGACATCACCGAGGCTCCAGAAAGTGCACAGAAAGGGCGGTGGACGTGTGTCCGTCCCCTCTGTGCATGGAGGGTGACCCACCCATTGAGGGCTGATCAAATGGGAGAGAGAGTGGCTCACGCAGAAGGAACTGCGTATAAGCCTGAATGCCACTAGCAAGTGGCATCCCGTCCCCTGCTAGCTCCAGTGCATGTCAGAGGGGGTTCCTATAATGGTTTATTGATGGGTGGATGGCCCCAAATCAGATAGTATACAGATAAACTTATATACATGATAAAACTTATTAGGTATACATATATATAAAAAAAAGTTTCCATACTCTGATGTCAGAAGCAACTGCAGTATTGCATATTAATATATGTATGGTCCATGTGTGACCCTCTTATACGTAAATAACAATTGATATGTATGCAAAAATAAATGTTTGATATCATATTCTATATAATAATGTTAGCAGTTCTTGAAAGATTAGTATACATTTAGGTATTCCTTCATGTTCATAAAGTGAAGCTAGTTGTAATATGTAATTTGGATAGTTTGATAACATTATTTTAGATTAAAGGAACCATTTATAGCTCAAGGCATCATTAAAACCAAGTGATTGTGTTGCTCTGAGGTTCACTATCCATTTAGTTTCAATTTGCAATAATCTTTTGTAAAGATCCCCACCTCTAGGGTTTGTAGGTATGTGTTCCAAACCATAAAAGTGCAAAACATTGGGGTTATATTGGTGTCTGGTACTGACATGGTGGCAAATTGGTGTCACAATTTTGCCTTACTTCAATTGAGTGTATGTGCTCATATTTTCTTTTTTTGAAAGGTCTTTTTGTTTTGCCAATATAGAAGGAGCCTCAGATTCATGTAATCATGTAAATGACCCCTTCCTTATTGCAATCAATGAAAAAATTAGGTCTGTGGTTTTTGCCGTTAGGTAGTGTAATCATAAGAGCTTCCTTCACCCAGCTACATTGTTTGCAGCGTCTGCATTTGAATGAACCTTGTGTGTTTGTGGTTTGGGATTTTAAATCAATGTCTTGTTTATAATGGCTAGAAACCAACTGTACTTTTAATACTCTTGATTTTCTAAAAGTGATCAAAGGTCTGTTACCAATGAATTTATACTTTTGGATCTGGTTGGAAAATGTGCCAATTTTGGCTAAGGGTTTTGTTAATAAACTTAAAGTTTTCGTTGAATCTGGTAATAAATCTCACTGGAGCTTGAGATTGGGAATTTGGTTTATTTATTTTAAACAGGAGGCTTTCTCTTTGATGTTTAAGAGCTTCTTTATATGATTTTTTGAGAAGATTTTTTGAGTAGCCTCTTTGTTGAGTCTTTCTTGTAAGAATTTTGCCTCATGTTTGAAATCTGTTTCATTTGTTCAGTTTGTTTTAAGCCTTAAATACTGGCTAAATGGTATACTGTTGACAAGAGCCATAAAAAGTCTATATCTTAAATCAAATGCAAATCCTAAATTAAATAAATATCAATCCCATGAAACATGGTAAAGGATCATTCAAATAGATCATATGGCAAAAAGACAATAATGCTGCCATGCTGAACTTTTTTTATTCCTCATTCAAAAACATAATAAACATAGTGAAAGATTATGCCAACAATAAATTACATGGTTTCAGTAACAACTGCTGTCACTCTATCATTGAATGGTTCTATGTGTAAGTCACAGAGCCCATATTTGTACTCATTATTTCATTAGTATGCTGTATAAACCATTTGAGGAAATCTGATCATGTCATAAAGATAATTTGCATTATGCAAACTTAAAAGTAAGTGCAAATTGTGTTTATAGGGGTTTAACAACAACCAATTGCTATGATAATAGGGATAAACAGGTATATGTTTACTTTGTTAAAGGATATAGAGGAAACTGATGCACCTGTCATATTATGTCCTTCTGAGGAAGCCTTTGGGTGAAACGCGTCAAGGACGGTAGCATGGAAAATGTCAGAAATAAGATTGACATGTTGTTTATGTATTCTAATAAGGAAATATTAATGTTCATTAGTGCTTCATATGTTTTTAAATTATTGTATAGCAGAATAAAATAGAAAAGAAATGTTTTTAATATTAACTTTTGTAAATTGTTTATTGGTCAAGCACCTAAAAAATCCCATTTGAAAAAACATTAAATCTACATTTACATAACAGGGATGTGGTGCTATTCAAAACATTTCTCCCAATTGTAAGATTCTATTCCTGAACTTGAATACATTTTTAAACATATGCGGTTTAGAGATGAACTTAAAAGTAAATGTTTAGAAGTTAGGTAAAAGACACACTTAAAGGTACATGTTCACATTATGGAGCTCTCCAGAAGCCCCAAAGCCTGAAGAGCTCTAAAATCCTTTTCTTATGAATATTTATTGAGGCTGCCTGGCATGGTGAGGAACCAGTGGGGGCCAAGTGTTAACTACTGGCAATTATCTTTCCTGACTGTTTACAGTGATAGCTGAATGAACAAGCTCTGTATGCACAGGTTATCATATGACCTGTTTTATGGAGGGGTAATCCTGCAGCACCTTTCTTCCTAGGAAAGTACAGCAGTCATCCCTGCTCAATCATCCTTTGATCCACTAGGATGGATTGATAAACAATGTTGTAGGACTTGTGTACACATGCTAGATTTGCAGCAATTTTCTAACATATGTACATTGCCTAACCCCAAGAAGTGAAAGGGATGATAATGAGCTCCACAATCCTCTTGAATTTACGTAAACATACACTGCTAGACGTCTACATGTGTATCTAGGAAATTTAAATTGAACACAGTTTTATTTCAAGAATTATTGGACTGAAAATTGTCTGGTGACATGAAGCAGTATGAACATAAGGGAAGTCACACAGGTGCAAGTTAACAGGAAAAGGCAAAAAAATGCCATGATAAGCAAAGCTTATACAAGAATGGATGAAATAGAAGGAGATTGTTATAGTTTTATTTGTACATGGATATAAAATTGTATCCTGTGGGAAATTAGGATCATCAAGGAGTAGAACTATAGAAGCATGAGAAGAAGTGAGTAAAAGCCAAGCTCCTAATTTGAAATGTTGCTGTTGTTTGTTGAAGACCACAAAGTGAGGTGATACAGCAGGCTCAAGTAGATAATATTAGTGCCAGTATGTGTATTATATAGTTTTACACATGACCAGGGTAGCTCGGACCTTCTAGCCCATCCTTTATAAACACCATTGTCATAACTACCGCCTACTTCCAAACCTCCCCCTGCTTACCAGCCACTCCCCCCCATTAAATACCCCAACACAACTTAACCCCTTAAAAGCTCTGGGCTAGGCCTAGCACCCCGTCATGTGACCCTGCGCCTAATTCTTACGGCTACGGGCCTCTCTTACTCAGCAGATGTTTTTTAGCTGTCATTGGACAGGGAAAAAACCATAGTGATGTTTATATAAATCACTCTCTTTTCAGGTTATAAGAGCCCTCTAGAAAGCTCTTGACCGTTTGTGTTTGGAAAGCTTTTAGCTGGTTAGACTGACTATGATCGAATTTTAGTTGTTCTCTCATAACCCAGTAAACTGAAGGTTTAGTGCAGTAATTTCTCTATATGTTTCCCAATGTCAGTAATGCCTGGCATAGCTGGGCAGATAGTTACAGCTCCATGAGCTCCAGTGAAAGGGATCCCTGAATGCAGGAAACATGACATTGCAATGTCTGTGTGGGTTCTGCAGTGTTCACAGTGCACACAGTGTCCATTTAAGGTTGAACTCCAAATGCAGTAGCTATAAAAAAACTACCAAAGAATGCCCTTATGTGTTTAGTTTACATGTGGTTGTTCAAACCAGGCAATGGATCTGAAAAAAGGTCACCATACCAATGTGATTATCAGAATAGATATTGGTGTTAAAGTTTAGGAGAAAAGAGGAAATAGTAACTGATCATTTTAGATAATTACATTGCCTTTTGTGTCCAATGCAGTGCTTGAGGAGTATAGTCATTCTCTCTATTCACAGTCATTAACATGGCAATCTTGTTAGGTTAGACTTGCATTTCCGACTACTCACCAATGTCTGTTTCAGAATGCAAAGTATCTCCCCTTCTCCAGTGAGATGTCAGTGCAAAACGTGTTTGCATGGGTACAGAGTATTGTCATATCTTTTTGGCATTTATTGACTGTATATCAATGTGATATCTCACATGTGATTCTCAGAAAACAGGGATTTGTTTATGTGTAGCACCAGTTCCTTATCAGGCTATTTAGACCTTTTCACAGAAAGGTCATCTCCTTCCAGGCCCGGCTTTAGCTCTGTACAAACAGATTCAAACTGGCATGGGACTTTTCAAGAAAAAGGATTAGTTTTACTGGTGATGTATGAATGGTATTTAAAGGGGGTCTTCAAAATAAGCTGGTTTACAAAATAACAAAATTAAAGCTACTCATAGGCCTGAAGACTACTTTTTATGTAGCATCAATTTACCTCAAGGGAGGACATTTGTATAAACACACACAAGGGCTACAGGCTCCGTGCAGATAAAGCCCCTGGTCCAGTACCCAGCTCTAGATGCCAGGCTAGACTCAAGCTCAATAGGATTTTCTTTCCCCACTGATTCTGCCAGCTTTGACACTGTCCATATAGGTGATGGCCTCAACCCCTAACCTCCTCGCTCCGTCTCAGTGCCCACCGCCTCCTCCTGCTGCTGCCCCTGTCACTTGTAACTTATAACAGTTTTTGACTGAAAGACCCCCCTCAGGGACCTCTACCTGTACTTTGAAGCTTGTGTATGGCTTGTAACGGAGCGGTGAAACCTGGTGGCTAACTTTTGGACCGTGGGAACCCCCTCGTGGCCCTCTCTGCCTCTCCTCGGAGACCCGTATAAAATCTGGCATGTTCCCTTGACCACCCCATAAAATGGCCCCACCAGCAACAGTAAAACTACTTCCTTATTTTTTTTTTACTTGTACAGTGTTGTGCAGAGCTGGGGGAGTCTTGACATGTCTTTTTAGATGTATATATAGGCTGTAGAAGCTCTACACAGTCCCGAAAAACAACCCAAATTTTTCCCCTATTGACTTTAATGGAGTTCGAATTCAACATTGGTTCACCCGAATAATTATGCATTATTCGACCGATAGCGGTCGAATCAAGTAGTGAGCTATTCGACCAACACTAATAGAGACCCTCAATAATAGTCACCAGAAACTATCATTATTAATACTTTCCAGCTAGAGTAGAAAAGTTTTGTTCTATGAAAAGTGGAGAGGGAGCAGGAGGTGCTGTGTGATCTCCTTCCCAAAAGTAAACAATACCACTTAGTGATCCACCATTTAGAGGGTCACCAAATGTCATTGCGGAACCTCTGTATTTATATGCGGCTATAGTCTATGTTAGAGCTGCATTTGCTATCCAAATAGGTTTGTTTTTTTAATAGCTTTTTGGATTTTGATGACTCACATTTAAGTTGCTTTTCAAATCGTTATCAAACACAGGAATTCAACACCTGTGGACAATTACTCTCAATAGGTTTATATGACATAAATGTATGTATACTGATGATGGCAAACAAAATGTACAAAAATGTTGGTCTCTGCTGCTCATAGTCAAAAGCCTGCTTTACCCAAGGGTAATTTAGCACTGACAGCAATACCTATTTGCAAGACCTATTTGTAGCACCCACAAAAGAGCAGACTGTTAACCGCCACTTCTGTTCATCCCAGTTCTTATTGATGCGTTCATAATTTGTTGGTGGACATACAATGTCCTCGCCTGACCATGTCTAAATACCAAACATTTCTATTTAAACATAGTTACTTATGTGATAATGTGATGACGTGTCTAATGCAGTCAAAATTTTCCATTGGTGAGATATTTCCACAAGAATTCCGCATTCTTTTTATTAGCATCAACTAATAGAAAGTTGGGAGTGGTATATGAAAACAGTAATATACCAAACATACAAAAATATACCAAAAAGCAAAAACAAAAACAAAAAACATTAAATGTCTTTTTACATGAGGCTAGTATGTTTTTGATATCTGACTCTTCCAGCTGTAATTCCGGCTCAGGCTGGAAGAGGGGAGTAATCTGAACTAATGGGGCATCTTGTTGGTTTGTACAGTACTCCCTGCTTCCCTTCCTGATCATGCTTATCTGAGGGTTGTCCACATAAGTGTGCGGCTGACCTTTCATTGTAAGCAGGCTGTGGGTGGGATGGTGAGCAAAATGAATTGCCTACCTACTCAAGCTATCTGGCAGAGGTCACTGGATCTCAAGAATCACTGAATAGAATTATAAACACTTTGTTAGGTAAGACAGTTATATATATATATATATATATATATATATATATATATATATATTATCTGTGTCTGGGCTGTTTGCTGGAATTTTGGGGTTTTTCAAATTCTCCCTGGAAGGTATAATAAAATGTGGCCAAACCTTCCGCAGAATATTTTTAAATAAAAGCATACTTGTGCTAATTGCTTTATCTATACAGAAAGATTTTGTGAAACTGTATAGGCCATTACTGGCAGGACCATTTAGGTGTTAATAGCTGCCTCTAAATTAAGACTGGATGGGCAACACAAATATTCCAAGCGAGGAGGAAATGAGGTGCAAGGCTAATTACTGAACTCAGAAAACATTTACAGACAAATAACTGCTCAAGTCAAGAGTTCAGAATCAAAAATTATTACAATTTAAAAGCCTAGAGGGAGAGTGACATCCCCAGCGCAATCCTTTTAAAGTAATTTTAAGAAACTAAACTTAAAAAAATGTGAGCATGCAGGTTCTTTATTGCAAAAAGGACAGGAGATGTAAAATATTCAAACATATTTGCCTGTTTGCAATTTTTTAACAGAACTCACCTCTCGTTTTTTAATCAACAATGCCAGCATCTTCATCTGTTTTTCTTCCAGGTTTGGGATTTTTATCCATCTTCAATGGCCAGACATACTGTATGTGCACAGAAGTTCATTCATTTCTGGTGTCAGCATCTTCATCTCTTTTTATAGGTTTGAGATCTTTGGACATCTTGATTAGCCAGGCCGAAGTGATGTAACTCCCACAGGTGTGCACCACAGTTCACTGATTCCCATTAACCAGCTATGCCAGCATCATACTCTGAGTTGTGCTTTACCAAAAGTGAGTTACTGATTCAGAACAAAGATGTTGTCATCTTCAGTAAAGCTGAATTGGTTCAGCTTCACTTCTTTAGAGCCAGTATGCTGCCAAAATGCTTCAATCATATGTTTCTCCCACAGGTATTCTGCTTTTTGACAGCTTTGGTTTTATAATGTAATACATGAGGTGCCATATTAGGAAAAGGGCATATAAAGAAGAGGAATTCCAATCTCTGCCCAAAGCAGAATAGATGACTTGATGGAAAAAATAGCAAAATAGGAAAATTAAAGCTAAGTCAGAAGTCCTTATCAGCATACTTCTTTCCAGGTCAATGGCTAAAGCTACATAAACACGTCCAACGGTTCTCGCCCGATAATCAGCTCAGGGCCGATATCGGGAGAGAATGTACACCCATCGCCTGAACGACCGTCCTGGCAGGTATACACGGACGATGGACGACTAACGATCCTAATGCAAGGGAAGGGGGAGAGCGCACAGCGGGGTACCACTCCATCGTTGTCTCCCTCTCCTCTCCATTGAGCAGAACGGTGCTGTATGTACAGCACTCGTTCATGCATCGTGCAGTGCTAGTCGTTGAAAAGGATTGTGAAAGATCCTTTCCAGCGATTATTATTACACGTGTGTATGCGGCTTTAGAAGTAGTGAAGCATGAGGATAGACATAACAATCAGGCAGCTACCATTAGCAGAATGAGATGTCACCAGCAGTGACCAGGATTTATTTTATGTAGTTTAATGCATGTTTTTCATGTTTTTCTCCTATTTTTTTTTAACATTTGATTTTCTTATTATTTGGTTGCAAAAACAAACAAAATATTTGTTGCTTTTGTGTGTGTTATCATTCTTCACCAAGGTCCTACAAAATGCCCTCTAAAGAGATTTTTAAAAAGTGCCAGAGTGCAGAAAGTTGCCCATTTTGCAAATATTACAATAGACGCAAAAGACGGCAAAGCTGTTTGGTGCCGAGTTGGCAGTGTTTAACCAGTTGTTTAAAGCCACAATAACTCTTCATAAATTTGTGTTTTGCTCCTCTGCTTGTCTCTGTAGACCTCACTTTGACAGCTTTCCACCTTTATCAGCTGGTTCTGAAGAAAATTCTATAGTTCTAATGTTTATAGAGAGTGCGGTGGAGGTTCTCATGATTACGGAAAACATCAGTAATTCACTCTAACCTCATATAATCTCAGACAAAGATGGCTTTTTCAGCTGGCACTATCCCATGAAATGGAAATGAGGAGACAGCAGCAAAAATGGCAGAGAGGGAATGTCTGAATTTTGCTTGGAAATCGAGGTGTTGTTTTTTTTTTGTTTTTTGTTGAGTCCCATGTCTGCATGTCACACAGAGCCAACTAGGTAAACGAAAGCAATAAACCCCCCCACCTCAAGTAAAGACCGAATGAAAGATTTTGCCATTTTTTACCACATGCTCCTGCCAGGTCTATGAATTTAAAACTACTTCCCCCTGCCTCAGCAAATAACAACTCGATGATTCATTGTTGAAGGAGTGTAAGCCAAAGACTAAATTTTGTAACCCACAAAGTTATTTCTGAGCAGAGAGGGCGAAGGCGCCAGATTGGAAGTAGGGGCGGCGATGGGAGTTTTCACTACCCGCTTAACCAATATTTTAGATTCAAATAAAATTGCAGTGATGTCAGGCTTGTGTAATGTCTACCATGTGCAGCTTTTAAGTAAGAGATTGGGTTTCTCACTGTCAAATAGGACAGTTACATCGCTACAAAGGTTTTTTTTTTTCAAACTGTAGCAAAGCCATTTTGCATTGGCAGCACTAGCATTAATTATACATTCTAGACAATTGTGGTCAGGTGTTTTGTATCTGCCATCAGATTGTGCATCTGACCCTTCAGTGAACCTTGGGCAATTTAGGAACGTGTAAGTGTTATACGTGTCAAGGTTCTAATGATCTTGTTCGTTATTTTTGATTGCTTAAAACTCCTTTCTAACAACTAATCCAGGTGAGCGGAGGTCTTGCCTGCTGAGCATTTAACAAGCTCTTGGGACTTCAAAGCGCAGACCTTAGAAAGTGACATCCTGCACGGCCAGGTCATCCACACGACGCATCAAATAAAATGTGTGGTCTCGGTCTGTCTTTTTGGAATAGTAGTTTGGTAACAGTTTAGTAACTCACACCACTGGCTTCTGCTTTCTGATGAAAATTCTTTTTAACAAGAGGGGTGAAATAGTTAATGGTAGAGGGAATAGTGTCTTCTGGGAAAAACAATGCTGTCAGACTTCAGAACTTTTGTTAGAGAGGATTCTGGGATCCAGCTGCCCTCCCTGGTCTTTGGCTTTGGTGATTTCAGGAAGAATGTAGTTGGCAATTTATCAGAAGGGCGGGGAGAGGGGGCACTTTAAGAGTGGAGCCAGGGAAATTTGATCATTAAAAAAAATTCCTCCTGGCTGTCTGGGGGAATTTAATTAAATTGCAAGGGAAGGGGAGGGGTGCAGCGAGCACAACATCTGGAATCAATATGTGTGACTTTGATTTTTTTTTTCTTCTTCCTTGTATTTTTCCTGTTTCGCTGCTGGGGAGGGAGGGAAGGTATCAGGATATCACAGAGAGAGACATTCCAGGAAGGGGGGAAGAAAAGACATGTTAGGCACCCCTGACAGGGTTTGAGTCTTCTTGATTACAACAACTGGCAAGGGTGGCATATGAACAGGAGATGTGGCACCGCACAATGCTAGCTCATCCTTAACAAAATATCTTAATTAATTTTTACATATGTTAAATTCATTAGGCTGAGCAATGTGAACTTTAACTCAAACATCAAAACAGCAACCAATGAAAAATATTTTTTCACTGATTGGTTAGACTGTGGCAGTTTTCAAATCACCACATCTTTTAATATATATTATTCTATAGGCCTGACCGAATATTAACATTATAAGAGTACAATAGTGTGAGGTTTGCAATACACAGTCATTCCCTCCCCATCAGGCCCAAGAGGAGTGCCCTAGGGGTTATTACTACAGCTACTTGGAAAACTTTGTGCAGTGGTATCTAACAGCAAAAACAATGAAAGTGATCAGTCAGTTTTTTTCTTGCTTGTGTTTACCAAGCTACAATACAGGTGATGTGCAGAAAGACAGATATTTTCCTGGCTGTCATTCTCATCTGTCTGTTTATGGCAACCATAAATAGTGGTGTATACTGCAAAGAGGAATAATGGTGTGCACTGACTTTATTGCTGAGAAATTTTGACAAAGTTGCTACAGGCTGCTTCATTTTGGAATCAGTGGAAAAGCCTATACACCTGGAAAATCCCCTGCTCCCTGTGTAGAAGCAATAGTCTCTTTGCAAAACAAAAGCCTGGCACACCACTTGCTACGGTAAGTTAGATTTTATAGCTGAATAATTGGCAAGACACATGATGATGGGAGAGCTCCAGCAAAGACTTAGCATGGGATGTGTTGGACTTTGAAGAAAGACCACTTGTGTTTCTACACAGAAAGCAAGGGTCTTTTCCTTCAACATGCTGGCTAAACACAGACTTCTCTTCATTGATCCTAAACTGATGTAAGCATAAAAACAACTAATAGGTAATAGGCCTTGGGATGTACTTGGTGTCCTAAAGTACAACCTTTAACAAATAGATGCCAGAATCTTTATTGGCGAAAATTAAAAGCTAATGTGTGATTGTTAGTAAATAACTGTCCAATGCCTGGTCTAATTCCCAGAATCAGATGCTAATAGCAGAATCTGCATCTGAATATTAGAATAGGCACTAAAACATGAAAATAATAATAAAGTATCTGGATGTAGCTATAAAAAAGGGTAATAGCCAGAGACAGACATTGTTATCCTACAAAACGTTTCTGAACAGGGACCTTCAATAAAGGATCACCAGGTATGCAGATTTTAGTTATTACATCTACATACATGTATTTTAAAACAATATTTTGTAAATAATTTTCCATCTGTTTTTCCATCTATTTACCTGGAGTTGCTCTTTAAACATGACCAGTGCATCAAAGACAGGCAGATGAGCAATGGACTTTAGAAAAAATCAAAAAGAAAGCTCACATACACCTGGCTAAGTTTCTGCATGCGTGCAGTAATAATCATCACTCAGCTGTATATTGTTGATGCCATGGCTCATGACTGTTGGAAGCTGAAACATTGGTTTACCTGTAATGCAGATACATATCTCTGTTTCAAATCAGAATCTTAACACAGATCATCGTCTGACTTATATTTCATATATATGAATATGATCAAATATTTTTCACAGCCCTCAGGGTTTAATGCCATCTGACCCAAACTATGCGTGGTGCGCGCTCAACGGATCTTGTAAAGAATGAACTGATTGTAATTGCGGAACATTTGTTGGGCCAACATAATTAGTGTCTTTAGAGACTTGGAAGAAAAGGCTTTGTTCTGTGTTTATGCACCGCTATTATGTTGGAAGAGAAGATGGATCCTTAGCCTAAAATAAATATTTGTAGAATACGGACAGAATACAGAAAGTTGTACTTTTGGTACAATCAATAATGTACACTGGTAACTTTTACATTTTTCTAGGTTAAACTTTGTTATTGGTTTTGTCATAACATCAGCTATCATGTCATTTGTAGAACAAAATTCAAGAGCTATCTTACCCTCGTTTAGAGCAGATCTAAGAAAATGATATTTGATATCAATATGTTTGAATCTTTGATGACAAACTGGATTATTTGCAAGAGCTATTGCACTTTGGTTGTCTTCAAAAATTTTAACTGGCTCAAACTGACATTTACTGTCTAACTCTTTAAGTAACTGTACAACATATAGAATGTCCTGTGCTGTAGCAGCCAACGCTTTATATTAAGCTTCACAAGAAGATGCAATTGTAGATTGTTTCTTTGACTTCCATGAAATCAGTGGACCATTTTGGTCAGGCTAAAACAATATCCTGTTGTGCTTTTCCTATAATTTTGGTCTGACGCCCAACTGGCATCACTATATGCCTCAAGTTTCAGATCCTTGTTACATTTTCTGTAACACAACTCAAAATCAATAGTACGTTTCAATTACCATATCACATATTTAGCTGTAACCAAGTGTTGTTCATTTGGTCTTGAAAAGTGTTGTGACAGTTTGCTAACTACCCAACAAATCTGGTTTTGTACATGTGGTCAAATAAATCAAACTGCCCTCTATCTCCGGATACCTTTTTGCATCTACAGGACACACACAATGGTCTACAGAATTCTGTACAAAACCATGTAAGTATAAGTAGCCATGTATCATTCAATTCCAATTTCTACCTGATTGTTTGAGACCATATAGTGACTTGTTTAACTTGAGAACTAACCTATCATTTGTTTCAGTTTTTATCTCAAAACCTTTTGGTTGATCCAAAAAAAATCTCACAATCCATTGGGCCATGTAAATAAACTGTTTTCACATCCATTTGATGTAGGACCAAGTTACATTGTACTGCCCTTTGCATTAAAATGCGTAAAGAAGTAAAATTTGCAGTTGGAGAAAATGTCTCCATGTAACCTACTCTCTTTATTTGACTGTAACCTTTTGCTACATACCTAGCTTTGTATACTTCAGATCCATCTGCATTGTCTTTTATTGCATAGATCCATCTACCTTCCACTGAATTTTTACCTTCTGGTAGGGTGGTCAATGTGAAAGTCTCATTCTCCTTTAGTGAATCCATCTCATCATTCATTGCATTTAACCAAGCTTGTGACTCGGATGATTCTATGGCTTCTCTAAAATTTTGAGGTACTTCATGTGCTCTGTAACAGTAATCAATATTTGTCAGTATCTGATCATTACAATGTGACTCTAGTACATAGTCATCTAGATACTCAGGGGCTTTTCTTTCTTTTTTTGGGTATCGTGGACAATGGCTATGCTCTTTGTGTCTGGCCATCAACTTTGTCCTCTTTATTTTTGACTTCAGAAACTGGGCACTCGTTTGTAATAGAACCGGATATGGGGTATACAGTTCTTTGCCCATAAAAATCATCATCATTATTTGGCAGATCAGTCTGGGTTTGTCTTTCAATCACACTCTTTGTAATAAACTTTACTAGTCTGTGTCTCAAGACTTTAACTGTGTTTGGGTAATACATCAGGTATGAGGGACTGTTTTTGTCAAATCCTACAAAAATTCCCTTTGTGCAATTTGAGTCTAGCTTCTTTCTGTCATACTGGTATGCAAAACATTCTGATTCAGAGGTTCTCATCCTTGAAAGATTAGGCTTTCTCCCTGTCAATACGTTATATGGAGTTTGCCTCAAACGACTATTAAAACACCTGTTACGAATCATAGCAGCAGTCATTACTTCATATGTCCATAACTCTTTTGGCAGTTTACTTTCTATTAGCATACATCTTGCCATCTTGAAAAGTGTTCTCCAGTTTCTCCCAGCAGTCCCATTTTGATGGGGTGAGTAAGGTGCTGAGGTCTCATGTCTTATGCCCTTTCTGAGCAATGATGTTGTATGATGTAAATTCAGTACCATTGTCAGACCTTATACATTTAATAGTCCCATGGGGGCTGTATCTGCAATGAACGTCTCTGTGGCCAACGCTGTTTCACTTTTGCTTTTCAGAAAGTACACAAACACTGCACTAGAGTAATCATCAGTGAATACAATGGCATATCTAAATCTATCTTTTGGGTTTATAGGTCCTGCTAAGTCAGTGTGTACTAGTTCAAGTGGGTGTTTTGCTCGGGTGTCAGACTCTCTATTTCTGTTCTGAACAAATTTTCCCTGGGTACAAATCTCACAACTCAGGTTGGACTTACCAACCTTACCCTTAATGTTCATTCCTTCTACTACATTTTGTAGTTTCAAGATATCATCATAGTTACAGTGACCAAGGATTTCATGAAAAGTTTGAATATCATAACCATGACAACTATCATTACTTTCCTCAAAAATGTTCAAATAATAAACCAATTCGCTACTGTCTTGCCGGAATTTAACAGATGCACCATTCCTTGTTGCCGCTTCAACTTAGAAAATATCATGTGGATATGTAGGGATATACAGTGTCTTTTGTAATATTGTCTTTACTTGATTTCCCTCACTATCGGTCAGGCATATTTCTGCATCGTCTCTCTTGAGTGCTATACCATAAGTCAGGGGTCAGCAAACTCTTTTGGCTACTAGGCCATTTTAGAAGGTTAAAAAAGCACACTAGGCCGGACTCTCTCTCGAGTCCCGCGCTGATGGCTCTGCCCCCACCAGGAACGCCCCTGAAGGGAAATCTCCCTCCTTCGCAATGCATACGGGGGAGAAGGAACGCCCCTGACAGGAAATCCCTCCCCTCCACAATGCATACAGAGGAGAGGGAATGTGTTAACCCCGGCCTCGGTAAATAGGGAAGGGAGGCATAACAAGGAGGCTCAAGAGCCGCATGTGGCTCCGGAGCCGAGGGTTGCCGACCCCTGCCAGCCAGGATTAGGCTGGATTGACCAGGGGGACGTTAGGCCGGAACGGACTACTGGCTAGGCCGTATCTGGCCTAAAGGCCGGAGTTTGCCTACCCCTGTCATAATGACACACATCTTTCACTTAGACCCAAAAAAATGTTTGGGCTGTTCAAATGTTTCAAACATTTATATTAGCTGAGAAATAAGCATATTTTAAATTACCTAATATTTTCAGGTTCAGAAAGAGTTAACTGATTCAGCTCTTTACATAGGCCCCTCTATCTAAACGCATAGGCCCCTATCTAAACGCATGATGCTGGACCAGAGGATCCACAGGGTGATAAATTCCTGCGAGCTCTGGCAGGTGATGTAAACATTTCTTCTATATTTATATGCGTTTTTATGCACTTTTACAAGCGATTGTAAGCTTTTTAAGAAAGTTTCTTTTGAAAACAATGGGGTATTTTAAAAGGGTTTTAGCAGGACTTTGGAATCTAGAAACCCCCTTTAATAAGAGAACTCCCAGATCTCCACCACTCCACCCTAGGGAATGCGTACAGGGGTACATTAAACCCCTATTCATTTCCTGATAGGGTTAAAATATGTGTTAAAAAAATAAGACAAGGCTTTAATGTTAAAATATTTTAGTTTATGTGTGTGTTTAGGGTAACTTTTCTACTTTTACTTGGTTTTTCCTGAATAGCTTTTTACTGGTGTACAAATCAAAAGGATTAGATCAATAAATGATTATGGAATGTCAAACTGAAAAAAAAACAAAGTCAAATTTTACGGACTGCGCACGCCCAATTGCATGTTCATTTTTAGCACCTGTGCGCATAGTGATGAGTATATATAAGGGTGTTGTCTAACTTGCTTTTTTCCTTTGTCCTAATTTTTTTTTTCAAGGAGTGGCTGTTGTTTTGTTTGTTAGCCTAATCAATGTTGCTACATTTGATACTTTGCTTACCATTTACCACAGGGGTCAGCAAACTCTTTTGGCTACTAGGCCATTTTAGGAGGTCAAGAAGGCACACTAGGCCGGACTCTCTCTTGAGCTGATGGCTCCGACCCCCACCAGGAATGCACCTGAAGGGAAATCCCTTTCCTCTGCAATGCATACAGAGGAGAGGGAACGCTCCTGAAAGGTAACCCCCTTCTCCTCTGCAATGCATATGGAGGAGAGGGAATGTCCCCTTACCCCGGCGGCGGAAGTGTTAACGCAAGGAGGCTCAAGAGCCACATGCGGCTCCGAGGCCGCGGGTTGCCGACCCCTGCCAGCTGGGACTAAGCTGGATCGACCATGGGGGCATTAGGCTAGAACAGACTACTGGCTAGGCCATATCTGGCCTACCTTTGATTTAGCACAATAGCTGCTTTCGGTTTTCAACTTTGAATGTTTCAATGTCCATTTTGCAATTATTATATGAAAGTGTAGGTTTCAATGTGTGTGCTTTTTTTTTATTTTTGTAAATTTAGTGGTGTCTGTGTGGTCTCTATATTTTAATGTGATCTTTTAGCAAATGTGTTGATTTTGAATAAAGTTTTTTGAAAACTTTTGTAGTTGTTTGGTTTTGGGGGGTTTGTTTTTTGTGATCTCCTTTATAATCTCCCAGGACCTACAATTTAAAAATTCAGTCATGCTTGTTTTTAAGCAGTTCCCTTCTATGATTTGTTTGACTGGCTTAAAACAGCACAACTGGCTTATTAAAACTCTAAAAGTTTTATCAGCCTGGTGATTGTGGGAACTGAACTCAGATGAACTTTCAATGGAGAAACACCATTGAGAGTTCATCTGAAGTCCTTTTTTTTTTTTTTAAACATGTTTTTAAACAACGAATTCACAAAATCGAATTCTGTGTTTTTTGGGTCAGGTCTGCCCGAATTCGAACCACCATTTTCGAGTCGAATATAGGAACAACTGGAATTCGAACACCTACACTACATATACATATAAAAGAGAAAATGGTCATATTGCTTAATATGCTTCAAATTGAAAAGATTGCCTATTTCTTCCTATAATTTCTGATGTCATTGGCTGGTCTCCAAGCAACATTCATGGATGATTTTGCTTCTGGTTAAAGGAGGAAACCACCTTTATGTAGTTCCACTACCAAGCTGTGTTAAGTAGGTCAATATAAAGATGGCCAAGGTCTAAAATGCTATTCAAACCTGCAGAAACACCCTGAAAGGCTGGAAAAGCAAGAACATATGTTTGGCACAAAGTGGATTTGTCCCTGGAAGTTTTAGATACTAGTACTATTTGTTTTATGTAAACACCTAAATATTACATACAATCCAGTATTTAATGAGCAAAATTAAGTTGAGCAACAACAGAACATCTGTTCATTTCTAAGAGTGCTTGACCCTGCTTGTGAGCTTGGCAATCAATGTGGTTTAATGTTGTGCTTGCCAACCTTGACTTCTTTCCATTACCATCAGTTGTGTTAGAATAAGTAGGCAACACAGCTGGACAGCTATATGACAACCTACTTGGACAGCAAGTGGAAGTGTGTTTGTATGCCATCGGGCTAAGATCAGGCAGCACAGCACAATGAGAACAAACCTATAACACTACTACAAATGAACAGAGAAGTTGTGTGGCAGCAAATCAACATGAATGTAAATGTCAGACTAAGAAAATTAAAAAAACAAAGAAATAAAAACCATGACAATTTATTCATAAAATGATAATGTACATAATACATTCAAATACCAATATGTGACTTGGAAAATGGGACAAAGGCAATGAGGGGGTTCAAGTAGCGGTTTGGAGTGGAAACCATGCAGATATTTGTACTGAATATTTGTGGAAAAAAAATGACAAAACATTGCTGAAGAATTGAAACTGTCATTACAAAACAGGCACAAAAACCTTGCAGCAAAAGATGAAACTAACAATGATGAGGATTACAAAGTCACATCAATAAATACCATACCAAAGTCATCAATACAATGTATACCATCCAAGCAAACTTACTTTATTAACCCCCCCCCCCCCCCCCCCCCCCCCTCCACAAACCAGGCAAGTTAAAATAGTAAAAATGAAAATGCATATGTATTTATATGCAAATAAATGTTTTTTTTTACATACACACACAAGTGAAATCACTAAATGTTCCTTTATACATGTATTATAACATCTTTAGCAACAATCTAACAAATCAAACAATCAACTTTTTTCAAATATTTGATTTCTATAAAGCCAAACTAGAATGAAATTTGAATCAGATCACACATGTTTGGTGGAATTTTTTTGACATTTATACTATTGTGTGATGACATATTATAAAGTGCTAATTAGTATATGTACAGCTTGACCTAAATTAGTTTGCAGTGTTGCAAAGCAAACCAAAAAGTATAAAAACAGTGCAACAAATGTAATAATAAATGAATCAATTTTGTGAATAAGTATAATGTAACATAAAAATGTAGCACTTACCAAAAGAAGATGAAGCATTAAAGATTCAAACTGACCTGTAATGGACTGTAGATGCGCACAGAACTGGGAGCAGGTGTGCACTAATTAATTGCTATGACCTCACCATTGAGAGAGCTTAACAGATCCTCCTGAAATGAGCAGCTGCAAACTAATCGCCTTAATTGGCGTACTCTCGACCCCATTGCTCACTTATCGAAGCAGGAATCCGTCTGACAAGTGAAGGCATGTGTACTAGCACTCGGCTCAGACTCTGACAGCGAGCTTACACTCACTTGCTTGATAAATCAGCCCCATAGTCTTTCCAGAATTCCTCAGAGCTGTAATGGCTGTTTCTGCATGTATGATACACTCTGTGACACTCTCAGATTCAGCTTTCTGAAGTGATGGTAACTCTGTGTATAAGCTAATAAGCTAACGTTTGCCAGCATAGTGATTTCTCAGAATCTTCAATGCTTTTCTTCCATCATCTGAGGCTTTTCTCATAACCAGAGACAGACTTTTGTCATCTAGGAATTGAAATACCTCAGCATAAGCTTCATCTTGCCTATTTCTGTCCTCATCTAAGTCTGCTTCATCTATCAGTTTAAGCAAGATGGTTTCTTTAAAATTCATCAGGCGCAGGTGTCCTAAGAACTTTGTTTCCCATAGTTCATAATTCTTTTCATCTCCATCAAATAGCAGTCTGTTCCATCAGTTTCCTTCTCTCCTGGGACCATAACCTGTTGCCATTATAATATGAGATGAGATAACCGGTATAATAATGTTCTCTGATCTTATCTTGTGAACTCCTGCTTTCCTTAAACAGAGTAGAAACTGCACACAGACACCATGCTCCTCTTCCTTCAGGAAGTCTCTCACTGAGAAGAACAACCGAGTTAAACTTTATTTAAAAACACATTCTCAATAACAGACAGACAATATTTTCACATGACAAAGGTCCAGTATGGAAGATAAAATTGTATAAGAACATACACAATATTACATATCTTAACAGTCTTAGATTAAGTACATGTTCATTAATTAGGATATATATACTTATAAATAAATATATATCCATAGTTCATAAGATGAACAGGGAAGAGTATGTAATACAACTTTTACTCACTTAATAAAGAAATATTTCCTTATTTTTTGAATACATGGTAAATGAGAGAGACCCAGTCATCAAAGCCAAAGGAAAATACCATAGGTCCCAACTCTTACCCACTGCAAAGATAAAGTGATTTTTTTGGTGTCTCTGTTGGGGAAAATTCCTTCACTTTATGCCATGCATTGGGATAGAGCAGCCCTTTTTATTTAATTGGGTCATTGCTCCCAAAATTGTCCTAGCTGCATTTTTGAAAGCACAGTGCATGGTAGTACATAGCAATGCACAAAGGGTGTATTTTCAAATACACATACCATTTTACTTTGGAGCAAATTCTCATCTGCCTTTTTTCCTGCCTGGCCCCCATCATGACCCACCACAACATTCACCATATACACACCAAGTTCTGTACTTAGGGAACATTTTGGTTTGCAGATTCCCATATAGGAATGTAAATCACCTGGTCAGTTAATAGAAAAGCTGGGTTTGTTAAATCATTAAACGATTCTAGCACGCATCAATCTAGAGAAGCGTAAACTACATGATACACAAATCTATTATTTGTGATTTATTCATAAATAGGAAACCGTATCAGTCCTATACTTATTTTACCTTTTGTTTTTGAGCTGAAGGAATGGGGAGTTAACACACAGTCCTGCCCTAGATTGACAATGTTTGCTCATTCATAGATACAAGTTAGCATTTTTAATATATTACGCTATATAAAAGCATATATTTTATAATCATGTCACCCTAGGTCAGGGACCAGGTGAAAAAAGTCTATTAGCTTTTAAAAATAAGTGTATTCAAGCCCAAGAGCAAATATGTAATATATTGAACCTTGCTAGGCCTTTTATATGGGGTGGCAGTATTACTTTTTTGTTCACCTGGTGATCATTGAAGTAACACTTCCTGTTCAACAACTGGGTATTGAGGGGTACCTTTTTTTGCACAGGATATAAAAATGTTTCTGTCTTCTGAGCAAGTGCATTAGTCTTTAGATAGGAAAATGTAACTGATAACGGTGAACCACTGGCAAAGACCACAGAACATTATCAGCTAACAGGATTTCTCGAAGAATTAACGAGTATGTTTTTTTCCTTACTGACAGATATCACAAAACAAACACAAAACAAAAATGTCCACGTGTGAGCAATGATTTGGATGTTCAACAAACTCTGCTTAGTTAATTTCCAGAGATCAGCTTTACAGAACAAAAGGGACTAAAAAAAGACTGTTATGGTTTTAGCTGAGCTGGCTTTATAAAGGGTTACCACATTTTACGCTCAGTTCACAAGATAACACAACAGGATAATGAGCTTATTAAAAAAACAAAAAAAAAAACAATTATTTTTAGTTGAGCCTCATGATAAATGAAAAATACAGTCACATGGTTAAATTATAGATATGTATCAATGAATTAAAGTTTTGTATCAGTGAAATAAACTATTTGCATGTTATCTTTGTTTGTGGAGCTTCTTTAATAAATATTGCCACATAGGAAAAAGACCTAAATGTTTGTAACCAAGAGATAGTCAGTAGCTAGTCACTAGAATTTCCAGAAGTGGAACTAGAATAAACTTTGGGCCATTGCTCTAGGCATTGGTGATCGAGCTATCAAGCATTGTTAATTTTGATGGCGTTAGTAACAAATTAGTTCTTTTCAGACAATTTGACTAGCAGAGAATTGATGGAGGTCAACTGATCAGAAGTGAACAGATCTGTATACTTGTATTTTATCCCCTCAATATAAGTGAGGCCTGGGTCATCACTGCCATGTGCTTGAGAAGTGCGCTGACTGTAAAAAGACTGGGCTGTTTGATGTGTGATACCAGCAATGCTCAAGTGCTCAGGCTGTAAATAGTGCTTGTTAGACCCCCACATATATTTGATATCATGATGTACAAATGTGAGTGAGGTCAGTACTGTGTTTTGGACTCTTTGTAATCCCAGCCAGCAGTCTTTTTTTTTAATGACTAGATCCAAACATAAACAATTTTCCTAAAAAGAACTACACAATAACTGGTTTTATACAATATTGCAGATCAAAAAGTTTGTAAGTTGTTCTATGATTTATCAATCATTAAAATTATATACATATTTATGAAGTTTGAAGAAGTTTTCTACATTTCTAAGTATGTGTAGAAAAGAATCATCCTCCTATTCAGGGGACCAGTCCAGAGATGACTGCCACAGTTTTACATAACACATATTGTGGTCAACAAAACTACATAATCATTTGCAGTTTACTATGATCGGTCCTTCATCAACATGGCTGAGATGGTTCAGAACTGAATGAACATGCATCACGTGTGTTGAAATGTTTAGCCTAGACAAACACAATTTAGATGGCTAAAGCTCAAGTGATGTCAGACAGAGAGCTGGGAGAGAGTTGGGTCTCATTGTCTTGCAACAAGGTCCTTTTGGATGGAACTCAAGACATTATTTTTTTTCCTGGTGTACCACATGCTATCTATGCAGAAGCCATTGGCCTCTTTATAATACTGGAATATAATTTATTTCTGAAGAACCTTTTTTACCTCCTGTCTGCTTTTTCTGTGTTACCAAGACAATGTTAGGAGCTTAAAGTGTCACTACAGGGCCAAATTTGCAAAATGAGTAAAAATATACAGATCTTTCTGTGGGCCATGTCTCAGAATGCTCCCTGGCTGTATTCATTATTCAGCACTTCCAGGTATGTAGGTCCAGGTGTATATACCTGCTGCACACAGAGTCGCTTTTGAGAATATTTGACACATCCACTGGTATAATACATGCAGCAGGTTGGGGAGCCTCACTGAGGCAATCAATAACACAGCTCAACAAAAAAAAATTTTTTTTCACTTGCCAAGGATTTTTTAATATATTTAGTGTATTTTAGATCTGCTGAATCCAGAAAATATCAGTTTCATTGAATTGGCTCTAGTTCCTATGATACAGGAATCAGAGTTTTTCGATTTTACCAACAACAGATGTTAACAGCATATTAATATCAATCTTTATTTACACCGATGTTTTGTATTTTATATATTACAGGTAGCATTATTTTCATGAAACTTTAATTTGCCTTCTTTTTATTCATGCATTTTCTTGTTTACCGAAATAAGAGTTCTTCAAGAAGAAATTGTTTTGCATATGGTATGCAAAACTTATGTAGAGTGTCTACGTCAGTGGAAAAATGGAATTCTGAAATGATTGAAATATGGTGTACCTGTGGTATGGCAAGAGCCCAAAAATCATCATAATTGTTGTTATTTTTGTGCTGTGAATGTAAAAGGCTTCAATTCTCACAAGAAAAACATGCGGGAGTAGCCTGATTTGGAATCAGAACGACAACCTATGCTGCATGATGCTGATGTTCCTATACCAATGTTCAGTACACTCCCTGATATTCCTGTATCTGACATGGAGGATATACAGGGTTTGGAGTGTAATCCAGGAGTTAGCAGTGGAAGTGAATATGAAGGAAGTGTTTCATCAAACAAGCAGTTCTCCCAAGAAGAGCTCAATGATTTAATACGTGAGCTAAATCTGTTAAAACAAGCATCTGAACTGTCTGAGACCGGAAGTTAAAATAATGGTTTATAGGACAAGAGAGGTGACACTCCTACCATATTTCAGTGAAGATGGGGACTTTCACCCTGATTCATCAATGAAATGCGCATACGCTTGACGCGCGTACGTACGCGCAAGTTAGCAAGCTTCATAAGCGCGAGTTGGGCCCCAGTTCTAGTGAACTCGCCTGCCGGTTTCCTGCTAAGAAAAGCAAAGATCTCGAATATGCCAAATAAGGCGATTAATTTTCAGCTGCGCGATTCAGGAGTAGATGTTAACCTCAATGGTGAAGTGATAGCAATTGATTAGCTCACACCTGCGCCCTGTTCTGTGCGCATCTCCAGTCCATTTTACAGGTCAGTTTGAATCTTTAATGCTTGATGTTTTTTTTTGTAAGTGCTACTTTTTTATGTTACATTCTACTTAATCAAAAACTTGCTTAATTTATAGTTACATTTGTTGCACTTGTTAATTTTTTCTTTTGGTTGTAACACTGCAAACTAATTTCTATCAAGCTGGATATATACTAAGTGGCACTTTCAAATATGTTATCACAGAATAGTATGATGGTAAAAAAATATGTGAACAAACATTTGTGACCTGATTAAAATTGCATTGTAGTTTGACTTTAGAGAAATCAAATATTTTTACTAAATGATTATAGGCATACATGTTATAATACATGAATTAAGGAACATTTAGTGATTTCACGTGTGTATAGGTCAAAATACATTTAAATGTATACAAATACATATGCATTTTCATTAGTACTATTTTACGGTAAGTTTGCTTGGATGGTATGCATTGATGTGATTTTTTGTAATCCTTATGATTGTTAGTTTCATCTGTTGCTGCAATGTTTTTGTGCCTGGTTTGTAATGCCAGTTTCTGTTGTTTAGCAATTCTTCAGCAATGTGTTGTCATTTTTTCCACAAGTATTGAGTACAAATGTCTGCATGGTTTCCACACCAAACTCCTACTTGACCCCCCTCGTTGCCTTTGTCCCATTGTCACATATTGGTATTTGAATGTATTATGTACATAGTCCTTTTCTGAATAAGTTGTCACGGTTTTTATTTCTTTTTTTTTAATAGTCTGACATTTGCATTCATGTTGATTTGCTGCCACACAACTCCTGTTCATTTGTGTAGTGTTATAGGTTTGTTCTCATTGTGCTGTGCTGCCTGATCTTAGCCCTATTGCATACAAACACACTTCCACTTGCTGTCCAAATAGGTTGTCATATAGCTGTCTAGCTGTGTTGCATACCCATTCTAACACACCTGATAGTAATGGAAGGAAGTCCAGGTTGCCAAGCACAACATCAAACCACATTGACTGCCAAGCTCACAAGCAGGGTCAGGCACTCTTAGAAATGAATAGATGTTCTGTTGTTGCTTAACTTAATGCTCATAAATACTGGAGTGTATGCATTATTTAGGTGTTTACACAAAACAAATAGTACTTGACTGGGGTAGCTTGGATCATTGCCCCCTCTCACCCTAAACCCCTTTAAACCAATTTCTTACCCCTCCCGCAATTTGCACTAACCATTTTTCACTTAAAAATCCTTCCCGCACTTAACCACATTTTTGTTTTCAAACCTTTTCCACACCTTGCTTACACTATCCTCACATTTTATATTCTCCCTCCCCCTCTTGCTTACCAGCCATCCCTCCCTCTTTTCTCCAAAAAGCACTGACACCTGTTTTGGGTTAAAATGGCTGGCAAGCAGCTGTTTTTTTTAACAAAATTTTCAAACTTCTTTTTATTAAACAATAAATACCCAATAAATAACAATCTTAAATAACATTTGAAATAAATTACATTAAATACCATACATTACCATAATTTAACATTCAAATTATCATCACATTAACATAACATTAGCATAATAATAACAATAATATTTCAAAATTGCCTAAATTTTTCTTTAATTATAACTAAGTCTGTAAACGAACAACCCATTATCAAAAACCACTGTGCCCCAACACTATAAGCTGTCCCTGTTTGCAGATGATCTGCTAATGCATATATCGTCCCCACAGACTTCTATACCGGCGATTTTAGAGGAATTTGAGAAATTTGGGGTGTTGAGTAATTTTAAAGTAAATTTCGATAAATCCGAAATACTAAATGTTTCACTCCAACCTACCCAGGTACAATACCTTAAAAACCATACGTCTTTTAGGCATTGTAACGAGAAACTCAAGTATTTAGGGGTCTTTATAACAGCAGACCCAGCTAAACTGTACTGTTATAATTATGAACCATTGCTGGGTAGATTGAAGGCGGAATTAGGAAGATATGATTTACTACCTCTTTCTTGGTTTGCTAGAATCAATACTCTTAAAATAGATATTTTACCTAAAATGCTGTATGTCTTCCAGACGATCCCGATATGCTTACCACAGGCCTTTCTAGGCAAAATGCAGCAACTGTGCAGAAAGTTTTTGTGGAAAACAAGCGTCCCAGAATAGCCCTTCGGTATCTTACTAGATCTAAAACTTTAGGTGGCACGGTTGTCCCTGATATCAGATGCTACTACAGAGCTGCTGACTCGGGTGGTTGACTGGTTTCACAATAGAGACACGAAGAGCTGGGTTTTATTGGAAAATTTGTTATCCCTCGTAGATCTTTGTTCTCTATTATGGGTGGACAGGTCTGTGCTGCAATTACGCCAACCGTTTCCAATTGTCACCTTTGACATTCTGAAGGAGTAGGACAACCTTATCAGGGTGGGCCATGTGTCCTCCAAATTGGGGCCCATGACCCCCCTGTTTGATAATCCCTCATTTGCACCGGCACTGAAAGCTAAACAATTTTAACCCTGGACGGCTCAGGATAATAGGCAGATATGCAGTATACTACAGAATGGGAGGGTCCCGCCCTTCTCATCTTTGGACGCCAGGGTGCAGGGGCTGCCGAACGCATGGCTACTATACAACCAATTATCCTCCTTTACATCGCAATTTCTGGCCACATATCCCACACAAAGGAGCTTCACGGCGTTCGAAGCATTACTATGTTTTATGAATAGGCCGATCCATGTGATATCCCAGGTATATGAGATATTGATTAGAATATACGCTAACAAGACTCCCACCTACACAAGATATTGGGAAAAAGAATTGGGGGGTAGTTATTTCCCCTTTAGAGTGGGAAAAGGCATTCATTCTGCCCCATAAAATGGCACTTCCTTGTACGGCCCAAGAGACCAATTAGAAAATCATTTCCAGGTGGTACTTATGTCCCACAGATATCCACCGTATGTCTCCTTCACTCCCCGACAGGTGCTGGCGATGTTACTCCCAACGGGGTACGATGTTACATATTTGGTGGGAGTGCCCGGGTATTCCTAAGCTATGGGATCAGATAGCTGATATATACAACAGAGTGACTGGTTCTGATTTAAGGATAACTCCTCAAATGTCGTGGCTGTCCATCCTTCCTGGGTCTATAAAGGCTAGTAAGAAAGATGTGTTTAGACATTTTCTTATGGCAGCTAGGACAATTATCCCTAGAAAGTGGAAACAGCCCATAGTACCCACCATGAGAGACTGGTTGGTGGAATTAGAAAAAATTCAACATATGGAAAGGTTAGTAGCAGAGGATGAGAATAAGATGGAGCAATACAAGCTGATATTGTTCGCTTGGGATTGGTTCAAAGAATGGCCCCAATTTAAATGGCTCTGGCAATGAGCCTCACAGAGTGCATGGGAGTTGTAGAGTTTGATATAGCTGGGTCTACAGTGGATTCAGAGAATGTACACGAAACAGGCCAGTCGGGCAACCCCACCCCCCCACCCCTCGCCCAATCCTACCCCTACCCCTGGGCTAACTATTTTGACTTTGTTTATGTATGGGGTTCCCTGTTGGCATCCCCCGTTGTACCCAGAGAGGTCACAGAGAGCGGAAATGTGGCTCTCGAGGTTTATTTGATTTATCGGATCCCTAACATTTGTTATGTTCCCCTACTCAGGCAATAAAAATAGTTTGATACGTGTGTTCCCTTTTGTGTTTTCCTCATACCCCTTTCTGTTCTTTCCTTATGGTTGTCCCCAATTTATTTCAAGTAATGATATGTAACTGTAAAATGTCACTTGTTTCAAGCTGTGTTATTGCAATAGAGGGCCATGAGCCCCCATATTTATGTATGTGCCATTTTCTATATATGTTCTGTTCTGTTATATTATAATCAATTAAAAAGGATTGAAACAAAAATCACTGTGCCCTATTGGGCTATATCCAACTCCACTTTTTAACCAACCAGGCCGCAGGTCTAGGAAGGGTAAAGTCTGCTCCACCGAGTGTATTTCACCATTTTTTACCACACTGGCCTCTAGCTGCCCAGCACCGCCTCAGGGGCCCCACCATAATCCTCACCTACTAGATTGTAATCTCTTTGGGGCAGGGTCCTCCCCTCTTGTATCACTGTCTGTATTAGTCTGTCACTTGCAATCCCTATTTAATGTACAGCGCTGCGTAATATGTTGGCGCTATATAAATCCTGTTTATTAATAATAATAATAATAATAATAACCCCATTAATAGGCACCCTACCACTGGGTTGCCCTACCAAAATGACCAACAGGGATACCTCATGCCTGAGCGCTCCTCCGCACCCAAAATGCTCGCTGCACCCCATCCTACAGACCCAAAAACCACAAATCTGTATCTATGGCATTCAGGTGCACCCCATCACTGTGCAGAAACCTCCACGTTTCCTCCTCCAATTCTCTGTGCCTGACCACTATCCCCCCATTCTGAGCTACAAACTTCGCCACCTCCTTATTTACTTTGATCCGTGCCTTATTGAGCTTCACTACCGACCTTGCTCCCCTCCAACTCGTTCTGGCCACTATATCTGATCAAACTACGATCACTCCCAAGGACTCTAACCTGATCCTCAAATAATCAATTTTAATATCCCTGATCAATTCCCGCATGGATCGCTGCCCTAAATCGTTGCCTCCAGCATGTATCACCACCACATCCGGGCGCCGGTCCAATTCCACAAATCTTCAAACTGTAGCCTCCTCCCTGGGCAATCCTAGCAGTCAACCCTCCGGCCGTACCTCCGCTCTTCTGGCCCCTCACCACACATGGGTCCCAGTATCCAAACTAACATTTTTACCAACCTACAACAACTCCTTCTGCCCCGCATCACCCCAACAACTAACCCCCTTTTTGAACCCCATCTTACAACAGATGTGGCGGAATGTACAACTGGAACCTTCTCGATTCCCACCGTCCAGTACTCCGAATAACCTTCTCCACTAGGCCCCATCTGGCCGCCTCCGTGGTCACCCCAATACTAAAGGAATGGGACGAGTAACCCTTCCGATCTTTTCCCATACCCACCAAACATTTTCTAAACACCGCTATGAACTGAAAACGAGACCAAAAGGTCTTATTTTCATGCAACAACAAAGGCCCCTCCGTCCTAGGCCTCTGTCTGATGAATTCCCCCACTACCGTAACTGGGCAGACAGAGGACCCCACCATCCTAAAAAGTTGTATTCGAAAACCTTTCCCAAACTGGTCAGTCTTAGACTTGTGGATCCACACACTCACCTCCTCCTCCGACCAAGTGACATCCTGCCACACTACTCCCCCAGCCCTGTCCCAGGTGGGGCTAACCAATTCCCCAATCCTCATTGCCCCAAAAAACGCTAAAACAAATGCTGCCCTAAAGAGCAATTTTTCATATGAACCCTCGCATACCCGTGCTATGCTCACCAACAACTCCCCCAACAACGCAAAGGAAACCGGCCTCCTAGTATCCAGAGACCTCTTTCCTTTCCTATAACCTTTCCAGTGGCCTGTCTTACTAAAAAAGTCTTCATCAGGTCCCTCTCCCCTTGCAACTTAAACCAAAATGCCATACCCACTAATTTCCTATTGACCCCCGCCACTGACACACCTCTAGCAAAATCTTGCGCCAGCCAAAACAATAGGTGCACTGAATTCTCTCCTGTCCGCCCACCTCCAAACTGCCTGCATAACTGATCCCACTCTCTCCAAACCCCTGCATAACTAGTCCAGGTGCACTAACTCACCGACCTTTGTACCATCTCAACAATCAGGCCAATGCAAGTCCCCACAGTCCACTGGACAAAGCTCCCCTCGCTGCTCCGCTTCTGGCGCCAGCGCTCGAAACCTGTCCCACTGGAAACGAGACAACGCATCAGCCACCACATTTTTAACCCCTGGAATATGGCAGGCAAACAGATAGATCTTATGCTGCAAGCACCTCAACACTAAATGCCTCAACAGTGGCACTGCTGGCCCTGATGATACTGTTGATGGCCTGTACTACCCCCAGGTTATCACAATGGAATCAAACTTTTTTGTTAGCTAACTCCTTCCCCTACAATTCAATTGCCACCACAATAGGGAATAAGTTCCAGCACCACCAAATTCTTCACCAGCTCTGCTCCCACCCACTTTTGAGGCCACACCCCCATGCTCCACTTACCCTAAAAATAGGCGCCAAAACCCGTAAACCCCGCCGCATCAGTGTACAACTCCAAATCCACCTCTGTGAAAGGCCCTTCCAACCACATAGACTTCCCATTGAACGACACCAAAAACATTTTCCACTCAAATCTGTCTTCACTTCATTGGACAAACGCACAAAGTGTCGCGGCGATTTGACTCCGGCCGTCGCAGCTGCCAACTGTCTACAAAAAATTCTACCCATCCTCACCACCCTACATGCAAAGTTCAACTTCCCCAACAAAGAGTGTACCTCTCTCAAACGCATCTTCTTCCTGTCACAAGCCCCAGCCACTTCCACCCTTAGTGCTACCAGCTTGTCTTGTGGAAACCTACTCTTCATAGCTACGGAATCCAACACAATGCCCAGGAATGTAATCACTAAACCTAGGCCTTGAGTTTTTTCCGCCGCCAAAGGTACACCAAAACAATCCGCCACATGCTGTAACGTCCCCAACAAAACCCTACGAACAGAACTATCCGGGGGCCCGATCAACAAAAAATCATCCTAATAATGGATGACCGATTCCACCCCCGCCACCGACTTAACGACCAACTCTAAAAAAGTGCTAAATTGTTCAAACAGTGCGCAGGAAATGGAGCAACCCATGGGCAAGCACCTGTCCACGAAATACTCCCCCTGCCACTTGCAACCTAACAAACGCACACACTCGGAGTGCACCAGCAATAAACGAAAAGCGGCCTCAATGTCCGCTTTTGCCATCAACGCACCTTTTCCATAGCACCGTACCCACCGAATACCAGCATCCAGCGATGTGTAAGTCACGGAGCACAATTCCAGATCAATGCCATCATTTACCGAACCCCCGGCGGGAATGATAAATGATGGATCAATCTAAACTTACCTGGCCTCTTTTTTGGGGACTAAGCCCAACAGTGAAACCACCAAACCTTCCAGTGGCCGCATCTCAAAAGGGCCGCTCATCCGTCCTAGCCCCACTTCTTTCTCCAATTTTGCTGTCACTACCTCTGGATGCTGCAATGCCGACCTCAAATTTTTGGGTTCCTTTGGAACAACAGGTAATTCGCAAGGAATCCAAAAAACATTATCAAAACCCTCCTCCAATATTCTAGCCGCCGCCCGGTCAGGATACTTATTTAGAAAAGGCCGCATCCTTGCGATGATCACTGGCGTCATTCCTTTTTCCAGCGCCATCCCCCCCGACTTTCGTGGCGGAACTGGCAAGTCCAGCTGAATTTGCACTTGCCCTCTTTGAACAGCCAGCACACTCCATACTTCCTTCCGGCCGGCGATCCAACTCCTTGTGGCCCACCGACCCCCCTGAAAAAACTGTTGTCCACTGGGCCTCCCTACTGTCATTATCCTCATCCAAAGACCGATGTCTTTGTGATCCCACCACAATGACGGTCTCACTGCCTTCCGCTGACAAAATTGTTTGTCATACCGCAGCCAGGCAGGGCCCCCGTAAAGCCGGTGCGCTTCCCTAATCGTGTCCAGGTAGCAAAATAAACCCGTACACAGCTCTGGCTGATATTCCCAAGTACGTTAGCTAATATACTAAACACCTGTAACCAGTTAAGGAAGGTGCGAGGAATCAAGAGATGACGCCGTTGCTCGCTTTCATTCCTGCGCCCCTCCACTGCCAGCCTATCGACATTAAAGCGCTCTAAAGGAAAAATATTTTGACGTAATAGCCTTTTAAATTCTCTAAAGGAAAAATATTTAGACGTAATCACCTTTTAAAATCTTCTCACAAACTTCCTCCTTTAAGGGCGCTCCCAGCGGGCCCTCGAAGCACACGTAGACTTCTCCTCTCCCCGCATCTCCCACGCCTTCTGTTGACGCCGACCTACTTGACTGCTCCTGTTTGTTAAATATACCACTGCCTGCTTCCCCTTCCCCTATACTTGATACCACTGACTAGTGTTGTTCGAATTCGGGTCGTCCTAATGTTCGACCCGAATATGGCCGTTCAATTTCGGGTCAATCCGATCCGAATTTTGTTGGATTTGACTCCCCGAATTCGACCCTCCCACAGTGCCTAGGGACCTCCTCCATGATGCATAGAGCCCTCCAATAACAGCAGGGATGCTCCCCTCCATGTTTGTTGTGGCAGGCAGCCGATTGGCTGTCTGTCACTGCATGCCACACAGGCAGCCATTGGCCTATATAAGGCCAGGGCGTGCCTGCATTTACCACTCCTGACAGAGATTTGCTAGCATCACAACCTTTCTGTGCTGCTTGGCTTGCTTTGTCAAAGTGTGAGTGTTTCACTGTTAGATAGATAGACAGATAGATAGATAGATAGTCAGTCAGTGTGTTACATATACGCAGCCAGAGGCAGGGTAAAAAAAATACAGACATTTAATTCTGATACCACTTGCAATCAATCAAAATGAACAGAAAAAATTCTGTATTTCTGAAAAAATACAGATATTTAATTCTGATACCAGACATTTAATTCTGATACCACTTGCAATCAATCAAAATGAACAGAAAAAATTCTGTATTTCTGAAAAAATACAGATATTTAATTCTGATACCACTTGCTATCAAAATAAATATAAAAATTTCTGTAATTCTGTAAAAAAATAAAGATATTTAATTTTGATACCACTTGCAATCTATCTAAATAAATATAAAAATTTCTGCATTTCTTTAAAAAAAATACAGATATTTAATTCTGATACCACTTGCAATCTATCAAAGTAAATATAAAAATTTCTGCATTTCATTAAAAAAAATACAGATATTTAATTCTGATACCACTTGCAATCTATCAAAAAGGACAGAAAAATGTAGGTATTTCTCTACTAAAAATACAAATATTTAATTATGAATCACTGCTCCATTACAAGTGATATAGGCCTCAAAGTAGATAGAGGCAGAGGGCCCTGAGGGAGATGCTCGGTAAAAAAAAAATAGCCAGTTACACAGCTCCATTGCAAGTTATAGACCTCAGAGACAGTAGAGGTAGAGGGCTGCCTGCCCACTGCCCAGTACCCAGCTCTAGATGCCAGACTAGACTCAAGCTCAATGGGGTATTCTTTCCCCACTGATTCCACCAAGCCCGTTCCATTTAATGTGGTTTCGCTACATAGTAGGTACGGATTGGAATCTCGTTCATCCATTCATGTCTCTAATAGCTACAGCTTCTACACTGTCCATATAGGTGATGGCCTCAACTTTTAATGTCGTCCTTGATCCTTCTCAGGACCCACCGCCTCCTCGTCATGCTGTTACTGCTGCCGCCTGCCCAGTAACCAGGTCTAGATGCCAGTTACCAATGCAGTCCCCCCTCCGTCTCAGTGCCCACCACCTCCTCCTCCTGCTGCTGCCACCTGTCACTTGTAACTTATAACAGAGCTGTCTAGCTGGCTAATTTTTTGACTGAAAGGCTTGTAACGGAGCGGTGAAACTTGGTGGCTAATTTTTAGACCAGAGGAACCCCCTTGTGCCCCTCTCTGCCTCTACTAGGGGACCATATAAAATCCCGCATATTCCCTTGACCGCCCCATAAAATGGCCTTGCCAGTAACAGAAAAAAGACTTCCTTTTTTTTTTTTTTTTTACTTGTACAATGTTGTGCAGACATGTCTTTTTAAATGTATTTATAGGTTGTAGAAGCTCTACACAGTCCAGAAAAACAACCCAAATTTTTCCTCCATTGACTTTATTGGAGTTCGAATTCGACGTTCGATCACCCGAATAAGTATGCATTATTCGACCAAATAGCGGTCGAATCGAATAGTGAGCTATTCGAGCAACACTACCACTGACCCCTCACACGACCTCTCTCCGCTAAGCTCCCTTTGCCCCCCCTAAACTACCCCCTTCTTGCACGCTATATATATATATATATATATATATATATATATATTTGTAATTTGAGCATATATAAGGGTGTGTTTTAACTTGCTTTTTCATTTTGTCTTTTTCTTTCTTGGAGGGGCTGTTGTTTTGTGTGTTATAATAAAAGTTGCTGCATTTGATACTTTGCTTACCATTAGCACAATAGCTTTTTTTTTTTTTTCTTTTTTTTTTACTTTGAATGTTTTAATGTCTATTTTGCAATTTTGAAGTCAATTTTAATGCTATGGTGTTGTGTTTGTGGCCATATTGTTTGATTGCAAAATTCTGCCTTAATTACCACTTTTCAATGTTTGTCCTACAATGTTTTCTAGTCCAGTTTTCCACCCTTGATAGGGCAAAATTGCATATTGGCTTGGTATTTTTTGAATGCAATATTTGTTGGGCCATTTTTGAACTATTTTCGCTTTACATGGAAGTGGATTTACATGTGTTTTGTTTGTTCTTTTTAAATTTTTTGTCATTTAGTGAATAGTTTAGTGATGTGTGTGTATTTTTTTTTTTTTTTTTGTGTTTTTATATTTTATTGGAAAGTGCCACTTAGTATATATCCAGCTTGATAGAAATTAGTTTGCAGTGTTGCAACCAAAAGAAAAAGTAACAAAAAGTGCAACAAATGTAACTATAAATGAAGCAAGTTTGTGATGGAGTAGATTGTAACATAAAAAAGTAACACTTACAAAAAAAAAACATAAGGGCATTAAAGATTCAAACTGACCTGTAAAATAGACTGGAGATGCTCACAGAACAGGGTGCAGGTGTACTCTAATCAATTGCTATCACCTCATCATTGAGGTTAACATCTCCTACTGAATCACGCAGCTGAAAATGAATCGCCTTAATTGGCGTATTCGAGATCTTTGTAGGAAACCGGCAGGCGAGTTCACTAGAACTCGGGCCTAACTCATGCTAATAGCGGTCTCTGGCCGGCGCGAGAGTACGCGCATTTCATTGATGAATCAGGCCCATAGTACAGGACTGCAGCAGCAATCAGAGGAGCAGAGCTGCTCCACTCCCCTGATTGCTGTTACCGCCCTGTAGTATGTGTTCCTGGATAGAATTTCTCTATCCAGGAACACAGGACTCATATTTTTGTTGTAAAAAATACAGAAGTGAAAAAATCGGTGAATCTGACAGTCACCAAACATTTTTTGGTTGAGAATTTTTCAGGTCCAAGTGTTCTAAAGGTAGTGGCTGATTCTGCACCAGAGAATGTTTCATGAATGTCGGATTCACTGCTTTGTAAATAGACATTTTAGCGACATGGGGATTATGAGTAGATTAGAACCACTGTACAGCTGCTAAAATATCATGTACACAGGGGTGCATTGTTTTTATTGTGTCGACTGACTTACTGACTTGCATTCTGAGTTACTGTGAGACACAACCAATGTGTGAATTTGCAAATTAGGGAGCAGAGGCTGTGTATGTAATTAACAAGTAAGCCATCCACATTTATAATCACAAACAATACATAAACTAGTTTTAAAAAGTTTTCTCAAAAAGCTGATACTTTGCTTTTCTCTGGCTAGGGCACAAATTCAAGTTCCAGGTTTGAGGCCCCATTGTGCACTGTGGTTTCTCCTGGGGTGTTATCTTCAAAGAAAGGAAAAAAAGTATTTGCCTCCCCATCAATGCCCCAATCTATTAATAGATTTCTTTTAAATACTTGATACTTTATGGTATGGGGGACATGTATGACTCCATGATCCAAACACTGGTACAATGTAGGGGATGTGAATATTAGTGTTGTTGTTCGAATTTGGGTTGTCCTAATGTTTGACCCGAATATGACCGTTCGAATTCGGGTGGACCCGACCCGAATTTTGCTGCATTCGATTACCCGAATTCGTCCCTCCCACAATGCACTCAAACAACTGGGGACCTCCCCCATGATGCACAGTGCCCTCCAATTAGAGCAGGGATGCCCCCTCCATCTTTGTGGTGGCAGACAGCCGATTGGCTGTCTGTCACTGCATGCCACACAGGCAGCCATTGGCCTAACTAAGGCCAAGGCGTGCCTGCATTTACCACTCCTGACAGGTATTTGCTGATAGCATCACAACCTTTCTGTGCTGCTTGGCTTGCTTTCTTTGTCAAGTGAAAAAAAAGTGCTTTACTTTGTTAGACTGTGTCACACTCACACTATTAGTCAGATAGATTGTTGGATTGTACTGTATTTGTGCAGTCCTGAAATCTACTGTACTCAGGTAGAGGAGTCCCACCGAGGGGTTGGAGAGGCGGAGCTACAATCATTCATTGAAGATGCTCAGTTGTTTGAGTCATCTGATGAAGAGTCAGTTCACAGGCTTTCCCCCAAGTTACTTTTCACCAGAACACTCTGAGCCAGACCAGCCAATTCAAACTGGCTCCAAAAGGCCACAGCTTCTTTCGGCACATATAAGGAAACTGTCTCTTCTGATGATGATGATGATGATGTCCTTGATCCGACATAGGGCGAACAAGGAGATCATCATAGGCAGGAAGAAGAAGAGGAGGAGGAGGAGGAAGAAGAAGAGGAGGAGGTTGCAGAGCGCCCTAAAAGGGGGAGAGGGAGGAGGAGGGTAAAAGCTGCCCCCACTCTGCATACTTTAATTACCAGTGAGGCAAGTCATAGAAGTAAATCGTCGGAAGCTGTCCCCACAGCTATGCCTCAACAACTGCGGACTGCCACCACGAGCACCAGCTCCAGAGCACCTTTCAGCCCAGTTAAATGTTCGCCAGTGTGGGCATTTTTCAATGTCCATAGTGATGATAACACCATGGTCATCTGTAAACTGTGTGCTCAATACTTGAAACAAGGCAAAAACCCAAACAAACTTGGAACAAGTTGCATAAGCACCCATTTAAAAAACCACCACCCAGTAACCTGGCGTGAACACCTGGTCAAAGAACAGAGCTCTGTGCGACCACCTCCGCCCAAGAAGCAAGCTCCAACTGCTCGATCCTCCTCCACTGCCTTTTCTCCTTCTGCCTGTACAGTTTCTCGTGCTGCTGCCAGCAATTTGAGTGTGGCATGTAGCCGATCATTACCTTTTTCAGTCTCCACCAGCTGTGAGCAGGAGCTCCAACGCAGATTGGCTGCTGTTTGTAGCGTTGCTAGCAGTCAGGACCAACCATCATTGCCATCCCCCACAACTTCTACCCCATCGTCCAATGTTTCTGTGGTTAGCATTAGCAGCATCCAACCTTCCATCCCTCAGATGCTGGAGCGCAAGAGGAAATATGGCCCAAATTACCCCAAAACAAAGCTGATCAATGCGGCAATTGCACACCTGATTGCGTTAGAGCTCCTCCCTTACCGGCTGGTGGACTCCAATGCGTTCCGTTATGCATTCCTCTGCGCAAACCCACAGTACGTTATGCCTAAGCGACAGTACTTTGCACAAAAATGTGTTCCTGCTTTGCATGAACACGTGCGGACCAATGTGTCCATGGCCCTGCAGCACTCAGTTTCTGGCAAGGTGCATCTGACAAACGACAGTTGGTCGAGCAAGCATGGAGTGGTAAGATATATTTCCTTTACAGCTCACTGGGTAACTTTGGTGGCAGCAGGGGAAGATGCAGCTGCAGCAAGGCCTGCATACGTACCTCCGCCCAGAGCACATCGCCATGTAATTTCCTCCTCAACCTCCACTTCCACCTCCTCCTTTGAATCTTGTGCCTCAACCTCTTCCTCCAGGGACACTTTGCCGTGGAGACCCAGCACCAGCACCTCCCATTCGGCAGCATCTGACTAATGCCGTCCACACTCCATCTCAGAGCCCACCGCCTCCTCCTCCTGCTGTAAACGATGCTGCCTCCTGCCCAGTACCTGACCTTAAATTCCAGACAATAATGCAGTTCATACTCCGTCTCAGAGGCCACCGCCTCCTCCTGCTGCAAATGATGCTGCCGCCTCCCCAGTACCTGACTTTAAATGCCAGACACTTATGCCGTCCACACTCCATCTCAGAGCCCACCGCCTCCTCCTCCTCCTGCTGTAAATGATGCTACCGCCAGCCCAGTACCAGATTTTTGATGCCGGAAACTAATGCCGTCCACACTCCTTCTCAGCCCACCGCCTCCTCCTCCTGCTGTAAATGATGCTGCCGCCTCCCCAGTACCTGACTTTAGATGCCAGAAACTAATGCCGTCCACAATCCGTCTTAGCCCACCGCCTTCTCCTCCTGCTGTAAATGATGCTACCGCCTCCCCAGTACCTGACTTTCGATGCCAGAAACTAATGCCGTCCACACTCCGTCTCAGAGACCACCACCTCCTGCTCCTCCTGCTGTAAATGATGCTGCCGCCTTGCTAGTACCTGACTTTAGATGCCGGAAAGTAATGCCGTCCACATTCCGTCTCAGCCCACCGCCTCCTCCTCCTGCTGTAAATGATGCTGCCGCCTCCCCAGTGCCTGACTTTAGATGCCAGAAACTAATGCCGTCCACACTCCATCTCAGAGCCCACCGCCTCCTCCTCCTGCTGTAAACGATGCTGCCACCTGCCCAGTACCTGACCTTAAATTCCAGACAATAATGCCGTTCATACTCCGTCTCAGGGCCCACCGGCTCTTTCTGCTGTAAATGATGCTGCCGTCTGCCCAGTACCTGACTTTGGATGCCAGAAACTAATGCCATCCATACTTCATCTCAGAGCCTACCGCCTCCTCCTCCTGCTGTAAATGATGCTGCCGCCTCCTCAGTACCTGACTTTAGATGCCAGACAATATTGCTGTCCATACACCGTCTCAGAGCCCACCGCCTCCTCCTCCTGCTGTAAATGATGCTACCGCCTGCCCAGTACCTGACTTTAGATGCCGGAAACTAATGCCGTCCACACTCCATCTCAGCCCACCGCCTTCTCCTCCTGCTGTAAATGATGCAGCTGCCTGCCCAGTACCTGACTTTGGATGCCAGACAATAATGCCGTCCATACTCAGTCTCAGAGCCCTCCGCCTTCGAGTTATGCTGTTACTGCTGCTGCCTAGTACCTGACTTTAAATGCTAGTTACTAATGCCATCCACACTACATCTCAGGGCCCACCGCCTCCTTCTTCTGTTGTTACTGATGCTGCCGCCTGCCCAATAACCAGCTCTAGATGCCAGGTCCCAATGCACTCCCTGCTCTGTCTCAGAGCCCACCGCCTCCTCCTCCTCCTGCTGTAAATGATGCTGCCACCTGCCCAGTACCAAACTCCAGATGCTAGATACTAATGCCGTTCACACTGTGTTCCAGAGCTCACTGCCTCCTCCTCCCAGTCCCCAGCTCTAGATGCCAGACTAGACTTCAGCTCAACAGGGTCTTCTTTGCCCGCTGATTCCTCCAAGCCCAATCCCTTTCATGTGGTTTCGCTATATAGTAGGTAGGGACAAATTGGAATGTCCCTCATCCATTCATGTCTCCAATAGCTACTGCCTCCACACTGTCCAAGTAAGTGATGGCCTTCAATAATAATGCCCTCCTTGCTCCGTCTCAGGGCCCAAAGGGATTTGGCTTGCAGGAATCAGCGGGGAAAGAAGACCCTGTTGAGCTGGAGTCTAGTCTGCCGCCTGCCCAGTTCCCAACAGCATGAGGAGCATGAGGATTACAGTTACAGCATGAGGAGGAGGTGTTGGGAACTGAGAAGGAGCAAAGACGGCATTAGAGGTTGAGGCCATCAACCATATGGACAGTGTCAAAGCTGTAGCTATTGGAGACATGAATGGATCAACGAGATTCCAATCCGTACCTACTATGTAGCAAAAGCACATGAAAGGGAACTAGCTTGGGGGAATCAATGGGGCAAAAAGACCCTATTGAGCTTGAGTCTAGTCTAGCATCTAGAGCTGGGTACTGGGCAGTGGGCAGGTGGCAGCAATAGGAGCAGGAGAAGTAACACAGCCATACACACTATGTCTCAGGGCCTGCCGCTTCCTCCTCATTCTATTACTGCTGCTGCCTGCCCACTGCCCAGTACCCAGCTCCAGATGCTAGACTAGACTCAAGTTCAACAGGGTCTTTTTGCCCCATTGATTCCCCCAAGCTAGTTGGGTGATGGCCTCAACCTCTAATGCCGTCCTTGCTCCTTCTCAGGGCCCAACGCCTCCTCCTCATGCTGTAACTAATGCCGCCTGCCCAGTTCCCAACTCTGGATGCCAGTTACCAATGTGGTCCCCGCTCCGTCTCAGTGCCCACCGCCTCCTCCTACTGCTGCTGCCGCTGCCACCTGTCACTTGTAACGTTAAACAGAGCTGTGTAGCTGGCTAATTTTTGGACTGAAAGACCGCCCTCAGAGACCTCTGAAGCCTGTGTATGGCTTGTAACAGAGCAGTGAAACCTGGTGGCTAATTTTTGGACCAGAGGAACCCCCTCATGTCCCTCTCTGGCTGGACTCGGAGACCGTGTAAAATCCGGTATGTTCCCTTGGCCGCCCCATAAAATGGCCTTGCCAGCAACAGAAAAAAGACTTCCTTATTTTATTTTTACTTGTACAGTGTTGTGCAGAGCTGGGAGAGTCTTGACATGTATTTTTAAATGTATTTATAGCCTGTAGAAGCTCTCCACCGACCCGAATAACAACCCGAATTTTTCCCCCATTGACTTTAATGGAGTTCAAATTCGATGTTCGATCACCCAAATTATTATGCATTATTCGACCGCATAGCGGTCGAATCGAATAGTGACCTATTCGACCAACACTAGTGAATATCCTTGTGTATGTTTTTACTTATCTTAATTTTGAGAGCTCTGGAGGCAGATCACTGTGGTAGGAGAATGTAGACAAAATAATGTTTCCTACGGTCTCTTATGGAAAATGAACCTGTTACCTTGATCCTAAAACAGACTAGTTTATAATGAGTGTGTTGCCCTGTCCATATGGAATGATAGGTAACTGCTTACCATGCAGCTGAAGAAATGGTGTCAGAGGTCAGCACAGTGGCTCAGAGGTTAGCACTCTGGCCTATGCAGCGCTGGGTCCCAGGTTTCAATCTCGGCCAGGGCACTATCTGCATGGGGTTTACAAGTTCTCCTGTGTTTGGGTGGGCTTCCTCAGGGTAATCCGGTATCCTCCCACATTCCAAAAACATGCAGTTAGGTTAATTTGCTTTCCCCAATATCTGACCTTAGACTGTGTTAAAGACGTATGATTAAGGTAGGGACATTAGATTGTGTGCCCCTTTGAGGGACAGCTAGTGACAACACTATGGACAGTGCTGTGTAATATATCGGCTATAAATAAATACTGTGAAACAATAATAAAAAAAATAACAGGCTCAGTAATGGTCAGGGGGAAGATGATTTATCTGGTGGGGTCACAGTCCCTCTTTATGAGTTGCTGAATCTGGAACTTCCCACCAAAATTTAATTTATTTAAAGTCGAAACACTTCAATGGGATTTGGTGTCTTCATTTTCATTGGCAACCCAATGTAGTAAGTCAATGTATTTGTAATGTAAATGTGTTGCAGCATCAGAAAAAAAATGCAGCATGTCTATTTTTTGGTCCGTGCAAACTGAATGATCTGCCTTAACTTACAATCCAAACCATGGGTCTTTTTAAAGCATGTACCACAATGCACAAGAAAAGGAAAGAGTAAATGGGCCCTCAAACTAAAGCTTAAACCTTTTTAAGCTTTTGGGGCATAGAAAGAAGTGGGCTGGAACCCACTCAGGGTTTGTTGCCATCTGGGCACATGGCAAAAAGGATGTCATTTGACAGTGGGCATTATCATGATTATAACTGTGTTTAAACACTACAATTTCAGATATCAATTTGGGCAAGAAGCTGACAAATTACCCCCACCCACACACCCCAGTGTTCTCCATTATCACATGCCAACATATTTCCTTTTTCTATCTTTCTTCCCCCCTGTGGTAGCAGGCCTTACTTCTGCCCATGATGATAGTGAAGTTGAGCTTTAATTAAAGCACTTTAGTTCTGCACAATGCCCCTGATTCATCAAGCAGAATCGGATGATCGCTCGCGCATTCATATTCACGATCCGAAATCGTACGCCGTCGCGCTATTCAGCAACTGAAAAAGCTCGCGGCCAGAGCCACGCATCTCCGGCCGCTTTACACTGGCGAGGTTGCATTAAAAGTCACTGTTCCCCTAAAAAATCATTCTTTCTAATGGCACACATATTACCCATAGCCCTAAAAAAAAATGTTTGCGCTGTTTAAATGATTTAAAAATTTATGTGCGCTAAGAAAAACGCATATTTTTAAATCACTTATTTCTTTCCTGTTAGGCAAGAGTTAACCGAATTCAACTCCTCTCCATAGGCGCCTATATAAAGTGAGGAGGCGAGTGTACGCGCACACTCGAGTCCGGACTGCGGTAAACCGCGATCGCTGGCCGCGCGTACTTTCGCGCTTCCAGCGAGCGCGGATTTTATTGATGAATCAGGGGCAATGTGTCTGCACTAATATAAGAGTGCATTCATTTTCCATATTTTGACTTTTTTTTTAGATTATAATTCTGGACTGTCTCAATATATCCTTATTTGCTCTATCTGAAGACAGGACCAAGACCATTAGGTGATTAGAACGCCAGGAATTTTTTAGCCTGAAGGCAAATTCTTATACTTGTCTCACTTGTGGTCACCTTGCTTGTTAAATGCAGATTTTTGCCAGTATGTGTTTCCATTTAATACATTTGTATAGTAGGAGATGGTGAGTCAAAGAATGTGAAAAATGAAAAAGTGGCAGAACATTAATGCTGGTTAATGCCAAATGATTTTACTTAGCTAGGGTAAAAAGGTGTAGTAAAATGGGAGCAGACAGAACAAGGAGTGAATTCCTGGTATACAGACCATGACATAAAGCTAAATTTTAGATGAGATTCTCTTTATAAATACTGTCAATGTTAAAAATGCATTCTACATTTACAAATGAGTTGGCAGAAGCTAATTGCTACTCTTTTTAAATAGGGTGCTAACAATAGTGCCTGTAAAATAGCAACACTTTTTCTGGGCCGACCTTTTTTTAATGTTCTCCCTAATAAAACCTGTTGGGTCACAAACTTCTTTTCAATATTAGCAAGGAGTAGGACACGTGTCCTTAAGTACCTTTGTTCCTCTTTATACTTTTTTTTTGTGTTCCTGTAATGTCTCCCCATGCCAAAGTTTTGGTATTCATGGACTTCATTGTAACCAGATTTTTACCCAGGACTATCGTGAAAGAAGCCTAGGGGGCCAGTGGATTTCCAGGAAGCTCATTTACAATGTCAATTCTTCTGCATTTATTTCCAGTATAGAGAAAATGTACTTGTAGGCAGTTGTTGTCGGATAAGCCATGCCAGTACAGGAAATGTAGCATGCAAAATGGGAAATTGGTACACCTATTTGAATAGATAGTAAACCATAAACGTGTACAGTAGGGTCACATGATTCACCCTTACTCCATCGTTGTTTTTCAGGGATAAGCACCATCCCCAATAAAAACAAAAAACATCAACACATAATTTTATATACTGATTATATTTGGTCTGCTTTCTGCTGGTTGAGAACATTGAGAAAAACTGGACAGAAGCATCAGGGGATGAACAGTTTTATAAAAAAATTGCTTCCTAAAAAAAAGAGGAAATTTATTACCACCCAAGATGCATGTTACTAGCGATGGGTATATTAAGCAAAATATATATAGGTATTGCTAAAAAGTGGTGAATTGTAAATGGGATGAACAGGCTTTTTACCCACAAAAATGGTGTTGTGTATGAATAACAAAATATTTCTGTCAGTCTGTTTGTACTGTTATAAATTGGCCCATTGGTTGCTCCATTAAGGATTTGGAATGTATTGTGTGAATTATAAATTATTAATAGCAACATAATTAAAGTGCATTCATAATTAATTTTTTTTAAGGCAATGCATTGTTGTGCTTTTAATATAGGTCAGTGGAAATTCATAGTAAAAAAAAAATGATTTGATTTGCCCTTACGGTCACCAACCCCAAATAAGGTTGTACAAAAAGCTCTGAAAATGCAGTAACCCAAGCCAATCATATCTCTCTTTTCATCAATAACATCAATTAGAACAATAAAACAGTTTCCAGTCATAACAGGCCATATGCTGCTGGTTGGTGTTTTTTTTTCAATAAATGGGTCTAGTAGATAAAAACACATATGCACACACATTGCAGGCTGTACACAGCAGACAGGAAACCTGGAGTCCTGGGTGCACTGGCAAGGTGTTGAAATGGTAATGTATTATGCGCATAGCCTAATTTATAATGGTCCCTTTTTAGCTGATACATATGTGGCCTCTTCATCTCGCTTGGCCTGCTTTGCTCTGAAATGCATTTCAGAACCCTCTGGAGTCTTTAGATGTTTAGCTGGAGCTCTGGAAGGACAGCCAGTTTTAAGAGGAAGGGGCATGTTCAAAGGGGCTTAAACTGGACATGTTTTTCTCTTGATATGTCTCTCTTTTCTTTTGCTTTTATTGCTCATTTTTTTCACTTCTGCCACTGGTTACTAGACAGCTAAACAAAACTGTTGAAACCCAAGCTGATTGGCAGTGGAAAATCAGCATTTTGCACCTTTTACTTAAATATACATTTTTTTTTTGCAGAAATCTACATGAAAGCTGGAATTCTGAGGACCAATGTCAACTGTTCTGGTTTGGCTGCCCTTTGCAAAGAAACTAAACCGCACAGAGACAGAAAGAAAAAGTCCTTGATCTCTGCAGTTATGAAGGTTCTTGTTTTACCAATATGGTGCCTGAAAAATTTTCCTATGCTTTTTAGAAAACAAAAAGTTCATTGTTCTCTAGGGCCCAGCATTCACCACACATACAAATCAAAAACAATAACATACAAACAGAAATAAAATGTAAACAGACTGGAAGCAAACGACATGCAAATCAGTGGAGATGGAGATAAAAAGGCTTACAAATTTGAAACAGAATGTATTAAAAGTGGAAACAAAACACATACAAACAGAAAGCAAACAGTGTACAAATTGCAATACACAAATCAGAAGGAAAGCAGATAAAAAATGGAATAAAAATACATACAAAGTGGGTCACATTGACAAAGCAGCAGCTAAGCTTAAGCCATACTGCTGCCTAAAATAACCAAAATCCTTACACTTTATAGGGCATGTCAATGTACTTTAACCCCCTTAGCATTCTAACTCTGTCAGTTTTTTGATGCAATAATAATTGATAATATAATATTATTTATGTATTAAATTATAATCATAAATTATGATTTAATACATAATTATAAATCATAATTTTAAAACATAATGAAATAATAGACCACAACAATGTAATTAGTCAAAAGAAAAATATTTTATCAAAAATTTCTCTGAAATTTTCTACTGAAATTTTCCAAACAAAGGTGCAAAATTATTGATAAATAATAAAATATAAGTTAAATGCAGATTTTAGAAAAAAAATGTAAATTTTTAGTAGACATCCCGGGTGTGGTAGATTTTGAAGCAGGGTGCTGCACAAAGTCCAACATCACAGTCAGGACAGTAGAACCTGGTTTCTTTGCGTTTCTTTCTTCCTCTGTCATCGGTCTTTGAGCAGCAAACCACGCTGGGTTGGGTTTTCTGGGTTGGTGGGATGTATTCAGTGAAGTGATGACCGGTCAGGCGTTCTAGGTTGACAACGATGGAAGCACGACGTTCAGGTCTATTCATAGCCACTGATGGCGTTTGGTGGTTCTTGACTATGGATTCGGAAACTTGCAAAATGAAGTCTGAATGATTCACCGGCCTCTGACTATTTTTTTGTACAGAATGTAGGCATTCCATAGGCACTGCTCAACTAGATGCCTGAAAATCTTTTTGTAGTACTTCCTTTGCTGTTTCCTCATCGCTGGGTAGAATGTCTTGGTCAGCTCTGTCAACACTTGCCATGGTGTTGTTGTAGTCAATCACCACCTGTGGCTTCATCACTTCTTTCCCACGTTTTGTGTGTACCAGAAAGGTGGAGGCATCATGGATAGTACTCATCAGGCACACATCTTTCTTGTCACGTCATCTCAGAGCCATCATCTTGCCTTTCTGCCAGGCAACAATTTCTCCTGTCTTCAGCTTCCTTTTTGCAAACATTAATGGCAGGTTGTGCTGGTTAGCCCTAAGGGTTCCATACGCATCCGTTCTGTGTTTCAGAAGGAACTCATAAAGCTCAGGAGAGGTGTAGAAATTGTCAGTTATGACACAATAGCCCTGACCTAGCAATGGCTCAATGAGGGATAGCACTGAAGATGTTGCCAATCTATAATGGCTGTATCTGGGGTTGAACTGTGTCTCTTTTCTAGTGTACAGTACCATATTCCAGATGTAGCCAGATGAGGATTCGCACAGCATATAGGTCTTCACGCCTAATCGTGCCCTCTTTGACGCAATGTACTGCACCCAGCTGAGCCTCCCCTTGTAAGCCATTAGACTTTCGTCAATGCTGACATCTCTTTCTGGCATATAGGTTTGCTGGAAATTTTGTAGAATCATCTGAGACACTTCCCAAATTTTCTTGAGTTTTGGTGCAGGATGGGTAGTCATATCAAATTCTTCACTGTTTGTGAAGTACAGGTTCTTCATGATGAGAGAAAAGCAGGATTCTGGCATGACTGTGCCAAGGAATGGAGGGGCAATCATTTTTTTCTTGGACCAGTACCACTTCTGCATGGGTTTGCCCACAACTCCCTGCAGGATCACCAAGCCCAAAAACAGCTAAATGTCATCCTTTGTCACAGGTTCCCACATTCTGCTTCTTGCAAACCTCAGTTGTGGAGCACCTTGTTGTTGTCCAGCGTACCTGCATAAAACAAAAAAAAATGTATTTTAGGATATGTTCTTTTATAGTGTGAAGGTTGCAAGCAAAATGTTAGCAAACACAGAGCAGCATATAGTGGGACTCGGGGTTACTGCTTTTTGCATGTTTTTCACCCCAAGTGCCACTCGGGATTCCCGCTAGGAGGGTTAAGACTCTGAGGGACTCTCACTTAGTGAGAGTTCAGTGAGTAAAAAAGCCATTTTGAGTGCATGAGTGGAGATGAGCAATTCACAGGATCCAGCACAGGATGCTTTGTCAATGAATGCGGATAGGATACATGACTTGCTCAATTCCAGAGATGAACACTCTGTAATCTGTCCGCAATGCAGCACAATCGAATGGACAGTAGAAATCAATATCTGATGGTGTTGTTCCATCCAACCTTCTAATCAGCTTTTCTTAATGAAGGTACCAAGCCACACTTTTATGCTGCTTACTTTCCTTTAACTGTCCGTAAAACCTCAATACTTTCAAGACAGACCACACCCATGTAAAGTTACCCCGTGTATATACACGCTGATATATGAGGCGTATTTCCACGAGCTGGAGCCGGAGTCGCCTAAACATGCCAGCTGGATTTCTGCTTTGATAAATGAGCAATGGGGTTGAGAATATGCCAATTAAGGTGATTAGTTTTCAGCTGCGCGATTCAGGAGGATCTGTTAAGCTCTGTCAATAGTGAGGTCATATCAATTAATGAGCGCACACCTGCTTTCTGTTCTGTGCGCATCTACAGTCCATTACAGGTCAGTTTGAATCTTTTATGCTTCATCTCTTTTTAGGTGAGTGTTACTTTTTTGGTTACATTATATTTATTCCCATAATTGCTTCATTTATTGTTACATTTGTTGTACATGTTGTTTTGATGCTTTTTGGTTTGGTTGCAACACTGCAAACTAATTGATATCAAGCTGTATACATAAAATTAGCACTTTATAATATGTCACATCACAATAGTATGACTGTAAATATAGTATCACACAATAGTATGACTGTATAAAAAAATATGACCAAGCTTTTTGGTTCTGATTGTAATTTCATTCTAGTTTGGATTTAGAAAAAATCTAATGTTTGCAAAAAGGATTGTTAGCAAAGATGTTATACTACATGGAAGGAAGGAACATTTAGTGATTTTACTTGTGTGTGTGTCAAAATACATTTAAAGGTATAGAAATACATATGCATTTTTATTATTACTATTTACCTATACTGGTTTGGGGGGATTAGTCAAGTAAGTATGCTTGGATGGTATGTATCGATGTGACTTTTTGTAATCTTCATTATTGTTAGCTTCATCTGTTGCTGCAGTATTTTTGTGCCTGGTTTCTAATTATGGTTTCTGTTGTTTAGCAATTCTTCAGCAATGTTTTGTCATTTTTTCCACGAATATTGAGTACAAATATATGCATGGTTTCCACTACAAACTGCTAGTTGACCCCCCTTATTGCCCATCGTTGTCACATATTGGTATTTGAATGTATTATGTACATACTAATTTTATGAATAAATTGTCATTGTTTTTATTTCTTATTTTATTTTTTATAAGTCTGACATTTGCACTCATGTTCATTTGCTGCCACACAACTCCTCTGTTCATTTGTAGTAGTTTAATAGGTTTGTTCTCATTGTGCTGTGCTGCCTGATCTTAGCCCTATTGTTTACAAACACACTTCCACTTGCTGTTCAAGCAGGTTGTTATATAGCTGTCCAGCTGAGTTGCATACTCATTCTAACACACCTGATGGTGATGGAAGGAGGTCCAGGTTGCCAAGCACAACATCAAACCACATTGATTGCCAAGCAGGGTCAAGCACTCTTAGAAAGGAACATATGTTCTGTTGTTGGTTAACTTAATTTTGCTTAATGAATACTGGACTGTATGCATTATTTAGGTGTTTACACAAAACAAATAGTACTAGTATATCAAACTTCCAGGGACAAATCCACTTTGTGCCAAACATATTTTCTTGTTTTTCCAGCCCTTCAGGGTGTTTATGCAGGTATAAGTGGCATTCTAGACCTTGGCCCACTATACATATTGACTTACTCACCTCAGCTTGGTAGTGGAAGCACATAAAGGTGGATTCCTCCTTTAAACCAGAAGCAATATCCTCCATGAATGTTGAAGCATGTTAAGCAATATGCCAAAAAAACCTTTTTGCTTATTTCTTCATATAATTTCTCTTTTCTTTTTTTTTAATTGTATTTTTATTAATATATATTTCAACAGGATACAAAAAGGAAAAAAAAAAATAAAAGGGAAAAACACATAATAAGACTGTGAAATAGTGGTATAACATTTACAAACATTGAGGGTTACAATAACCAATTCTCATATATAACACATCACTCAAGCATCAAAGGATATAGGGGTGGGGAAAGCAGAGTGTGGGCAATGTGACGTTATCAGGTAAGTAAAAAGCAATGGGGGTCATCCGGATAGGTTAGCATAGTAATGATCCCAAGCCTCCCAGACCATTTCAAACTTGGTCACCATGTTTCTAAGGAGTGCTGTAAGGTATTCCATAAGACATATCTCTTGAATCCGTGTGTAGAGGTTTTCCATGGAAGGAGGGGAAGCTGCTTTCCATCTAGTGGTAATCAGTGTACGAGTTGCAACTAGGATATGAGATACTAGCTTCCAGGACACTTTTGGCAATGCTAGAGAGGGTTGGCCTAAAAGATGTGGGAAGGGATCCAGAATCACAGGTTGCTGGGTCACAGCAGACGGTAGATCGTTAACCCAGGACCAGTAAGTCTGGATAAGGGGCCAGAACCAGAATATGTGTTCTATTGTACCGCAATGGTTTCTACACCTCCAACAGATGGGATCAGCATTAGGGAACAATCGGTGAAGTACTTCCGGCGTGTAATACCATCTGAGCAAAATTTTATACAGGTTCTCTTTATATAGTGTACAAATAGAACTTCTATGCGTCGCCTACCATCTGAGCAAAATTTTATACAGGTTCTCTTTATATAGTGTACAAATAGAACTTCTACGCGTCGCCTCCCAAATGTCAAGCCATTCTTCTGGGATTAAAGACCGACTCAGGACTTCCTCCCATTTAAGCATGTAATTAAACTTATGTGAAGTTCCCTGAGTTGAAGCGTGCAGGAGGCGGTAAATGGAGGAAACAGCACCCTTAGAAAAGGGGCCCTCCATACATCGTCTCACAAATAAAGTTATGGCTGGGAAGGTGGTTGTGGGTTGGAGTGACAGAATGTACTGCCTTATAATTTCTCTTTTCTATGTATATGTACACACATATAAATGCATACGTACATATATGCATGTATGTACATGAAGGTAAACTTACCCGCATGAGGATCCTTCTCCGCAAAAGTGGTCGGTACGTTTTTCAACAGATGGAACACGGTTCACACGCACATAGGGGGTCTGCTTTCACGCACAAATATGGGCATCAGGCTCCTGTGGTTTGGCACACAACTATGCACATCAAACAACAGTTTTAAGACACTTGTGCTGTTTTTAGCTTTTCAAAATTCAGGGAAAAGAACTGCTTTAAAACAAACACAATTGACTTGTTAAATTGGAGGTCTTTTGGATCACCCAAGGTTAAGTTCATTGGAGATTGTAAAGGAGATCACAAAAACAACCCCCCCAAAAAACAAACAATGACAAGATTTAGAATAACACAGACACCACTAAATTGACATGACAAAAAAACCCACACATGTAAACCCACATTTCCATATAAAACCAAAATGATTCAAAAATGGCCCAAGAAATATTGTCTTCAAAAAATACTTATCAAAGCAATATGCAATATATACCTGTCAAAGGTGGAAAACTGGATTGGAAAATATTTATGCAGAACAAACATTTAAACAATATATGCAACATTTAAACAATATGTGCAATTAAACAATATGTCCACAAACACAATAACATAGCATTAACATTGACTTCTTAATTGCAAAAAGGACATTGAAACATTCAAAGTTTAAAAAACCAGAGCAGCTGTTGTGCTAAATGGTAAGCAAAGCATAAAATGTAGCAACATAGATTAGTAGAACAAATCAAACCATGTAATGTTCTGTCCATTTGTCACCTGGACAGGCTGAGCTATTCTCTACATGCAGTCAAATTATAACACTAACATTCACCTTTTTTTGCATTAATAGGGTGAGAGCGCTGTGGACCTATGGAGTCCACCTAGGCAGGAGGCATTGTTCCTAGGATTAATGTGGAGTTAATTAATAGAAGACTTCAGAAATAACCCTGTTCTCATAGTCTTCCTTTTATGCTTTCCAAAACCTTGTCGCCTGAAAGATTTTGATTATTGGCACCTTTTTTGGTGCAGTTTTTGCAGCCTTGTTAGAAATATTTAGTTGTTTAAATTTCACCTTAAAGGTAAACCCTGGTGAGATGTAAAGGAAACACAATCCCAAGCAGGTGTATATTCCTTTAAAAGTAAATACAAATAGTAGAAACAATGTTTCTATCCTAAAATCAGTCTGCTGCATTGTCCTGCAGAACTGAAATGGGAGTGAGGTGCAGCACTAGGAGCCAATCAGGTTCTGCTACATGCACATGTGCTAATAGCGCTGTATATTATGTTGGCTCCATATAATATCCTGTTTATTATTAATAATAATTAGAGATGAGCGACTTTCTCAAAAATTCGATTTGGCTGATTCACCAAATTTTTCGAAAAGATTCGCTTTGATTCGAATTTATTTGCGGTGAATCACGTTAAAAAACGTCTATTTCCAACCTGCAGAGAGCCTTGATAGTGGAGTAAGACACTGTGCCTTGCAGTAACATGCATAGGGAGTCTGCTGTGATAGTGAAATAATACTGTGAGTCAGTATGACATGCAGATGACAGGCATGGCTATTAAAATCACTGCACACTTCACTTATTTGGGCAGTCATGGGGCCAAAACTGACCAAATAATTCAAGTATGAACTCAGCCTTACAGGTCCATGTTAGCGTCAAGAAGAAGCGCACTCCTTTTTTACCCTTGTCAGCTGATTCCACAAAGAGCTCTACAGAACCTGTTTTATTAACCGCTTAAACAAGTAGAGCCCCCCCAACAGAGTGGAGAGGGTGTCAGCACTAAGTTTGTGTTGATGTCACTGATTATTTTGCCCTTCCTCTGATCCATCAGAACAATAACCCACAAAAAACGGATCCTGTCTGTGGAGCATATGCCTTCACTCGATCAGCATTTGCTCAATAATCCATCAGTACTGCTAATGCCAAAAAAACCAGCAGTGGATCCAAAACAGAGATGACCTGTTAATGAAATATTTGCATGTCTTCTGAACAGCTTGAGAAGTCCACGGATTTCCACAATGACATAGTGGTGAGGTGGAAGCAGCATGAGGAAACCACAGAGTGGCCCAATGACAGAGTCTGGAGGTGGCAGCAGCATCTAGAGGCTACAGAATGGCACAATGACAGTGTGGAGGTGGAGTGGCACAATGACAGATTCTGGAGGTAGCAGCAGCAGAAGCATCAGGAGGAGGCCACAGAGTGGCACAATGACAGAGTCTGGAGTTGGGGACAACACCAGGAGGCTACAAAGTGGCACAATGACAGATTGTGGAGGTGGTGGCAGCAGCATCAGGCAGAGGCCACAGTGACAGAGTGTGGAGTTGGCGACAGCATCAGAAGGCTACAGAGTGGCACAAAGACAGAGTCTGGAGGTGGCGGCAGCATCAAGAGGCCACAGAATGGCACAATGACAGTGTGTAGGTGGCGGCAGCATCAGGAGGCCACAGAGTGGCACAATGACAGAGTGTGGAGGTGGCGGCAGCAGCAGCATCAGGCGGAGACCAGAGTGGCACAATGACAGAGTCTGGAGTTGGCAACAGCATCAGCAGGCTACAGAGTGGCACAATGACAGAGTCTGGAGTTGGCGACAGCATCAGGAGGCCACAGAAAGGCACATTGACAGAGTGTGGAGGAGTCGGCAGCATCAGGAGGATACTACAGAGTGGCAAGGTGACATAGTGTGGAGAAGGCAGCATCAGGAGGATACCACAGAGTGGCAAGGTGACATAGTGTGGAGATGTCAACAGCAGCATCAGAAGACCACAAAGTGACCCGGTGACAGAGTGAGGTGGTGGGCGGCAATACCAGTAGACAGAGGTGGGTGAAAGAAGGAGCACTTGGCATCTGATGTGTGGCATCTGTCCTCGGACCCGCTCCGAGGGCAGTGACAGGTGGGGAGTTTGACTGGGGCGGTACACCTGTTAAACGGTAATGCAGATGTCCTAAGGCAAGCTCAGGGAGGACAGAAACCTCCCGTGGAGCAGAATGGCAAAAGGTCCCTTGAGTGGGGCCTCTTGATCCTAGCTACTTTTGGGTTAAGAGCAGGAGGTGTCAGAAAATTTACCACAGGGATAACTGGCCACAGAGTGGCACAATACCAGAGTCTGGACGTGGCGTCAGCATCAGGATTTTCAGAATGAATACATACCATGAAAGTGGGGCCTCTTAATCCTTCCCATTTTTGAGTTAGGACCAGGAGGTGTCAGAAAATTTACCACAGAATAACTGGCCACAGAGTGGCACAATGGCAGAGTCTGGAGGTGGTGGCAGCATCAGGATTTTCAGAATGAATACAGACCGTGAAAGTGGGGCCTCTTGATCCTTGTTTCTTTTGGGTTAGGAGCAGGAGGTGTCAGAAATTTTACCACATGGATAACTGGCCACAGAGTGGCACAATGGCAGAGTCTAGAGGTGGCGGCACCATCAGGAAGCTACAGAGTGGCACAATGACATAGTGTGGAGGTGGCGACAGCATCAGGAGGCTACAAAGTGGCACAATGACATAGTGTGGAGGTGGCGGCAGCATCAGGAGGCCACAGAGTGGCACAATGACATAGTGTGGAGGTGGCGGCAGCATCAGGAGACCACAGAGTGGCAAGGTGACATAGTGAGGAGATGGCAGCAGCAGCATCAGGTGGAGGCCACAGAGTGGCAAGGTGACATAGTGTGGAGCAACATCAGGAGACCACAGAGCGGCAAGATGAAATAGTGTGGAGATGCAGCAGCATCAGGAGACCACAGAGCGGCAAGATGAAATAGTGTGGAGATGCAGCAGCAGCATCAGGAGACCACAGAGCGGCAAGGTGACAGTGTGGAGATGGCAGCAGCAGCATCAGGAGACCACAGAGCGGCAAGGTGACATAGTGTGGAGATGGCACCAGCAGCATCAGGAGACCACAGAGCGGCAAGGTGACATAGTGTAGTGATAGCAGCAGCAGCATCAGGCAGAGGCCACAGAGTGGCAAGGTGACATAGTGTGGAGATGGCAGCAGCAGCAGGAGGCCACAGAGTTGCACAATGACATAGTGTGGAGGTGGCGGCAGCATCAGGAGACCACAGAGTGGCAAGGTGACATAGTGGGGATATGGCAGCATCAGGCGGAGGCCACAGAGTGGCAAGGTGACATAGTGTGGAGATGGCAGCAGCAGCCTCAGGAGACCACAGAGACCACAGAGTGGCAAGGTGACATAGTGTGGAGATGGCAGCAGCAGCGTAAGGAAACCATAGAGTGGCAAGGTGACATAGTGTGGAGATGGAAGCAGCATCAGGAGACTACAAAGTGACCCGGTGACAGAGTGGGGCGGTGGGTGGCAATACCAGTACCCGCTGACGAAGGTAGGAGAAAGAAGGAGCACTGATGTGTGGCATCAAGTGGGTGGCAGCATCAGAGTAGTAGCTGGGGCAGGTAGCCAGAAGAAACCGGTCTCTTTTGTCAAGGTTTGGGTCAGGAGGCATGGATCATCTAACCAAATGCATCAGGCATTGGTGGGTGGTAATCCTGGCTGATCCACGCCTAATTCATCTTGAAAAAGGTCAGTCTCTCCACATTTTGGGTGGACAGACGAGTTTTTCTTGTGGTAACTATGGCCCCCGGTGCACTAAACACCTGCTCTGATGCCACACTACTGGCCAGGCAAGACAGCTTTTCCAGGGCAAACTGGGCCAGTTGCGGCCACAAATCCAGTTTGGCTGCCCAGTAGTCCAGCGGATCTTGAATACCGGCTGGCAGGGTGCACTCCTAGTATGCCACCACCTGCTGGTTCAGGTTCTGCTCTATGTCTAGCTGCTGGTTAGTTCTCTATGCGGGTGTAGAAAGCTGCTCATCAGCGACTCTAGACTCAGGCTGCTGCTGATGGAGCTGGTACTGCTCCTGCCACCCCACCCCTCCCCAGCAGCCATGGCATTGGAATGTGAGTGCAGAGGGCCCCCCCGGTCAGACCTGGGAGAGGATTGATGTCGGCGCAGATAGGCAGCGGCCAACTGACTACATAGGATGTCTCCGTAGTAGTTCAGTTTGTCCTCCCTCTTAGCGGGTATAAAAAAGGCCCCCATTTTGGACCGGTAGCGAGGGTCCAACAAGGTGGAAAGCCAGAAGTCATCCCTCTGCCAAATGGTGACAATTCGGCTGTCACTGCGCAAGCAAGTGAGCATGCAGCGTGCCATTTCTGCAAGCGACTCAGAGGGACTCCCTGCTTCCATCTCCACTGCATACTGCCACCGTGCGTCTGGGTCCTCTGCCTCGTCCTCCTCATCTCCTTCCTCTGGCTGCTCCTGCTCCTCCTCTCTTTTCAACTGAGTAGAAAAACCACCCATTTCGCTATACATTGCCTTTGCTCCAAAGCCCTCCTCCTCCTCCTCCTCCAGTTCAGCCCCCACAGGGCTAGTGTGGTCGTGAGATCTAGGTGCCATGTCTCCAGTACCCTGACCAGCCAGATTTACCAGCATCTGTTCCAGGACATGAAGCAGTGTAATGACGTTGTTCATCCCGTAGTCCTGGCCACTGACAAATAACATGGCCTCCTCAAAGGGCCTCAGCAAACGGCTGGTGTCATGCATGAGCTGCCACTGGCTGACATTAAAGTTACACATGGGAGTACTCCTATCCGCTTGGATCATCAAGAATTCGTTGATGCCCTTTCTTTGTTCATATAGTCGGTCCAACATATGGAGGGTGGAATTCCAACGGGTGGAAACATTGCATATCAGCCAATAATGGGGGATGCCGTTCTGTCGCTGCAGCTCAAGGAGGGTGTGCTTTGCGATGTACGAGTGGGTGAAGTGCATGCAAAGTTTCCTGGCCATTTTTATGATGTCTTGACAACCAGATTGAACACATGTGCCATGCAGGGTGCATGGCTCAGCCTTCCTTGATGCAGCGCAGACACAATGTTCTTCCTGTTATCAGTCACCATGGTTCCGATTTTGAGTTCTCACGGAGAAAGCCATGATTCGATCTCTTGATGAATCACACAGAGCAGTTCCTCCCCTGTGTGACTCCATTCCCCCAGGCAAACCAGGTGCAGAACAGCGTGACACCACCGTGCCGTGCACATGTGGTATGCTGGAGGGGCATTGTGAATTGTCCCCCCAGTGGAGGCTTAGGACACGGTGGAGGATGAGGAGGCAGAGGCGGACGTTGTCGCAGGATCAGCGGCGTGAGAACGTGGAGGCGGAAGCGGTGTCACCTGGCCAATTTGCTGGTGTGGCTGCTCAGGAATCACATTCACCCAGTGGGCCGTAAAGGACATGTATTGTCCCTGACCGTAGTTACAGCTTCACACGTCGGCGCTGCCGTGCACTTTGGCAGACATCGAGAGGCTGGCCCACCTTCTGTTCTACGTATTTGTGCAGGGCTGGTACTGCCTTTTTCGCAAAGAAATGACAGCTTGGGACTCTCAGCCTTGGCTCGGCACAAGCCATCAGTTCTCTGAAAGGTGCAGAGTCCACCACTTGGAAAGGGAGGGACTGCAGCAACACCAACTTGGACAGGAGCACATTTAGCTTCTGCACCGTTGGATGAGTGCACGCATATTGTTGTCTCTTTGCATTTGCTTCGGTGATCGATTGCTGACGGAATGATTGAGGAGGAGTAGGAGGAGCAGGAGCATCTGGACCAGCAGAAGATGGAAATGACATACAGCTCCCCTCAGCTGAGGTGGTGGAGCCTTGACTGCCTGAAAGCCGGCGCATGGCACTGGGTGATGCAGCGGTTGCTGCGGCAGGCTGGACCACCACATTGGAGCCATGGTTCTCCCAGGCCACTTTATGGTGACGCTGCATATGTTGACGCAGGGCTGTGGTGCCAACATTGGCACCCTGGCCACGCTTCACCTTCTGCCCACATATTCCACATATGGCCATGTTAACCTCCTCCGGCGGCTTAACAAAAAACTTCCAACATGCTGAGTAGGTGATTTTCCGCCGAAGACTCCGCACAGACTGACTGCTACTGCCGCTGCCTGCGTGAACCCCTGCACCACTACTTCCTGGGCAGGTAGGCTGCTGGGAAGCATGTGGTCTACCCCGGGCACGTTTTGGCTCCCAACCTCCCACTGCTGCCACCCTGCTGACTACCAGCCATGCTACCACCTTGCTGGCTCAGCCGCTGCCTCACAGGCAAGATACCACCCTCTTCTCCTGATGATGATGAAGCCCCTTCTTCACCCGGCACCCAAGTGCGATCGGCTTCATCATCATCAAGTAGTGTTTGCACGTCACTGATGTCCTCCTCAATGGTCTCTGGGTCAGGAGCCTGACTGCTCGCAACACCACCTCCCAGACCACCCTCCTCATTACTACTTGCCCGTCTAGCGGAGAAATCGGCGGATGTCTCCTCCAGACCTTGGCTGGGCAGTAGCTGCTGACTGTTCTCTACTAGCTCGTCCTCGCTGTATAGTGGAGCTAAGCCCACAGCATACAATACTTCTGTGGCTGAGGGAACAGCAAAGGACAGAGGCAAGTTGAGGACAGGTTAGGGCACAGGGTCTGCTCCCAGGCCATGCCAAATAAGGGTTGTGTCTGACGAACCCACCGAATGTTGGCTGGGGGTGTCTGATGTCACTTGGAATGAAGTGGATGACCGAGTTAACCAATCAAGAATCGCTGGGTTGCTGGTCAAGAGACGACCGCTAGATGACACCGGGAGCTCAGTCCTCTCGCTGCGACTCCTGCTGACAAGCCCCCTTACTCTGCTGTGACCTCTGGCTGCGCCAGAAACATTTAGGCCTCTGCCACTCCTCTGTGCATGGCCTGCCACTTCTCTGTCTGACATACTTTTACTTGAACTAAATAAATTAAAAGCAAACTACAACACACCTAAAAGCAACGAATATATTTTTATTTTTGTACAGAAATAGGCCACTAAACACTTTTACCACAAATAACTGCAACAGTGAACTGCGTAATTGTTTCTTTTTGTACTCAAATACGTCACTAAACACTTTCACCACATATAACTGCAGAAGTGAATAAGAATATATTTGTATTTTTGTACTGAAATACGTCACTAAACGCTTTGACCACCAATAACTGCAACAGTGAAGTGCGTATAAATTTTTCTGGATATATAATTGATGGAATGACAGAGCTGTATATTGGCTATTTGGATCCCCAAATAATCTTACCCTGCACTTGTAAATCGCTTTTCTAGCACTGTCCCTAGCGCCTTCTGACGTCTCTCCCTGCACTAAGATGCTGTAAAATGATTCCTCCCTATCCTTTCCCTGCACTTGTAAATCGCTTTTCTAGCACTGTCCCTAGCGCCTTCTGACGTCTCTCCCTGCACTAAGATGCTCTGAAATGATTCCTCCCTATCCTTTCCCTGCACTTGTAATTCACTTTTCTAGCACTGTCCCTAGCGCCTTCTGACGTCTCCCCCTGCACTAAGATGCTGTGAAATGATTTCTCCCTATCCTTTCCCTGCACTTATAAACCGTTTTTTCAGTTTTTTTATCACAATTAGGTTCCTTCTAACACTCTCCCTAGAGCCTGCACATGTCTCTCCCTGCACTCAGAATGTTGTAAAATGTCTTAATCCAAGATGGCTGAGGCTATTTAAAGAGGTGTGACATCACAGGGCTTGCTGGCTGCTGATTGGCTGCATGCATGGCATTATGGGTCATCCCGTCTTCCCCGAGTTCCTTGCTCCATGTCCTCACACGTGTAGCCCCCATTTTAGAAAAAATTGTGATTCGTTACCACGAAACGCGAGGAAATTCGGATTTGTTGCAAATCGAATTTTTTCTGAATTTCAGATCGAATTCCACTTAATCAGCTTCGACTCACTCATCACTAATAACAACAATATTAATAATAACAATAATAGGGAACACGCTGGTAGAACAAAGAATAGAGTGAGCACAAACGATTACTTAGTATATTTGTGTATTACTTTATTGGCTTATTATTAACTATTTTTTTTATAAAGCATAAACATATTATGCAGTAATGTACAGTAAATAGGGACTGCAGATGACAAACTTGCATACTTGACAAGTGCAAACAATGGAACAGTATGTGAAGGGTACTTTGCCCAATAAAGCCTACAATTTATAAGCTTGGGTAGAGTAGTTTACAGTAAGAAGAGGGTGACTTTCCTCAATTGTCCAATCAACAGCCATCACTATATTCCTTAAACCATATGTTAATCTTAGCAATGAACTTTCCTTATTTGCTCCTTTTCAGTCTCTTATATATACTATTGCAAACATTTTTTATACCTGTTCGATAAATGCAAAAAACACAGTTAATTCGTCCAGCTTTTTCTGTCCTACACAGTGGTGATAATAATGATTTTGACAGTCTGGTGAAGAGAGTATGGGCACACACAAGGCTAATTATTGGGTCTATAATCATAAAAAGGTCCACCTAATACTAAGATGTCTCCAAAGAATCCAACACTTTCTTGTGTCCTATGCAGTCTGTGTTGATGCGCTCTTCAGTCTTACCTTAACCCCCTTAGGGGGTCTAATTCTGGCCAAATTTCCATGCAAAAAGTGATACAATTTTTTGCATGGAAATTTAATTTACATTTTAGACCTTTAATTCTTAGGCATAACTCACCGACACATTTCTAATAGTTAATACATTTAATGATAAACTTAAAAAAAACACAAAACTCTTTAAAAAATAAATAAATAATGGATAATGTAATATAACTGTACAGCAGCATATAATATAAATATAATATATTATCTATATATTATATGAATATTTCTTTGTATTGGTCTTAATACAGCTATTTTGTATTGAATTCAATACAAAACTATTTGAATTTCCTGCCGCTAAGTCCCGGCCACACCGATGCATGTACCGCCACACTGACGCATGTACCGACCCTGTAGGACGTCTCTGCACTTCGCAGCTGGAGATCAGAGGAGGCGGACTTGTCCCCAGGGGACCAGCAGGATGCCGAGGGACAGTAACAGAACAAGGTAGGTGGGTTTTTTTTCTGCTTTTAGGTACCCTGAGTCTGACTTGGGATTATCGCTTTTTGCATGAAAAGCGACCCTGAGTGAGACTCGTGAATACCGCAAGGGGGGTTAAACAGCATTATCAAGAAGTGTGTTAGGACTACAGGACTTTTTATCAAAGACTGACATTTCTGCTCCTCCGTTAATATGGTGATTGCGGTCACCCTCAGACTGGTGTTTTTTTTTTTTACTGACAGAATTACCAGATGAAAATACAGTTAAAAGATAACTATTGCAACCACTTCACAAGGACTGGCAGGCTGCAATATGTTATATATCATTACTAGTGTTGGTCGAATAGGTCGCTATTCGATTCGACCACTATTCGGCCGAATAATGCATAATTATTCAGGTGGTCGAATGCCGAATTCGAACTCCATTAAAGTCAATGTGGGGAAAAATTTGGTTTGTTATTCGGGTCGGTGGAGAGCTTCTATAGCTATATCTAAAAGACTTGTCAAGACTCTCCCAGCTCTGCACAACACTGTACAAGTTAAAATAAAATAAGGAAGTCTTTTTCCTGTTGCTGGCACAGCCATTTTATGGGGTGGCCAAGGGAACATACCTGATTTTACACGGTATCCGAGTACAGCCAGAGAGGGACATGAGGGGGTTCCCCTGGTCCAAAAATTAGCCACCAGGTTTCACTGCTCCGTTACAAGCCATACACAGGCTTCAGAGTACAGGCTGAGCAGCAGTGGGAGGAGGCGGTGGGCATTGAGACAGAGTGGGCACCGCTTTGGTAACTGGCATCCAGAGTTGGGAACTGTGCAGGCGGCATCAGTTACAGCATGAGGAGGAGGCGTTGGAATTGAATTCTTATCTCTGACACACAATCATGTGGTTTGAATGTTGGTAAAAGCTCTTTTACCATGTCACTTTGTAAACCCCATAGCATATAAGTAATATCTATTTTTATTCATTTACATTGTGTTGACATTTTTGATTTATAAAAACACTAGACCATTATATGCAACAGAGGCGCTCAGTCTGTTAACCTACTGAGCAGTTTATTCCTTTCCAGTTTTAAATGTCTAAAAGAGGTACATTGTTTTTCATGAACCTTTATTTTACAGTATAATATAGTATTCCTTCATTTTTGCCCTTTGCCCGTCTTTTTTTTTCAGAGTTTAGTTCCTTTTACATTTTCAACAGATTAATTAGCCCTCTAGCGGTATTCCTGAGTGTGACTGGGGGGGATTTTACCTGCAAAAAACGGTAATCCCAAGTCACACTCGGGGTTGCATAAAACATTAAAATAAAACACATACCTTGTTCCGTTCTACTCCCCCGGCATCCTGCTTTCTTCTTTCTTCGATCTTCAGCCGGCAGAGACGTTCTCTGGAGATTACCGGTGAAGTCGGTGCAGGCAGAAGGAGCAGCGGGAAATTCAATAATAAATTCAAAAATAATTTTTTATTGGATTCAATACAAAATAGCTGTATTGAGTCCAATAAAAAGGAATCTTTAAATAATATATATATAATTATTATGATATATATATATAATTACTATTATAATACTACATAAATATTATACATGCTACTGTACAGATTTATTACAGGTTTAACTTGTTTTTTAAACAGATTTGTGTGATTATTTTAATTTAAAGTTTATTATTACATTTATTAAATATTGAAAATATTATGTTGAATTATGCATAAGAATTATAGGCCTACAATGTTAAATGAATTTCCATGCAAAAAACGCTTTTTGTGTGGAAATATGGACAGAATTAGAATGGTGGGGGGGGGTGGTTATTAAATACAAAGTATCAGTAATCTGTGCCATTTATATTTGATTGGAGAATAGCAAATTTAAAAAAAATAAATAGAAAACATAGTAAACAAGAATTCATTTATGTGATTTTTTTTACTTTAATGTTATATTGACAAGCTTAATGCTGGATGTTTAACATTTTAACATATTCTATTTTGTGTCAGCCATGATCAAGAGTCCTTTGGTTAAATCATCTGGCCAAAAATTAAAGTCACTGACGGGAAATGTTTGTGTCTCCCATTATGTGACACATTTCCTAACAAATGAATATAAGCCTGCCCACCTTGACAAGGTAGACTCTTAAGGGCAGGACCTACTCTAATCTACACTGCGCTACCCTACTTGATGCTAGTCATCGTTCATCTAATGTTGGATGTGTGATCTACAGTTGGGTAGTGAGGGCAGGTGGCAGCATCATTTACAACAAGAGGAGGAGGAGGCGGTGGGCTCTGAGATGAAGTGTGGACGGCATTAGTTTCCGGCTTCTAATGTCAGGTACTGGGCAGGCGGCAGCATCATTTACAGCAGGAGGAGGAGGAGGCAGTGGGCTCTGAGATGGAGTGTGGATGGCATTAGTTTCCGGCATCTAATGTCAGGTACTGGGCAGGCGGCAGCATCATTTACAGTAGGAGGAGGAGGCAGTGGGCTCTGAGACGAAGTGTGGAGGGCATTCGTATCTGGCATCTACAGTTGGGTAGTGAGGACAGGTGGCAGCATCATTTACAACAAGAAGAGGAGGAGGCGGTGGGCTCTGAGATGAAGTGTGGACGTCATTATTTTCCGGCTTCAATGTCAGGTACTGGGCAGGCGGCAGCATCATTTACAGCAGGAGGAGGAGGCAGTGGGCTCTGAGATGGAGTGTGGACGGCATTAGTTTCCGGCATCTAATGTCAGGTACTGGGCAGGCGGCAACATCATTTACAGCAGGAGGAGGTGGAGGAGGTGGTGGTCTCTGAGACGGAGTGTGGACCGCATTAGTTTCTGGCATATAAAGTCTGGTACTGGGAAAGCGCCAGCATCATTTACAAGCAAGAGGAGGAGGCGGTGGGCTCTGAGATGGATCGTGGACTAGAATATTATCTTGCATTTACAGTTGGGTACTGGGAAGGCGGCATCAGTAACAGGCAGTAGGAGGCGTTGGTCCCTGGTACGGAGCTTGGACCACATTGGAGGTTGAGGCCATAAACTCTATGGACAGTGTAGAAGCTGTATCTAATTGGGACATTATTGGTTAACGAAAATCACACTTTCCATACCTACTATGTAGTGAAACCACATAAAAGGTAACGTACTTGGTGGAATACACGGGGAAATACATACATTTTTTATCATTTGTGGATATCTAGCAAGTGCATCACAGTTAAATATATGTATTTGTCTCACATAAATATCGTATCGGAAAGAAATAACAATTAATTCTGATCCTTCTCGCTACCTATTAAAATAAACAGAAAATTTTCTGTATTTCTGTTATAAAATACAGAGAATTATTTCTGATACACTTGCTACCTATCAAATTAAACAGAAAAAATTCTGTATTTCTGTAAAAAAAAATACAGAGAATTATTTCCGATAACACTTGCTACCTATCAAATTAAACAGAAAAAATTCTGTATTTCTGTAAAAAAAAATACAGAGGAGTGCGCATGCGCCGCCCATCCAAGCTGGCTGCTTGTTAGACAGCTCGGCGCTCCCTGGTTTCCCTGCAGGCTCCCCGTAGCGGACTGAATCGGCAGCCACGCTCCCTACGGGCTCTCGCAACACTCTGCTCCTCCGGGCACCGGATCACAATGGTGGGGAAAACAGGCGCCAAGCAGAAAGACCGCATTTCACAAACTCAGCCAGGGTGCCCAGCTCCCAAGATGGCGGCGGTCAGAGATCCATGCGGCCCTGAAGCCCAGAAGGATATGAGGAGAGAGAGCGGCTCTCCTCCAGGTAGTGACCGGGTACTAGGAGGCAAGGGAGGGGAGAGAGATCAGCCCCACAGTTCACCGGAGGCTAGCAGTCCTTCACAAGAGGCCCCCAGCCCTCAGCTCTCTCAGCAGCCCCCCTCCCCAAGCCACTCGCCTGCTACTCATAGCTGTTCCAGCATGCAGGGAGAGAACTCTGTGCTTTCCAGCCACAATTTGTACCATTATGATCATGGCTCCAGATTTTCTGTGTTAGCGCAGGAGCCCGCCACGTGTTCTCCCCCATCTCCACTTCCAGAAGCAGAAAACAGGCTTTACACTCATCTTGCCGGCCTATTACAGTCCGAGCTGGCTAAAGTTACTGAGACAATTACCTCAGAAGTGCGTCAAGACCTACAGGCCCTGGGCACTAGAATTGATATGTTTGAGAAAAAAGTGGATGAAACAGTGGCCTGTGTTAATCAGCATTCTAATGAGATAAAGGTCCTACATGACCGGATTGATGCCATGCAACTTAAGCTGGATGATATAGAAAATAGATCCCGCAGAAATAATTTTAGGATCGAGGTCTCCCTGAATCGGTCAAGGATATCACTGAGGCAGTGGGGCGCTTCTTGCTCAACCTTCTACCTGATTTGCCAGAGTCGCAACTACTGATTGATAGGGCACATAGGGCGCTAGTGGCCCCCAAACAAGATGGCCCGCCTAGGGATGTAATCATCAAGCCTCACTACTTTACCACTAAAGAAGCCCTTTTGAAAGTAACCAGGGGCTTGGATTTAATCGAGATGGAAGGCCACCAAATACAAATTTTTTCCGACATAACGCCATTCACCATTCAACGGAGGAGAGCTCTCAAGCCGTTACTGCAAGTCCTGATTGATCACAAGATTAGATACAGATGGGCCTTCCCCTTGAAATTAATTTTCCAATTGCAGGGGAAAAGTTTCTCCTTTTCATCTTTTGAGGAGGGGGAACAACTCCTCCGTGAGCTGGATTTACTTCAGAGATCAGATGTTCAGCCTTCTCCAGACAAGGAGGTGTCTACATCCTTGTACCCACTATGGTCTAAAACCAAAACTACAGGGAAACAGACACAGAAAACTTCATGAATATTTGTGTTGGACGCGCTGCTGTTTTGCTTATTGTCCATATGTTCTGATATATCAGTGAAGTCAACACTCTCTTTCCGTCGATAATGTGTTAATTTCTCATTTTGTGATGATTGATACTTCCCCATGGTGGGGGTTTATGGAGATTGGTTAATGATGGGTACTATGGTCAGGTTATTATACTTTATGTATCAATGATGCATCTGTTATTCATTTTCTATTCGGATTTACTGATATGATGTTATGTTTGCTTTTTCCTTTTTTCTTTTTTTTAGTGGCTGCCGAGCCTACCTCAAGCATGGTGTACCCCTGTTTGACACTGTTTGCTATTTTGAGCAAAGTTGTTGAGGGTACTCTATGCTTTATAGTTTAATTTGATGGGGGAGCGGGGATCCGGGGGGTTACACATGCCCTCATATCTCGGGGAATCCAGTTCAGGCCGTATTTATTTGATTTGGCCTGGAGGGACTTTCCCTGCCGAGATGGAGTTCTTGGGAGCTCCTACTGGCACAGGGGTTGGGGCCGCCCCTTGGGCCCTGGGACTCGGTTGGTCCCGGGGACCGGGGTGGGGCCAAAACCCTGTTGATGTGTTTCTTCTAAATTTCATAAGCTGGTTTTTGTTTTTGAGTCTGTATTGTTTGTCCTTGGTGATGTCCTGTTGTCCCCAACCTGTTTTTCCCATCCCCAGAGGAAGTACTAACTTGACGCTGTGTATGTTAATTCCCTATGTTGACTAATCCTTCAGTGGCCCCGGTAGTCCACTCTAAGCTGACGCTGCTATCACATAATGTCCAGGGTCTTAACTCCCCTGTTAAACGCTCCAAAGCATTCCACTATTATAATTCCTTGAATGTTGATATCCTGGCCTTACAGGAAACACATTTCTCCAACTCATCAGTCCCAAAATATTTTCATAAAAATTACATGATGTTTTATAATGCTACCTCTGATAAGAAAAAAGGAGGAGTTCTCCTATGCTTTTGGAAAAGTTTGAACTTTTCACCCCTAGAGGTTTTTAGGGACCCAGGAGGCAGGTTTCTAATAGTGGTTGGGTATGTTGGATTGCAATTAATTACTGTAGTATCATATTACGCGCCGAACGAAGGTCAAGTGGCGTTTTTCCATGCTCTTTTGGAGGAGACCTGGCCTAAAGTGAAAGGTCCCCTGATCCTACTGGGTGATTCTAATTTGGCATTGGATCACATTTTAGATAAATCTAAACTGAGTAGATATAGGGATCCTCCTAAAAAAAGCCACAACCTCTCGCTTTTGCTGAGAAAGTATGACCTAGTTGATGGCTGGAGGGAGATGAACCCTTCGGTTAGGGATTACACCTACTACTCGGCAGCCCACGAACAGTACTCCCGTATAGATCATGGCTTCATCCAATCCCATATGTTACCTAATTTAATAGGGGCTCGAATCTTGTCGACTCCATGGTCGGATCATGACCCCCTGGCCTTATACTTGAAGGGCTTCAGTAGACCGCAACCTGGGTTTAGGTGGAGATTTAATGAGAGTTTTATCTCTGATACCTTGGTGAAGAATGAAATAGAGTCTTTGTTGACTACTTATTTTCAGATTAACTTGGCTAAAGATACATCTCCAGCCATAAACTGGGAGGCTCACAAGGCATATATGAGGGGTGAGTTAATTAAAATAGGAGCGGCACGCAAACGGGCCAATAATAAACTGATAGACACCTGCCTCCTGGACTATCACAAACTACAATTACAACATAAAACAGCTCCTCTTGTAGTCTCGAAAGCCCAATTAGAAGCGAAACGCACGGAACTTAATCTGCTACTTACTAGAGCAGAAAAAACATTGTGGTGGTCGGCTCACAAATTTTTTGTTTGGAGTGATAAGCCGGGAAGTCTTCTGGTCAATAAACTAAACCCCAGACCCAGGACTCATGCTCTCCCTAAAATTAAGATTAAGGGTGGGAGGTTGTCGCAGAACCCTGAAAAGATTTTAATAGCTTTTGAGGATTTCTACAGTCGCTTATATGGGTCCGATGACTCAATCAGCATGCCGGGCATAGAAAACTTCCTTAACAGACTGGACCTACCCAAATTACAGCCAAAACATAAGGTGTTCCTAGACAAGCCTTTCACAGTGGAGGAGATGCAAGGGGTCATGGGTCTGCTTAGGGTGGGTAGCTCACCTGGCCCGGATGGCTTTTCAAATCTGTACTACAAAACATTCGGTCCAATATTGGCATCGCACATGGTGGCATACTTTAATTACCTGAGGGAGGGGAACTCCCTGATGGGTGACGCTAACAAGGCATTTATCAGCGTAATCCCTAAACCGGGGAAGGATGCCTCGGAAGTAGCTAATTATAGACCTATATCTCTGATTAATTGCGATTTAAAAATCATGACAAAGATCATGTCAGTTAGACTGAGCTCCTTTTTGGGGGCTTATATACATCCGGACCAGGTGGGCTTTATGCTACATAGGCAGGCTCCAGACCAAACTAGGAGGGCCATTGACCTCATATCAGTAATTAACTCAGGTTGGGATGGGGGCCCCTCACGTCAAGCCATGTTGCTCTCTCTTGACCTTCAGAAGGCATTTGATAGCATATCCTGGAGATATTTGTTTCAGGTCCTTCTTAAAATGGATTTTGGTACTGGTTTTAGCAATCTCTTGTTGGCTCTATATGATTCACCTGAAGCCAGGATCTCACTTGGAGGGTTCCTTTCCACAGCTATACCAATTAAGAGGGGAACTAGACAGGGTTGCCCCCTCTCCCCGCTCTTGTTTGCCCTAGCAATTGAACCGTTAGCGATAGCTTTACGGGCAGATACTAACATTCAGGGTATTAAGTGTGGCCAAACTGAGCATAAATGTGCGCTTTTTGCGGACGATCTCCTAATGTTCGTTACTTCTCCAATTACAACCCTGCCTAATTTGATGAGAATTTTAGATGAATTTGCGCTAAGTTCTGGCTTGACGGTTAACAAATCCAAATCTCAGGCTCTTAACATAAACCTCCCCACTGAGATGTTGTCGGCAATTCAAGAGAATTTTGACTTTATTTGGCATAAAGAATCCATTCAATACCTAGGTATTCAGTTGACCCCTACATACGATAGTCTATACAAATGTAATTATGGTCCGCTATTTCAGAAAGTATATGCAGATATCCAGCGGTGGTCTTTGTCCCCCCCATCGTGGTTGGGACGGATTGCGGCGGTTAAAATGAATTTGCTACCCAGATTGCTCTACTTATTTCGCACACTCCCGATCCCGGTACCTATGAAAGAGATTGAACTTCTCCAAGCCAGACTACTTCAATTTATATGGGCAGGAAAGAAAGCCAGGTTTCATAAAGATGCACTGCTAGCTCCCAAGCGCATGGGAGGATTGGGGGTCCCCCATTTAAAATATTACTATGTAGCAGCGCAGGTAGCACGGTTATCATTAAGCTCCCTACAGGGTGCGAAGCCTCAATGGGTGGATTTAGAGAACCAAGATAGCTTTTTGTGTTCTATAGATTCGCTGATGTGGCGGAAAAAAAAATAATAGAGGGCACGTGAACTGCCCCGCTCTATCTCACTCCATCCGGGTATGGGACAAATTCAGTCCCCACTCAAAGCTTGCCTCTACTTATAAGCCTTTGACTCCCTTATGGAATAATCCGGACTTTCCACCGGGCATGAGCCAGGCGACCTTTCAGTGGTGGATCTCTAAAGGCTTTAGACGAATTAGAGATTTGACTGATGTTCGGGCAGTATTTACATGGGAGCACTTGTCCACTCAATTTGACATCCCTGCCTCGGAATATTTTCACTATCGACAACTGCAGTCCTTTATTAATCGGATAATTAGAGACGCTCCAAGACCCTTACGCTCCACGTCGTTTGAAAGTACCTGCTCCTCTATTGCTACCACGAAAGGTCAAATTTCTGTCATTTACTCGGTCTTAATTAACCAAAGCAAAAAACCGAGATATATGAGGGAATGGGAGAGTGAATTGGGTATCACTTGGGACTTGGAGGAATGGCAGGACATGACCTATGCTCTCTCCAAAATATCTCTCAACACTGCAGTCGTGGAAGCAAACTATAAAGTGGCCCTTAGGTGGTATCTCACACCAACTAAACTGGCAATGATGTTTCCTTCAACTTCTCCTTTATGTTTCAGAGGTTGAGGGGACAGGGGATCCATGATACACATTTGGTGGACTTGCCCGGTAGCCAGGAAGTTCTGGGAGGATGTATTTAAACTCATCTCAAGATTTTTAAAGCAGGAGATTAAAGGCTCGGTGGAGGCTGCTTTGTTTAACAAATTTGACACCGTCCAATTGAAACCCACACAGAAATTGATTAGACTGATTCTAGTGGCAAGTAGGATCGCTTTAGCCAAAGCATGGAAATCTCCCACGATTTCCTTGGACCCCATAGTATCCAAGTTGAATTGGATCATGGTGAATGATAGACTTACACACACATTGAAGAACTCCCTAGACAAATTTGAAGATATCTGGGAGCCGTGGATCTCCTTTAACTCTTCATAAATCTTGATCTGTGGGAACCCCTCATGGTACGTGGGATTTGAATTCTTTGCGCTAGTACTTCTTCTACCCCCCCACCTTTCCTGATGTGTCTTTTTTGGTTTCCTAGTGCCCCTTCCCTTTTGCCCTTTTGTGTCTTAAACCTTACCTGTTATATGTTACATGTTTAGAATTAGGGTCCAGATATGAGAAGTAATGTGGCAATGCTTATTTGTTTTTAGCCTATGCTCATGACCTTGCTTGGTATGCAAATTTTAATGCCTACAATTTAATATGTCCTAGATAACATTCCAGGTGGGGCTTGTTAACAGGTTATACTGATAACGAAGATGGCATATATAATTTTATGTTGGTTGATGGGTTATTAGCCCATATTTTGGACCCCGTTGATTATTTTATTTTATTTTGACTATGTTTTACTCTTGTTATTTACCTTTTTGTTGTTTTAAAACCTCAATAAAAATATTGAAATACAAAAAAAATACAGAGAATTAATTCTGATAACACTTGCTACCTATCAAATTAAACAGAAAATTTTCTGTATTTCTGTAATAAAATACAGAGAATTATTTCTGATAACACTTGCTACCTATCAAATTAAACAGAAAATTTTCTGTATTTCTGTAATAAAATACAGAGAATTATTTCTGATAACACTTGGCATTTTAGGTCCCCTGTATTGGGGCAAGATGAGTTGTTGTATCTCAGGCTTGTAACGTGGATCCAGTAATGTAGCAATCCAATAGTCGTCAGTCTTTGTTTTTATGTGTTTTATGCGTGGATCTTTGGCTAGGCACTCCTTCATGAAGGATGTCATGTGGTTCAAACTACCCACAGCTGAGGTAATTCTGGACCCGCACTCCTGTGGGTTGAACAGCAGCACAGGGTCATCCTCCTCCTCCGCCTGGTCTTGCCATCCACGGAACATGCCGTCTTGTGTTTGGGTGGATGGATGCCATGTACCCTCAATATCCTCCTCTGCCCCTTCCTCCCCTTCTCCCATGCCTTCAATGTCCTCCTCATCCTCTTCCACCTCCTCCTCTTCCTGGATTGGTGGTGTCACTGACACAGGCCTGATCTCTGCTGATCATCCTGGCCGCCTCTTCAAAAGGTGACAAAACAGTGCACAAGTCTTCAATTTGCAGCCACTCCGCAGGGCTGAAAAAAGGTAGTGTGGGTATGCGTCTGAAACAAACAGACTCTGACAACGCTTTCTGTTGTTCAGACACCTGCTGCAGCATGTAAAATGTGGAGTTCCAATGTGTGGCCATATCACAAATTAACCAGTGCACTGGCAGGTTGAGATTTCGCTGTAACTCCACCAATCTGGCACTGGCTGTGTACGACCGGCGGAAATGCGCTGACAACTTTCTGGCCTTCAGTAACAGCGACTGGAGGCCTAGGTAATTCCGAAGGAAGCGCTGTACTATGAGGTTCATGACGTGAGCTAGGCAAGGTACGTGTGTGAGTTTCCCACAACGCAGGGCTGCCAGCAGATTGGCGCCATTGTCACACATGACCTTGCCTGGCTGAAGTTTGTTGGGAGCTAGCCATTTCTCCTCCTGCTCCCGCAATGCACTTAGAATGGCTGCGCCCGTGTGGCTGAGGGAACCCAGGCTTCGCAACTTCAGGACTGCGTGGCAACGTCGGAATTGTGCACCGAAATAGCAAACTGCAGGTTGGTGCTGGCGCTGAACAGATGCTGCCGAAGGGGAGGTGCTGGTGCAAGGTCTCCACGGCAAAGTGTCCCTAGAGGAAGAGGTTGATGCACAAGATTCAAAGGAGGAGGTGGAAGTGGAGGTTGAGGAGGAAATTACATGGCGATGCGCTCTGGGCGGAGGTAGGTATGCAGGCCTTGCTGCAGCTACATCTTCCCCTGCTGCCACCAAAGTTACCCAGTGAGCTGTAAAGGAAATATATCTTCCCACTCCATGCTTGCTCGACCAACTGTCGGTTGTCAGGCCGTCCCAGCTAGAATTAACCACTGATATAAGATCAATAGCCCTTCTTGTTTGATCTGGTGCTTGTCTATGCTGCATGAAACCCACCTGATCTGGGTGGATATATGCCCCCAGAAAGGAGCCTAGTCGGTTCGACATAATCTTTGTCATAATTTTGAGGTCACAGTTTATTAAGGAAATGGGCCTGTAGTTAGCAATCTCTGACGCATCCTTGTCTGGTTTGGGGATCACACTAATAAATGCTCTATTAGCATCACCCGTTAAAGAGTTCCCCTCCTGTAAATAATTAAGATAACCTACCAGATGCGGTGCTAACACCGGGCTGAATGTTTTGTAGTACAAATTTGAGAAGCCATCCGGCCATCCGGCGAACTACCTATTTTAATAACTTTGAGGGCCCCCTTCAATTCCTCAATCGTGAAGGGACGTTCCATAATAGCTTTATGTTTAGGGTGTAATTTGGGCAAATCAACCCTGTTAAGAAACTCTACTATTCCTGCACTCGATATTGACTCCTCGGGGCTGTACAATTGACCATAAAAATCTTCAAAAGCCGCCAATATTTTTTCAGGGTTCTGGGAAAGTTTACCATCATTAACCTTAATTTTGGGAAGGGCATGGAACTTAGGCCTAGGGTTAAGTTTACTAACCAATAAGCTGCCAGGTTTATCACTCCATAAAAAGAATTTATGAGAGGCCCAGCGTATAGACTTCTCTGCCCTGGTGGTCAGGAGCAAATTTAGTTCAATGCGTTTAGCTTCCAGCTGGGACTTCAGTCCAGGCTGGGGGGTGGCCTTGTGCTGTCGCTGCAATCCATGATATTCTTGGAAACAAGCATCAATCAATTTATTATGTGCCCTTTTACGGGATGCCCCTATCTTGATTAATTCCCCTCTAATATAGGCTTTATGGGCTTCCCAGTTAATGCCAGGGAAGTCTCGCTTGCAATATTGGTCTGAAAATAACCAGTAAGCAGTGATTCTATTTCCCCTCTTACCAGTGTATCTGACACAAAACTGTCATTAAATCTCCAGCGGAAACTGACCTGAGGCCGACTAAAACCCGTCAGATATAAAGCTAAAGGGTCATGGTCGGACCAAGGGGTTGACAAGATTCGGGCCCCAAGCACATTAGGAAGCATTTGAGACAGGAGAAACCCATGATCAATACGAGAGTATTGGTTATGAGCCGCTGAGAAATAAGTATAGTCCCTAGCCGATGGGTTCATCTCTCTCCAACAACCTATAAGGCCATATTTGCTCAACAGGAGGGAAAAACTATGACTTTTTTTAGGGGGGTCCCTATATCTACTTAGTGTAGATCTATCCAAAATATGATCCAGAGCCAGATTAGAATCACCTAACAAAATAAGAGATCCCTTTGCTGTGGACCATATCTCATTCAACATTGCATGAAAAAACGCCAATTGACCCTCATTGGGCGCAAAGTAGGATACCACTGTAAGGAGCTGTGAACCCACAAAAGCAATCACTATCAGGAACCTACCTCCTGGGTCCCTAAAGACCTCCTGAGGAGCGAAATTCAAATTTTTCCGAACACATAAAAGAACCCCACATTTCTTCCTATCCGAGTTTGCATTATAAAAAATGGTATAATTTTTCTGTAAGTATCTCGGAACTGAGGTATTGGAGAAATGCGTTTCCTGCAAAGCTATTATATCCACCTTCAAGGAATTATAATAGTGAAAAGCCTTAGATTGTTTAATCGGGGAATTAAGGCCTTGAACATTATGTGAAAGTAGTGTTAGCTTTGCAGGAAGTGAAGGCACTTTAGGAGGTTCGGTCATCTTGAGTGGGTATAGCAAATGGCTACATGTTAGCACTTCCTCTGAGGGTAAGGGGGGAAGTAGGGATACCATGGGAAAGCAAGTACACCACAAGAAAACAAATAAAAGACAAATGAACAACCAAAAATAGACAAATAACAATCAAAAAACAACGCTTCAAAAAATTTCGTCTTGAACCAGGGAGGATCAGTTCCCCCCCCCCCCCCGACCTCCGGGAGCCGTCGAATCCCGGACCCCAGGGGAAAACCCCACCCCCTGGGGTCCGGGATTTAGGACCCGAATCAGAATCCCTGTCAGGTGAGGGCATGTGTAACCCCCCCAGAACCCACAACCCCCCCAAGATGTGCATAAGGAGACATGTGTTCCCATACATTTTAATTTGGCAGAGCAATCAACATTTCAACCCAGGAAATCACATGTTTGATATTGGCTCGGCAGCCACTGAACAAACATTCCAAGAAAGGAAAAGAAAAGAAAAAAAAAAAAAAAACCTTCTTCATCTATGACAGTGTTAATCAGAAATGAAGCAATATAATGAAAACAACGTGTTGTCAATATTAGAACTGTAGCCTAATGACTACCAAGACAAAACATCCAAACTTATGTCAGCATATAAAACACAAGCTTTAACTCAATTGTAGTAAAAGACTCTGCAAAGTGTCTAAAAAAGGTAGTCATCAGCAAATCAAGATTACTGTTACAGGATATCGTCCCGCAGATCATTTCAGGGCGTCTTCTGAGAATGCTTCCCAGATGCCTTCACTTTGTTCCATAATGGGTATAGAGATGCAGCGACTTCCTTGTCTTGCGCATAGGGAACATCCGCCTTCCGAATTAGTTCCAAGTCTTTAAGGATTCGTTCACCCTCATCAAAAGAGGAAAAAGAAAAACTCTTCCCCTGGAGTTGAAAAATCAATCTTAGAGGGAAAGCCCACCTGTATTTAATTTTATGATCAATCAGCACTTGTAAAAGGGGTTTAAGCGCCCGCCGGCGTTGAATGGTAAACGGTGTGATATCAGAGAATATTTGTATCGGGTACCCTTCCATCTCAATATGATCCATTCCCTTGTTACTTTCAACAAGGCTTCTTTTGTAGAGAAATAATGTGGCTTGACAATAACATCCCTGGGTGGGCCATCTTGCTTAGGCGCCACCAAGGCCCTGTGCGCTCTATCAATTGCAAATTGTGAATCTGGTACATCAGGCAAGATATTCTGTAAGAAACGCACAGCTTCTGTGACATCTTTCACTGATTTAGGGAGGCCCCTAATCCTAAAGTTATTCCTGCGAGACCTATTTTCCAAGTCATCCAGCTTAAGCTGGAGGTCTTCAATCCGATCATGTAAAACTGAGATCTCTTTGGAATTCTGGGTAACCTGCGACACTGTTTCATCCACTTTTCTCTCAAATATATCAATTCTGTTACCCAAGGTCTGCAAATCTTGGCGCAATTCGGATGTGATAGTCACCGTAACTTTGGATAATTCTGATTGCAAATATTTAGAGCCAGGTTAAGATACAATCTGTTTTCAGCCAAGGGGAGGTCAGAAGGGGGTAAAGGGGCTATGGGATCCTGTGTTAGACCCCTCAAGCTGTGTATATGAGCAGGAGTGAGAGCACGTGCATTTGGTGAGGATAGTGCCTCTCCCTGTAAAGATCGCGGGCCCTGCACCCCAGGCAAGGGCAGTGCAGAGGGGGGGGGGGCTGTGATCTGCAGCAAGAATCCTGAGACTCGTGGATGCTTTCCTGAGAGGAGTTGGGAGAACTACCTTCCCACCCCTTGTCCATTGATCCCCTTTCAGTACCTGCCTGTAATTCCTGCTCTCTATCCAGAGAGGCTGAGGCTGCAGCCGCGTGAATGTCCCTGAGTGCCGCCATCTTAGGACCCGGCCGCTGGGACTGAGAGCGGGGATTGCGCTCTTTCTGCCTCATTCCCGATTTGCCTACCATGGCCCGATAGAAGGAGGTGCGCTCCGGATCTTCAAGCTGTGCACGGGTAGCGTGGCTGCCAAGTACCGCTGCCCTAGGAGCCGTTGTAGGAGCCGGGGGGTGCCGAGCCGCTTAATGCACGTCCTGCATCAACGGCGGCGCATGCGCACTCCCGATGGTGGCTTTTTAAATGGGTGCTCATGCAGCTTGCTCCCAGTTTGTTTGGGTTTTTACCTTGTTTCAAGTATTGAGCACACAGTTTACAGATGACCATAGTGGTATCATCACTATGGACATTAAAAAATGCCCACACTGACATTTAACTGGGCCGAAAGGTGCTCTGGAGCTGGTGCTCGTGGTGGCGGTCCGCGGTTGTTGAGGCACAGCTGTGGGGACAGCTTCCGACGATTTACCTCTATGACTTGCCTCACTGGTGTGTGAAGACTGCAGAGTGTGGGCAGCTTTTACCCTCTTACTCCCTCTCCCCCTTTGAGCGCACTCTGAAACCTCCTCCTCCTCTTCTTCTTCTTCTTCTTCTTCTTCCTCCTCCTCCTCCTCCTCTTCTTCCTCCTGCCTATGAGGATCTACTTGTTCGCCCCATGTCGGATCAAGGACAACTTCATCATCATCATCATCCAAAGAGACAGTTTCCCTATATGTGCCGAAAGGAACCTACGGCCTTTTGGAGCCAGTTTGAATTGGCTCTTCTGGCTCAGAGTGGCTCTCTTCGTCAGATGACTCAAACAACTGGGCATCTTCAATGAATGGTGGTAACTCCGCCTCTCCAACCCCTCGGTGGGACTCCTCTACATACTGCCGCACACGTGACTTTCCAGCTGCTGGTGAGGAACTAGGAGGAACAGGTGTATCATGGACTGTTTGGGACACCTGTAAGGCCTGTGTCTGGGACAGGGATGAAGAGGGGGTAGAATCACTAGACCCAGGCTGGGTCATGTACTCCACTACGTCTTCTGCCTGCTGTGGCAATAATGGACGCCCACCACCAACAGCAGCGCTTCTTGTTCTTGGGTCTGCAGCTAAAACAAACTCACGCTACAAAATACTTTGTAGCTACTAATAATATATTTGTGTATATTTATGTATATGTATATATATATATGTATATATGTATAAATATATATGTGTATATATATGTGTATATGTGTGAATATATAATTGTGTTTTTATGTATATATATATTTATATATATATGTGTGTATCTAGATGTGTATATATGTGTATGTATGTATATATATATATATATATGTGTGTATGTGTGTATTATTGTGTATATATATA
>NC_092871.1:61152736-61279595 GCF_032062135.1 Pyxicephalus adspersus | reverse complement strand
CAGCACAGAGAGGTTGTGTTGCTATCAGCAAAATCTCTGTCAGGAGTGGGAAATGCAGGCACGCCTTCGCCTTATATAGGCCAATGGCTGCCTGTGTGGCATGCAGTGACAGACAGCCAATCGGCTGTCTGCCACAACAAAGATGGAGGGGGCGTCCCTGCTGTCATTGGAGGGCACTGTGCATCATTGGGGAGGTGCCCAGTGTTTGAGTGCATTGTGGGAGATTCGAATTCAGGTAGTCGAATGCAGCAAAATTCGAGTCGGGTCGACCCGAATTCCAACAGTCATATTCGGGTCGAACATAAGGACGACCCGAATTCGAACAACAACACTAATCATTACCTTCCTAATTGTTCAGACATTGAAACCGCAATGTTACCAGACATAATGATGGAGGTATGAGATGATTCCCATAAGTGAAATTTACCTTTTCAGGTAGTTGTTTGCCTGCAGTTAAACTTTAATAGCTGCAGTTATCACTATATTACAAAGTATTCTAGCATTAATATAGAACCACTATCACTTTTTTGAACATATGGCATGCAGATCCGACATGAATTTTGCATGAATTTCCCACCGTGCATACAGGAGATTCTGGGAATTCTTGAAGGTTCAGAATTTGTGGAGAATTCAGAAACCAGTGATAGTTTGAAGATTCTTCACTAAATGACCACAAATTTGAAGTCTTCTAACTCGGGTTAGGAAGTACTTACTAAATTACTGTGATGTGTTTCCTTAACTGTCTAGTGTGTGCACACCCAATGACTGCTAGAGTTGAGTCATTAGGGCAAGGCCATACCAGGAAAAAGGTAAGGGGGGGAGGAGAAGTGTAGTAACATGTTTGCAGATCACAGAGGAAAAGCATCATTGGAAAGCTTGTCTGAAACAGCTCCAACTGGAAATTGGAATTTTTTTTCGTTACAACAAAGGAGGCAGTTGGATAGATTTTAGAATGCAAGTTAAAAAGTAAAATTGTAAAGTGCTGCATAATATGTTGGTACTATATAAATACAATATAATATGATAAAGTTGTAAAGTAATTAAAGAGTCATTTTTAATTTACTTTCTTATTTTGCATAATTGAATAATATTTTTATGTTGTTGTGAAATTGGTTTATATGTCTTAGAATTTGTTATTAAGTTAGTATTGGTAAGTGTATTTCTGCCATTAAAGTTGCAACAATTTAAGGCCCTCGGTATGTGGATTAGTACATTTTTCTATTATAGAAGGGAAAATTGTAGTAAAGTAAGGGCCTTAATTTCTAGATAGCTACATTTTTCTGCAAGATTTCTCCTTTGTCTTCTAGACTTAGGGCAAGCAGTCTGTGCCTCAATTGTTTGCACAAAACAAATGATTTCATGTCGTCTGTGATAATTGGACAGTGTGTCAGTTAGGACCTTATAGAAAAGAGAATTATATATTGTACAGCACATGTCCAGGAGTCCAAACTGGGGATAATTCATTGTGGTTGTGATAGGTCTACGACTGTGGTGAGGTCAAATTAATCTTTCACTGTCTGTGTAGGGGATAGAAGGAGGGTGAGCTCATAAGGTTCATAGACCACTGAACCAGCCATTGCTGTAATGGTAAAGGGTCAGTACACATGTCAAATTTCAGTTGCAGGAAACAATCTTTTATTCTGCGATGAGGAGAGGTGGGATGACAAGCAGGAGGCACCCTGTTGCATCCCCCATCATAGGAAATGACAGTTGTCCTTGGTTGGTCATTTTAGTGAACTGCCTCAGCAGAATGCTAAATGATGTTGGGGGTCCCTGCACATACCACGACAATCATAAATGTTAGTTTTGGGCAATAATTATCTAGCTTGTGTAGGTAAATTCTTCCTGTCTCTAGTATAGAAAATTGCCTACTGGAGTTAGTTAGTTACAAGTTAGTCCTAGTAATTTAGGAATAAAATGGAGAGCTATAACACAGATCACTTGCTGCAAACTGCAACATTCAGCTTAACAATTACAGTGGTAAAAAAGGATATCTTTTATTTTCCATACGTTTTTAAAGATAACTTTCCCAAAAGGGGAAAAAACTCTTTACTGTTAAACTTTAGCCTTCTATTCATTCTTGCACATTTGCACATACTTTAGGACTTTTCGAGTGTTTGAGTATTAAAGTTGCAGCAAGACAAATAAAGCCCACCTCATTTTTTAGCTGGAGAATGTTAGCATTATTTAACTCTTTCCTTTCCAACGTTACTGTCCCATGTACACCACTTTTATTCACTGAATTTCATTTTTTTAATTATTGGAGACTCTGTATCTCATATCTTTGGATATGGCTCTTAAGGTGCGTACACACTTCCAATTTTTATCGTTCCAATCGAACGACGAACGATCGATTGGGCAAAAAATCGTTCGTAAAAAAGTAACCAACGACGCCGACGAACGAGGAAAGTCGCTGGAAACGAACGACCGGACCGACGGATCGGATTGGGCGACGATCGTTGAACATCGTTCGTGTGTACGGTCGTTCGTTGATCGTCCATGGGCTGAGCATGCGTGATGAACGAACGTCCGTTCACTTTCCTGTCGTGCACATAGTTCCTCTATCGCTCAAACGATCGTATCTATTGTGTGTACAATATCTACGAACGATCGTGTCGTTAACTCTATGTGCAGGATCGGTGCTATACGATCGTTCATATATATCGTGCATGAACGTTCGTCGTTCGTTTTCCAACGATAATAATTGGAAGTGTGTATGTAGCTTTAGTCCCCCAGAAGTTAAAAAGAGACACCTCTAAACTAGATACACTAAACACACTCCTGTCTCAGCTCTCTCTGGAATCCTCAACCCTTGGGCTGTGCATCCTCCTGTTGTGACAACTCCCCCCTAATCCTTCTATAGCTCAGACTTCTTTTACCTCCCCTATGCCACCCTGCCTATTTAAATCAGCAGGGAAAGCAAAGGAAGGTCATCAGGGGGACAGATATGGCCCCCCACTTCCCTGGGACCCCCTGTAACTGCAGGTAATGCAAGGGTTTTAATATATCTCTGCATGTCTGCATTACCTATAGCAGTTTACATGGCAATACAGTTTGCCTAGAAACGCTCATCTCATTTGCCTAGGACATCCACCCATTCTTTTGATGTTTACTTACCTATTTCAAAAGCCAGCTCACTACTCGAATCAAGGTTACAGGCTTTTAACACTATATTTGGGGCAGAATGCTGTGAGATTTACAGATAGCTATGGTCCTCCTACCAGGCATTATATCCCCGCATAAAAAAGATATGAACAGGGACCCCATATTGACATCACTGACTTCAAAATAGGATTTGTATTGAAAGCATTTTATATAAAGTTGTAATTAGCATGTTGATCTAAAGGCAAAGACAGAACCAGAATAAAGCAGAATAAACTTTAGTTTTAATACGGCTGTGCTTCAGTGATCTGATCTGTAGCTTCCCAGCCCATTAGCTAAAAGATGCATGTGAGTCACAAATGTTTCTCTAATCTGACACTTCCACCTCCCCTTGACGTTCATAAAAAGAAGGTTGCTAGAACGAGTTAGTCCCCAGGGTTTCCTGGCATTCCAGAATGGGTGAGTTGTCACTTGGCATCAGGAAAGCCAGATCCTCCTGGGAGAGTCCATGGTTTCTTCCGGGCTTGCAATGATACTGAACAATTGGTTCTCACAAACCAAATATGAACTTCTCAGTAGCACAGTGTAATGTCCTGTCGCCCAAAAAATACATCATGTTCTTTAACATTAACTATGTTCTTGTTATTGTTATGTGAAAGTTTTTAACAACTGCTGACAGTAATGCAGAGCTGACTACTTTTGTTCACGTTTACATTTTTTGATGCATTTTGATACATTTTTTGATACAGTTACATTACGTACAAGATGCTGGGAAGGATGGATTTTGGTGGCTGACATTTTACGAGCCTTGGGTACCCCAACAGTGGGATGCCCCTCACAAAATATACAACTTTTTCCTGGCCACCTTTTTCAGCTTTTGGTGAGCCCACTGTGCATTACTGAGGTGACTGGCCATCTGCATTGTGGATGGCAATAGTAGGTATTTCTTGAATGGGATGACAAAGATCTGGGGACATTTGTTATAGGTTATATGTTTTATGTTTAATCAGATTACCCCCCTGTTGGCCATTTCATTTAATAAGTCTCTTAGTGCATGATATAAGAAAGAAAGTAATTACAAACATAAAGCAGTATAAACGTGATTATAATTTAATTGTTAAATGTTTTTATGTAAACTATCATGTTTTTTCTGGCATTTACTGATTTATTATTCTTTCACTGGGCAACTTCACTCCTTGAGTGGTTATCATAAAGAGAATCTGGGAAATAATTTTATTGTAGATTACTAATACAATTATAATTATATTATATAACATTATTATTATTATTATTATTATTATTAGTTATTATATAACAAAGAAACAAGGTGATTTATGTGTTAACCAAGTGGAAATGCATTAAATTGATTTTGGTGTGTGGAGATGACGACTAAAGGATTGAAAGTAATTTGACCTATTATGTCCTTCCTAGTTGTAGGAAAGTTGTAGCCTCCTTGGATCCTAGGATACATGGCTGTGTGATGTAAATGCTGATGTATAAAAGTGTCTGTATTGAATTGTTTTCTGACAATAACCTATATTCAAAATATAATATATCTTACTTACATGTTTTGCATATTTTTTTGACCTAGAATACCTACTTCCTCTTTCCTGATTAAGCAGACTCTGTTCTGTGAAACACGTTGAAATTAAAGAAACCATATACAAGTAAAACCAAACTTTGTTTGTTCCAAGAATAACATAGTCTTGTATATAATGAGGAGGTCTATGTTATTACTTTGCTTACTAGAGGTCTTTTAACTATTTGGCTTCTTTTAAATTAGCTTGTTGTAAAAATGTTTGGAAATACAATTCAAATGTTTTTAACAGAAGTATAAAAGCATATTATTGAAATACCACAAAAAGTCCCAACAAAAAAATGAGAAATTATAATTCTCCCTGAAAGTTCGAGCTTTGGAAAGTTTTGGAATCTTAGTCAGATCTAATCATTCGATGTAAGCATTGTCAGCCTAGGAGTGAAAGTGTGTTTGTCGTGGATATGCCACAAGTATGGGGAAGTGGACCTTCTGTGCAATCTGCACGTTTGGTAGAGGAATGAGGTGAGGCACAGAGTCTAAGAAACCGCTCGGTGTTCACCAGATCACCCCGCAAGAGGTGATGGACTTTGCTGTGGACGGCGCCCCTCAGACACACCCATGCAGATGGCAGCTGACTGCAGATGGAACCGAAGTTAAGTACCAAATCAATAGGCAATATAGAAAACCAGAACAAGACCAGGTCAGGGCAGGGGGGGAACAGTCAAAGTCAAACAAGCCAAGGTCAGAACCAGAAAATCAGTACTTAGAGACAGACATGAACTAAAGCCTCAGGTAAACACACCTATTGCAAAGGCAAGGAGTGTCAGACTGAACACAGCTTATATAGTGAGGCTAACAGGCTGGTTGGGTGGGGACTGAATGAGCAGGTGCCTATAAATCAGCTGGAAAACTCCGGCGACACCTCCACCTCCAAGGCCTGGAAAGAGCAGCCTGAAGCAAGGTAAGGAGACAAACTGCTGCTGATCTGACATATATCTGGTGAACAACAAGTACCAGATCAGCTGTGCTGCTGATCTGTGACAGTGATAGGATTATAGAACATCTTTCCATCTCCTTATCTACATAGAATGAAGTCTATTTAAAGAACATAGCTCGGTTAATAACACTGCAACATAGTACTGCAGAAGGCACATCACAGCACTGGGTTTCTGGAAACTCAGTTTTTTCTTATGGAACAGATACACCAAGTACAACTTTTGTGATCTATCTGTGTGCTGTATCAGTTAGGGGATTTCTTTGTGGACTACAGAACACCTTCCGCTATGTTAAGGAGACAGGTGCCCTCACATCTTCCTATCCTAGGGAAACAACATAGCTCCTCTATAGATACAGTACAGTGGGTAAGCACTGTCATTCTAGGACAGTACAGTATGTTACTGGTAAAATAACTAAGTAAAAAAAAAAAATTAAAATAAACTAATGCAGCCACCACATCCAAGCCATAAACCGCAACATATTACATTTGTGTTCTTTGGTTTAGATATAATGTCAAATTTAAAGACTTCCTCCCCGTTACAGAAAGCATGGCTTGTCTGCCCAATCATAGAAAAAATATCTGGTCTAAAACTTAAAAAAAAAATTTAGGAAGGTGTTGGAGAAAGTTATTAAGGTGTTGAAGATAGTTTTTTTTTTTTTTTTAATATAATTTTTATTAAAAGATATCAAGGTACATACAGAAAAGTAAGGTTGTTACATTACAGTTCAAAATCATACAGCAAGGTAAGGTTTCAACATTGCACATTTTCAAGTCTGCAGCATGACATCCAGTAATAAATAAGTACATACATCATAATGAACCAACCGTGTTATGTCTATGAAAGGAACCATGACATCTCCATTTTTCCAAAAATTTTTAAAAAAGCTAAAAAGAGAAGACGGAATAACCAACTTTAAAAGGGGGGAAAGTAAAAAGAGAGAAAAGAAAGAGAAAGTAAAAAGGAAGGGGGGGGGGGGGAAGGGTATTGACCAGCTATACAGTCAGTCACATCTCCGGTGCAGCAACAAAATACGAGTAAGCACCAACCTTAGTACACTCAAATATTCAAGGGAGGGGCTGTAACAGGCGGCAATATTCCTCAGTAGTGGTAAAGTGGATCCAGTGGTACCAGGTCTGAGCAAATTTATCTGCCCTCTTAGTGTCTGTGGATATCAAATCCTCCATTTGATATATATCAGCCACCCTTTTCAACCAATGTACTACAGCCGGGGGGGCATTATTTTTCAAAGGGCTGGGATACAGGTATTAGCTGCGTTGAGAAGGTGTCTCAATAGACACCATTGCGGGACATGTCCACAACATGGAGGAGTACCAGGGCCGGATTGTGTCTAATATCCACTTCTGTGAGTTTTAAGGTGATATCAGCCACCGAGCTCCAGTATGATTGTAATTTAGAGCATTCCCAGAAAACATGAAGTAACGTACCCTGTGCATCGCCACATCTCAAGCAGGTGCTTTCTGAGCCCGGGAAAATCTTAGCAAGTTTCACAGGTGTTCTGTACCAGCGGGTGGCCAGCTTGTAATTGGTTTCCTGATATTTGTTGCAGATAGATACCTTATGGCAGAAATGGAGTAGCATATCCTTCTGATCATCTGTAAAACGGGTATCTAAGTCAGCTTCCCATTGGGCCACAAATGAGTGGAGCTCCGGCGTATGTGCAGATAATAGGGTTTGGTAAGCATGGGAGAGTGTACCCCGCATAGGTTGACCAGAGGCACACAGGGCCTCCAGAGGCAGGAGTGATCGTGCAAATGTATTAGGCCGTGGCCGTGTTTTTAACACGAACAGTAAAGGGGATAGCGGGCAGCCCTGCCTCGTCCCGTTGGTTATGCGAAAAGGTTGTGAGAGTCCACCGTTAACTCATATTCTGGCGCTGGGGGAGGAATACAACATCTCTATCCAGCGCAGGATATGAGGGGGAAGGCCCAGGTGTGCCAATGTGGTAAGTAGTCAATACCATTCAGGGTACGTATTGTGTTGTTCCTGGCTTCCCTCAGCGGGAGGAAACCGCTCTGGTCAGGGTGCCAATATGGCATCGAAGAGTTTCAAATCACAGTTAAGCAGGGATATTGGTCTATAGTTGGAGCAAAGGAGAGGGCCGCTAATGTGTCCTGGGGGAGGTTGTGGCCATCGGAGAGTGAATTCAGTGCTGTAACCAGGTGAGGGCCCAGTACTTGAAAAAATTTCTTGTAATGGGCCAATGTCAGGCCACCTGGGCCGGGAGCCTTCCCTGAAGCTGCTTGGCGTATCGCCGCCTGCAGCTCAGGTAATGTGATTGGTTTATCTAGCGCCTCTATGATTTCTGATGACAGTGTCGGCAAATCAGAGGCACTGAGATACTCTTGTTTTGCGATCTGACGCTCGGGAGGGGACATACCTCCAGAGTCTACTCGCAAATTATACAGCTGACTGTAGTATTTATGGAAGGTTTTGATAATATCAGAGGTAGCGTGTGCTAAGGTACCCAGGGGTGTTTTGATTTTAGGAATGTACATAGCCGCCTTCATGGACCTGAGCGCTCTGGCCAATGCTCTACCACAACGATTGGCGTGTTCATAATAGTATCGTTTACATCTGGTGAGTTGTGCTGCTCTCCCTGTAAAGAGAGTTAATTTGTGTACGAGTGGCGTGTAGTTGGGACTCTAGGTCTGCTGTTGGGAGCCTTTTGTGCATCGTCTCTAGAGGATGTAGCTCCTGTAGCAACATTTCCAGTCTTTTCTTGTTTAGTCTATTAAGTCTATAGCCCTGTTGTATGAACAGACCTGTAGACTCCGCGTTACTGGCAAAGAAAAAGGAAATTTCTTCCTCAACCTTTGCAAGACAGTTCAGGGTCCTCAAGCTGTGTCTCACTAAGCCTCCATGAACTGGGTTTACAGTCCTGGAGCCTCCCAGAGATCTCTATCGTAACGGGAGCGTGATCAGAGAATGTTATGGAACCAATACTCGAGTCAATGACCTGCGAGATGGCATCATGGGACACCAGGAAGTAATCAAGTCTGGAGTAGGTACTGTGTACTGCGCAATAGAATGTATAATCCCTATCTCCAGGCTGTTGAATGCGCCAAATATCTATTAATTGATTGACATGTAGCAGTGCTTTCAGCCGTTTATGGTAGGAGAAAGGAAGATGCGAATGGCTCTTGGACACATCCAAGGATGAGTTAAGAGTTAGGTTAAAATCTCCCCCAATTATAACGGTACCTCTGGCCACCTCAGATGGAAGGGTCAGTACATGCTCGAGGACGGTCAATTGACCGGTATTGGGCAGATATATATTCACAAATGTGAACATCTGCTTCTCTATCGTACCCTGGACAGGAAGGTAACGACCTTCTGGATCCACTTTACACAAAGAGAGGGACCATGGAAGAAAATCGTCCAATAGGATGCTCACTCCTCTAGACTTGGAATCAGGTGAGGTACTGTGGTAGCTGTATTTGGCTTGTTTATTGCGCAGGACCAGTATCTTGTCATGACGGAAATGTGTCTCTTGCAAAAAAACAATATGACTTCTGGGACCCCACATCATACAGTGGTGAGAGGTCGCAAGGTGAGGGCTACTTAGATACCCAATAGGGTCCAGGATCACTATAAGGGCCGTGTAATAAGGTATGGATCAGCCTCACTATCAGGAGGTGCTGCAGTCCCCACCATGGACTAGTCTGGAACATACAAGGAGGAAGCCCAAGCAATAGGCCCATAGCCATAGCAATAGCCCAATCCACAATAGGACATGTTATATTCATGAATTTGCATAAGGGGGAGTTAGAGCCCCTAAAAATCAGAACAATAATAGCAACAATAGAACATGGGCGAATCAACAATCTGGGATCTGAAGGCAACTAAACCAAGGTGGTCCATCACCCATACCTGGTGCTCTTCAAGTTCATGACACTGGTGTAAGTCCGTCTCCGGTACAGGGAGTGAGCACATATTAAGATACAATAGCTTCATGTAAAGACGTAGAGCTCCTGAGGAGGTCCGAAGGTAGTTATTAAAGGTAAAAGAGTTATTCATTCATTAATTATTTATGACACACTGGGATATGTGTAAAGAACAATTGCACATAAGAAGTGAAATCAACAAATTAACTTTTCATGCTAACAATGAAACATCACAGCCACACTGTTAGAAAGTCCTCTCCCTTTACAGAACTGTTTGTTCTGCTGCAGCCAAATTCCAGAGAGCACCCCATCTTTTTTCTTCTATCTCTTTTCAAGTGGTTGTAATATATTCTGTAATTTTTACCTTTGACAGAATATTTTGACAGCCTATATATACTCCTTTTCTCTGCACTTCTCAACCCCTTCAGAGCCCTTGGTAAAAGACTTGTGCCTCCATGTAAAGGTGACCTCACAGCATACAGTGCATGGATTCAAAGTTTTATTGAATTTAACTAACCAATTAAAAATACTGTGTAGTGTATAGTCCTCTTTTGATAATGAATTAACTTTTTCTGCCAGCACAGGTCACCACCAGAGACCATTGTTTTTAGCAATACCTAAATAAATAATAGCTTAAACATAACAGCTGTGTTCCCTGCAAGCACTCCAATGTAAATTAGGTTCTATTAATGCTTCTTCCAATGGTATGCAGTTTGTGAATATATGCCTCAATAAAGAAAAAAAAAGAAAAAAAAAAAAGAATGAATACCTTCAACCTAACTTTTAAAGTAGTATAGCACCTATCAAATATTTGTACAATATGTTAAAGTTTTGTTTTATTTTTCTTGTTTGAAGCACATTTTCAGAAAGTTTGTAAAAAGCATCAATGCCCCTCCATCTACACATCTAGGAGAATTAAGTGGTGTTAAAATTGAATTAGAGAACTCTTCCATAATTGTTTTTGTGGCTTGAGTATCACAAGATTCATATTCTAATTTATTCAATCTGATCCCTAAACTAAACTTATACATCCCTTCACCTACACAGTCTGACACAAGATTGAAGGCTCCTGTTTTTTCCCCTGTGCAAGGCTGGTTTTCATTAAGAAGTCTCCACAGTGAATGCATTCCGTGAAGTTTGTAACTGCAGAGAGGGGCCTAATTACCTCATTAAGAGCTAAGATTAAGAGGAGATCTGTTTTCCCAAGGGTCCTGACCTGGAGCCCAGTGGAGGAGTCAGTTAGGCGGCTAGGATCTGATTGTTCCTCTAAAGCCCAGTGCCTGTTGCACAAGCCTTGCACCAAGTCTTAAACATTGCAGACCCCTTTCCTGGTCTGATCCCTGGCATCCGCTGCACCTATACCAAAAGATCTATATTACAGCAATCAGGGATTGAATTTTCTAGGTAACCTTTCAACTGTCTACAATTTACATTGCCTTAATATGCCATTGAATTTTTGCATGATGTTATACTTCAAAAAAGAAAAAAGTTTAGTGGCATGCAATGGAGTCAATTTTCTTAAAGCACCACTTCAGGCACTAAAGCTGCTTATAGACTTCAAATCTTTTCTGAAAGATTGTTTCCAGTGACAGTAGAATGAACAATCCCTATACTCACAGTTCTATGGAGAGGGAAAGACAGATGACGAGCTGAAGGAACCACACTTTATCCTCCTCCTTAGGAAATTATGGTGGGCATCTTTGGTCAGTCGCTTCGTGAACCACCACATCATCATGTCATTAAACAATATTAGGAAACTGCTGTACAGTCACTAGATTTTTGAGACAATCACATTTGTTTATTGCAGGCTACAATAACCTTCATGTTTAAGTAAAATCTTAACATTGAGCTATAATGTTTTATACTATACATAGTGTCTGGATTCGCCAGACTTTTCTCAGTGATCACAGTGAAGGGATGGTGGCATTATGTCTTTTAGTGATATTTTATCTATGGAGATAGCCTTCAATAAAGCAGCTCAACAAAAAACAAATATATTTTTTACTTGCCAGGGATTTTTCAAAATATTTAGTGTATTTCAGGTCTATTGAATCCAGAAATGACATCAGTTTCATTGAATTGGTTCTAGCTCTTGTGGTACAGAAATCGGAATAGACAATTTTACCAACAACCAAAACCGAAAAGTTGAAATTTGGTGTTCCTAGGGTATGGCAGGAGCCCAAAAACATCATATTTATTGTTATTTTTGTGCTGTTAATGTAAAAGGGTTCATCCAGAAGTTAGCAGTGGAAGTAAATATGAAGGAAGTGTTTCATCAAACCAGCAGTTCCCTCAAGAAGAGCTCAATGATTTAATACGTGACCTAAGTCTGTCAAAATAAGCATTTGAACTTTTAGGATCCAGGCTAAAAAAAAGAACTGTCTGAGACAGGAAGTTAAAATAACAGTTTATAGGATAAGAGAGGTGACACTTCTATCATATTTCAGTGAAGATGGAGACTTTGTGTACTGTTGTAACATCCCTGGACTACTAGCCCATTGTCACGTATAACAGGGAGGAGAGGGTAACAGAAAGGTGTATTAACTACTAGGCCTCAAATGACTAGGGAAAAGGGAATGGTCACCCCTTGCAGACACCCTAATCAGGCCCTAACTCCTAACCGTATGAGCATCCCCTGATGGTAGGAATGCTCTGTCTGACAGATCCTCAAACTTCTGTCACGGAAGGGACCGTGACACCCATATGGGAGTACTGGAATATTGTGCAGAAGACTTCTGGCTTTTCATAGACAGGCAATATTAATAATTAATCCACTTGAAGATTGAAATCTGTTTTACTGCATAACGGCAAATGCTATGCAATAATTCCAACAAAACTTAAGGAAGAATATGAAAATATCAAAATGGTCTTACAAAAGCTTTGCTATCGTGAACACCAATAGTCCACAAGTGTTGATTTAAAAATGGTTGACTTCATACTTGGACAGCAAAGTGGATACACAAAGTATCCAAAAAAAAAACTCTGGTACAATTTGCTTCAACAGGGGAAAAAAAAATCCTTCCTGATTCCATGAGGCAATCGGATGTTCCCTGGAACTGTTATTTTTACTTTAAAGCCTTAATACCCAGGTATATTCTGTGCTTCTAGAAAAACGTTCAGCTTCTTCTTAAAGCAATCTTTAGTAGTTGCTGAAACTACTTCCTGAGGGAGCTGATTCCACATTTTCACAAACCTTACAGTCAAGAATCCCTTCCTTATCCAGAACTTAAACTTCTTTTCCTCCAGACACAGTAATGGAATTCTTTGTAATGATTTCAAAGTAAATAATGAGGAAGAGAGTTCTCTATATGGACCATTTATATATTTATACAGGGTGATCATATCCACCCTTAAACGTCACTTCTCAAGGGAGAATAGATTCAGTTCAGCTAATCTCTCCTCATAGCTGAGCTCCTCCATTCCTTTTATCAATTTAGTTGCCCTTCTCTGCACTCTCTCCAGTTCAACAATGTCCTTTTTGTGAACTGGTGCCCAAAACTGGACTGCATATTCAGATGTGGTCTGACCAATGCTTTGTAAAGGGGCAGGAATATGTCTCCATCTCTGCAGTCTATTCTTTTTTTAATACAAAAAAGTACTTTACTAGCTTTAGATATTGACATTGCATGCTGTTATTAAGTCTATGATCTACCAGAACCCCCAGATCATTTTCCATTTCTGACTCCTCCAAATGTTTTCCCCCTAGACAGTATGAAGCATGTGTGTTGTTAGCTCCAATGAGACAATGGGAAATGTAATTTCACATTTGGCTGCCCAATCAAACAGTACATCCAGGTCAGCTTGTAGATTATTGACATCCTGTATAGACTTAATTCCATTACATAGTTTAGTGTCATCTGCAAACACAGAAATGGTACTTTTAATCCCAAACTCTATAACATTTATAAAGATGGTAAACAGTAAAGGTCCCAACACTGAACCCTGGGGTACACCACAAATAACCTTAGACTATTCAGAGTATGAATCTTTAATTACAACCCTCTGGATGTGATCTTTAAGCCAGTTCTCTATCCATTTACAGATTGAATTATCTAAACCTATCGACCCTAACTTGCATATTAACCATCTGTGGGGTATGGTGTCAAATGCTTTAGCAATGTCCAAGTACACTATATCAACTGCTATTCCACTGTCTACTTGTTTACTTACTTCCTCATAAAAAGAGAGTAAATTTGGTTGACAATTTCGGTCTTTCTTGAAGCCATGCTGACTATCACTTAAAATATTATTTTCTAGCAGAAACTCCTCTATGTGGTTCTTTATCAAACTCTCTAAGACCTTTCCAACTATGGACGTTAAACTAACGGGTCTGTAGTTACTTGGTATTGACTTTGCTCCCTTTTTGAAGATTGAAACCACATTGGCCTTACGCCAACCCATCGGAACCTTGCCTGTGACTAAAGAGTCTTTAAAAATTTGAAATAATGGCTTTGAAATAACTGAGCTCAGCTCTTTGAGGACACGTGGATGTAATCCATCAGGTCCTAGTGCTTTGTCAATCTTAATTTTTCCCAGCTGTTTCTCAATCATATCAATTCTGTGCCATTGTGACTCATTTAAGGCAGTGATATTGCTATTATGAATTTGGACTTGAGCTCTGCCATTTTCCTTCATGTACACAGAGCTAAAAAAAAGTGTTTAGTAAATCTGCCTTGTCTTTATCCACAGTTACCAACCCAGCGACATCCTTTAAGGGGCCTACATGCTCAGATCTGATCTTTTTGCTATTAAAATATTTGAAAATTTTTTAGGGGTTTGCCTTACTTTCCTTTGCAATCTGTCTTTCATTTGGAAGTTTTGCACATTTTATCTCCTTTTTACATCTTTTGTTATATTCTTTAAAGGCTTCAAGTGATGAAGGTGATCCTTCATTTTTATATATTTGGAATGCCCCTTTCTTGTTCCTTATGGCTTTTTTAACATCAGCTGTGAGCCACATAGGTTTTAATTTTAGCCTCTTAAACCTATTACCCATTGGAATATATTTTTCAGTTTGCTTTTGTGGAACAGACTTGAAACGTTCCCATTTCTGTTCTGTGTTCTTTGAAGACAATATTCTCTCCCAGTCCAAGTCACAGAGAGCTGCCCTTAATAATGGAAAATTTGCTCTCTTAAAATAAAATGTTTTTATCTTTCCTGTTTTTGCTTCCAGTTTACAAATTACGTTAAATGAAATCATATTATGGTCACTGCTACCCAGATTCTCTTTTATTTGCACATTGGTTAAAATCTCTGCATTGTTAGAAAGAACTATGTCCAGCAGAGTATCATTTCTAGTTGGGGCTTCTATAAACTGTACCATAAAATTATCTTGTATTAAATTCACAAATTTTCCCCCTTTTGCGGTTCCTGTAATTCCATTACTCCAGTCAATGTCAGGGTAGTTGAAATCTCCCATGATTAAAACACTTCCACTTTTTGCTGCTTTTTCTATCTGTGCTAGTAGTTGATTTTCTATTTCTTCCCTAGCACTGGGGGCCTATAGCAGACTCCAATCTTTAATTATGTGTTATTCAACTCCACCCATAATGCCTCAACCTCATTTCTTATTCCGTCCGCAATTTCCTATTTTACATTCACCTTTAGATCACTTCTCGCATACAGACAGACACCACCACCCTTTTGTTTGACTCTGTCTTTACGAAAGAGAGTATACCCAGGAATATTGACAGCCCAGTCATGCAAACAACAAAGCCAGGATTCAGCAATGCCAACTAAGTCATAATTCTCCTCACTCACTAAGGCTTCCAACTCCCCAATCTTGTTTGCTAGACTTCTAGCATTGGTGAACAGGCTCTTTAAACCATTGGTGCTTTTACCATCATTGTTTGCCAAATCCTTTTGTTTTTCAGTACAACTAGTACTGCACAATCCAATGTTTGTTTGTAACATGGGAAGCTCACTACAATTATCCATAATCCTCCCCCCAACTATCCCCAATCCACCCTCCACTAGTGTCTGACCCCTGACTAACCTTTCTGCTACCTTTAACTTTCCCACCCCCCTCTGTCCTAGTTTATATATCCCTCCACCATTCCCCTAAATCTTTCCCCTAGCACAGCAGACCCCCTTTCATTTAGGTGCAAACCATCTCAGGCGTACAGGTTGTACCCCAATAAAAAGTCAGCCTATTGCTCTATGAACCCAAACTCTTCCCTTCTACACCAGGACTTAAGCCATGCATTTAGCTGCCTAGGCTTCCTCTGCCATTCCTGTGTTGTGCATGGCACAGGCAATATTCCATATAATATAGCCTTGGAGGTCCTTTTCTTCAGCTTTAAACCTAGTTCCCTAAACTTCCATCTATATTGTCATTGGTTCCAACATGGACCAAGACAGCTGGGTCCTGTGCAGCCCCTCCCAGTAGTTTGTCCACTCAGTCCACCACATGCTGAGCCCTGGCACCAGGGAGACGGCAAACCATTCGGTTGAAGGGATCCGGGCCACAAACTTTTATATCCGTCCTCCTGATGATAGAATCACCTATGACTACCAATTGTCTTTTCCTTCCTGCGTTTCCCTCCCCACCACTACTAGATGTGCTGCTCTCCCGGCTGTTAGGGGTAGCAGTAACATCTAGAGTTGCCACCACTGGGTTTGCCACCTGCACATCTTCACATAACTTTGCAAACATGTTGGGGTGCTCAAACACAGGGATGGCCTTCCTTTTCTGGGTGCCCCTACTACTCCCTCTAGTTACATTAACCCAACTCTCTACATGCTAATCCTGATTAACCTCTCCACCCTCCATATCTAAGCTATTAACTGCTTGTTCAGCGAGCAGGAGACCTCTCTCAAGGTGATCCAGTGATTTTAGTGTTGCAATGCGCTTCTCCAACTCTCCAATGCGGGATACCAGAAAGGCGACTTGCTTACATCTGTCACAGCGGTATTCACCTAGGAGCTGTTGCTCCATTTGTGCATACATGTGACAGACTGTGCACTGAACCAAACTTTCCACCTTGCTACCACTCATTTTCCCAGTTACAATTTTTGTTTTCAAGGAGTTGTAAACGTTCACTTACAGTTTGTGGTTACTGTAAGGATTTAACTCCTTTTGTTGTCAAACTCCTGTTTTTTCTAACTCCATTTGATTAAAAATCCACTTGTTTCACAAGCCAAACCATGAGCAAGCTCAAGATGAATGCCCCAGGAACTTAAATGGTTGACAAACAAAAAATCATTCTCCCTCCACTACACATAAAGTTGGGATTAATTAGGCAATTTGTTAGAGCTCCAAACAAGGACGGGTATTTCTTCAAATACATTTAAAGATTTTTCCCTTTATTGAGTACTGAAATAATAAAAGCAGCAATCTTTGATGGACCCCAGATTTGGAAATTGATACATGATTCAAATTTCACAAGTTACATGACAGATACTGAAGCTTCTGCCTGGCACAGCTATGTCATGGCTGTCAAGAACTTCTTTGGTAACCATAAAGCACAAAATGATGAAGAATTGGTACAAAACTTACTCTTAAACTTTAAACAAAAATTTAGGTGCTACTATGAGCATAAAGGTACACTATCTCCATAGCCATTTGCAAAAATTTCCAGAAAACTTTGGCGATTTTAGTGAGGAACAAGGGAAGAGGTTCTATCAAGATATAAAGGTGATGGAAGAAAGGTATCATTGGAGATGGGATCGACACATGATGGCAGACTACTGCTGGAGCCTTCAACGTGATTATCCTGATCATCAGTATAAAAGGAAATCATGAAAACTGAGTTTTTCAATGACTTCTTTGTGATTAGTTCTGTAAATACACTGAATATAGAATATATTAATAAGTATTTAAAAAATGTATTTTTGTATATTAAGTCTTGTTTAAATTTGCTTAATTTTCATGTTTCATTAGTTGTGAGATTATGTGAAGGCCGCTAATGGGTTAATGGAGTGTATTTCCTCGCCCTAAATGGGTAGGGAAATGGTGTCCTGGAAGATAGATAACGCGCGGGAGGTGATGTCAGCGCATGTGCAGATGTCAGAGATGAAGCCAGTTCCATCCTTCTCTGCATGTTCCTAGACTCCGGCTAATTAGGCCACTCCTTACGGGGATCTGGGCAGCTCAAAAACTTGCAACAAAGCAGCGAGTTAACGGGGAGAGGAAGCCAATTGTGCACCTCAGGCAATCACGGCACGTGGCAACAGGCCAACAGGCCAACAGGTGTCCTGGTATACAGGACTCCAGGTCTCCTGTTAGCCGGTGAAGGCGGGCATAGAAGCCTACAATTGTTCATTAGGAGGGGAGAGAAGGAATAAAGAAGAAATCTTCAATGAACTCAACGGTTTTATTCCCAAGTTTACCATGGAGTGTAGTACCAATAAATTACCATTTCTGGATTTAGTTCTCTGCATCGACACGGACAACAGTATCTCTACAACTCTCTATAGAAAAGCTACAGCGGGCAACACAATTTACATGCCACATATACCCATCCTCAATCCTTAAAAAACAGCATCCCTTACAGCCATTACTTGAGGCTTTGTAGAAACTGTTTTACTGACACAAACTTCAAAAAGGAAGCAAAGGGTTTTCAATTGGGACTAATAGAGGCTATTCGAAGAGACTCTTGAAGAGATCATTTCATAGAGCACCTAGAAAATCAAGAGAGGTTTTACTTTCTGAAGGTAGCACACCAAGACAACCTTCTGAACTACCCAACACACGTATCATTACTAAATTCAACCAGCAACATAAAGAAATATTCAAGATTTGTCAGAAACATTGGCACATTCTGAGTACAGATCCACAGCTCAAGAAGTTCTTTTATGACAGACCTCAGATAGTATATAGGAAACCTCCCTCATTGAAGGACCAACTTGTACATAGTCATTTCTAAGAGAACATTTAGATGTGGAAAATGCTCCCAATGCATCTGGATCAAAGAAGCGTTATGTATAACCCTTCCTAAGAACACATCGTCGGAACCATTACATCGACTATACTACATAAGGTGTTATTTATCTAATTCTCTGCCAATGCAGGTCCTTCTATATTGGGATGATAAAGAGGCAATTTAAGAAATGAATATAAGAGCACATTTACTCAATAACCCCAGGCAGAATGACAACACAAGTGAGTCTTCATGTCGCCATAAAACATAATTACGATCTCAATGTTCTAAGCTTCTTTGCCCTAGAAAAGTCCTTTCAAATCCCAGAAAAGGTGACATAGACACCAGAATTATTTGCTGTGAAACAAAATGGATATTTATTCTTCAAGCAGCATGGTGGCTCAGAGGTTAGTGCTCAGGCCTTTGCAGACCTAGGTCTCAGGTTTGAATCTCGGCCAGGATCTGCATGGCATTTGCAGGTTCCCCCTGTGTCGGCGTGGGTTTCCTCAAGGTTTTCTCCCACATCCCAAAAACATGTAGTTAGGTAACCTGGCTGCCCTCCAAAATTGACCTTAGACCAGGCACGAGGCAAAATACGGCAAATACTCATTTGGTGGTCTGCATCTCTGGCCAGTACCAGCCTGAGCAGGAGAAGGACCCCTCTGGAACATGTCCCCCATTTGTATCCCGGCTCATAGAAGTGGGCGGGTTGTGTCCCTGACACAACCCGCCCACTCTCCCATCGCAAGCTCAATGTGCGATGGAAGAGTGGGAGGGGTTATTTCTTGGCACCTACTTACCTCACGTGTCCAATCCATAGCAGTCCAGCATAGCAGAAGAAGAAGCCGTTATTGTTGATTTTCAGAATTTGAAGGATTGAAAAAAACGCTTAAAGTAAGTTTATAAAAGTTTATCTCCCTTTTAGCTCTACATTGATTGTTTGCTTGAGTATTTTTTTTAGTAAGTAATGAGATAAAATCTATTAAAAGCTCTGATTAATGTTGCTACCTATGTCAGATTAATAACTTCCCTTTATAGCTCTTAATGTATCAGGCCTGCATTGATGGTTTTTCTTTTTTTACTATTGTCTTTCCATTGAAGTTAAATGATTGGACAATCCTATTTACCTTTTGTGTTTATCAATAAAGATTATTTAAAAAGAACATGGCAATGAGTTACCAGGTCCTGTTTTAACATTACAGGCCATTGGTATATATATCCCTATTTTAAATGGACATAGTATAAATTAGCAGCATGGTGATAAGTGCTACTGTGCAGCACAATGCAAGCTAATGAATGCACTGCTGCTCACTTCAATACTCCATGTAATGGCTTGCATTGTGTTGCACGGTACCACAGGTGCATTGGGTGCTATTTGGAACAAATCAGAATCAAGCATAAATTGGAGGAATAGAGTGTCACTATTAAAGTTTCTCATGATTTTGGAAAGTTTGACAATGACGGGTTTAGATTTATTTTAAATCCAGCTTAATGAGTATAAGTTTGAGTTTTCAAAGCAGAATTAGGAGCGATTAACATGCAAATCATGCCATAATTCTAACTTAATGCAGCTGGATCTGTGAAATAATGTTTGTGTTACTAAAAATTATGTGCAATTTCTGAATGATTAATGAAGGTAAATAATATTGGAAAATGACAGGACAAAACAGTTTTCTATGGAGGCTGAGAATTGCTAATGAAGCTGCAGCCTAAGTCAATTGTCAGTTTTGGTTTTTCACACTAAGCAGTGTATGTGAGTAGAGCTCCCTCATCAATACAGGATTATTCCTGTGTATGTAGCTGGCAGCAGAAGATCAGGCTTATTCACTAAAACAGTGGAATTAGGTCCAGTACAAGATTTCTTTGTATGTCAGTAGACAACGGTTTCAATATGATAACTGTCTATGAATTTACCAAATAACCTCTTATATGATTATGGAATTTACTTGCCATCTGATATTAGCATATGAAATCTTTTGTACTTGTTCTGCCTCTTCAGACTAAACCCTACAGTGCGATCTCGATAACTTACAGTTGTGATGAGATGGCTATAACTGCAGTCTTAGGTGAATTGGCTGACAGTGACTCAATCCAAAGGACACCTTGTAGATCTTGAAGAAGTTTATTCCAAACTGTACACCGATGAACAGATGGATAGGTCAAAAAATCACCCTGTGAGCAGCTAACAGGAGCATGCAACTGAGATGAGAGTAAATGACAGAATGAAGAAGAGGGGAGGAGACAAGAGACTAAGCAGAAGCTAGGGGAAGAGAGAAGGGACACACATAATGAAAGGCAAACCATGCATGTGTAACATGACAGTACTCATATTCTTTGTATTTGACGTTGTTTTACTTATAATCCCTGTTAATGTACAGTACATACCCAGATGATCACTTTATGTTTCCCTAATTGTACAAATTTTTATATCCTTTACATCCTGCTGTATCTTTAGAATACATGTACTCTTTATTCTCCATACATGCTCATTCATACACCTTCTGACGATTGCAATATTGCTTTACATCATGTCTTTATTCCTTCTCTCCCCTCCTAAACAGACATTTGTACGTTCCGCATAATCCCCACCCCTGCACTGCCTCCTTCCCTCCTTCCATACCCGTCTTCACTGGCTAATGGGGGATGCCGCGATTGCTTGTGGTGCACGATTGGCATCTTCTCCGGCGTTAACCCGCAGCTTTGTAGCAAGTTATTGAGCCGCCCAGATCCCCGCAAAGGGCAGCTTAATTAGCTGGAGTTGGGGGGCATGCAGGGAAGGGCGGAACTGACTTCATCTCCGACATTTGCACATGCGCTGATGCTATCTGCCGCACATGCGTTATCCATCCTCCAGGATGCCATTTCCCTACCCATATAAGGTGAGGCAATATACTCCATTACCCTCTAGCAGCCTTTACACAATCTCCACGGTTCAGCACTGAATCATTTAACTATCTCCCTACCAGCTCTCCTCTTGGTAAGCCTCTTCATTATTCTCCTTCAGGACTTGATTATAAAAACTCAGATTAAGTTAATCTTGTTTGCCTTTTACATTCATTGAATCCTATGGTCTTAACATATGATTAAGTTTTCCTTAGTTGTAATTGTTCCTATTCACACCCATGTACCTACCCATTACTATTCATTAAATTATGTGTTTTTTTCTATCGCTAATTAATATAAATAATCATCTTATAGTATCCCTATAAACCCAAATGACACAATAATGCATGAATAACAACAGTACAGTTTTTCAATATTGTTCTCCTACATACTTACCACTCAAACAATCGTGATCTTGTTGCTCATCATGATTATCTGCCTTTCTGACTGTCTAGACAAACTACTACTGCTAATATGTATCTTTTGACATTAATGTTTGTATAAAGTTATAGATGTTGAAATATTTGATTGTACTTTGTTGTTCAAATGGTCTGTGTATCCCCTGACGAAGCCTACCGGCAAAACGCGTCGGGATGGAAACATTATTCACTTCCATCTCTATACCATCTATTTAGGCAGGTGTTGTCTAGTATATATACACAAATACAATCGACAAGCAGGGTTTTTGTGGCAAAAGGGTATTTTGTATTAAGCATAATCTTTGCATATTGTAGGTCAAACAATATTTGTTTGCACAGAGATTGTACTTGGTAGTACCTCATACCTTGAGGCTAAGTACCCCTTATACTAGACAGGGATCACCTACTTGGTGGTTATGACATTTTTCATCAATAACATGTAGCGTTGAGCAAACCGATATGTTCAAAGAACATGAGTTGTACGAGTGTTCATACGTAGCCTTATGGGTGTAGAATATTTCGGAGATGGAAAAGCCCTTTGTCTCTCCAAGGCTGCCACATATTTCTGGCTAGACTATCAGGTGGCTAGACTAATAGATGTAAGCACAGAGCTACGAGAGGAGAGACAATATTAAGACTTGTATATTCCCCATATATTCCGGGGACAACAAATCCCTCTTGGGCAGTAGGAGAAACTCCAAAGCATCACATTGGGATCGAGTGGGGAAACCCAAGCTTCCTCCAACGTCCGACATACACTGGGGGAGACTAACATAGTCCGGGAAGGCAAGTAACGAAGGTGTGTCACCACATAGTACTTAACCAGGGCTGGACCCCCAGACCTCCAAGTTCCTTAGGTGTGCAAACTACAGACTTGGAGAGTCTGTGACAATTATGTGCCCAGATAAAGTTCAGAAAGCCAGCCTGTAACTTTCTTAGGGTCAGAAGAGGAATCTGAACCGGGAGGGTTTCAAACAAATATAGGAGCCTGGGTAAAAGCATCATCTTCACAGATGCAATTCGCTCTAAGAGCCACAATGAGTGTCCCTTCATTTGTTCAAGTAATTATGTAGTTTGTGGAACAATGGGGGGAAGTTATGAGCGTACAATTGATTATATAAAGCTGTGATCTGAGTGCCCAAGTAATTTAAGGAGTGCTCCCGCCACATAAAGGGGTACCTATCTTGTAATGCTGAGAGTTGCACAGGCGGTATATGTAAAGGTAGAGCCTCTGTCTTCGAGGAATAAAGATAAAGGCATTAGGTTCAGTCCACAAATTTGGGAGGGTGGTGGTAGGTTGTCTTAACATAGGAAAGGACATCATCCCCATAAAATGAAATTTTATAAGAGAAATCTTTCACTGTGACACCTTGAATATTGGGATTGGATCCTATTTTTTCCACAAGAGGCTCAATACTAAGAGCAAAAAGTAAAGGAGACGGGACAACCCTGTCGCGTCCCGTTCCTAATGGGAAATGGTGTAGAGGAGGCATGAGGCAATTTCACAGAGGCCGCAGGGCAACTGTAGAGGGAGCATATTGCTCCAACAAAAGGTTGGGAGGACCCCATTTTAGTAAAGGTAGAAAACATAAATGGCCAACTAAGGTGATCAAACGCCTTCTCAGTATCTAAGCTAAGTACTAGAGAAGGAGTTTTGCATTTGTTGAGGATATCAATAACAATAATCACTCTCGGAGTGTTATCACTTGCATGGCGGTACGGGATTAAGCACGTTTAGTCCCCATGTACAAGGAAGGGTAAAAGTTTGGAAAGCCTATTTGCCAAAATCTTAGAGTAAATTTTAAGATCCAAATTCAACAATGCTATAGGCCTATAGTTAGTACAATCCATTGGATCCTTACCCGGTTTGGGTATCACAGTTATATGGGAATATGACATAGTAGGTGGGATAGGTTTACCATGGAGAAAATCATTGAACAAATCCACCAAATGGGGGGTTCAGCAAAATGGTTTTATAATATGGATACGGTAAACCATCTGGACCAGGAGCTTTATGCGAAGGGAGGTGCGAGATGACCTTCGACATTTCCTCCTCAGTGATGGGTTTATTAAGGTGCTCCAGGTGCTCTGCTTGTAATTGGGGGAGAGTTATTTAGCCAAGTAGGAGTCTATACTGGATTGCAAAGTTGGTCCCATGGAGCCTTGTGCCTGGTGCACCGTACGATACAACTGGGTATAATATTGCTCAAACCGGGAAGCTATATGAGAAAATCATTTCCAATGGCAGAGTCTAGTTTTGAAAGGTGTGAAAAGAACCTTCAAGGTGATTGGGGCATCACGAAAGGGGATGGATAGCAGCAGAGACGCTATTCCTCAACAGTGGCAATTTAATAAATATATATTCAATGCGGGTATGCGTTTGATGAGGAGGAGAGTGAAAAGTAAACTGTCTACTTGTGGGGTGTTGGATTCTCCCGTCATCATAAACGGCGGTGACGTCTAACAAGTTGTCTAAATAGTTCAGCGTGTTACAACACTATGGGAGGTGGACAGGGTGTAAGCATAGACAGTCTATCTTGAGTCTGGGAGAAGATGGAATTAAAGTCTCCCTCAACTATGAGATATGTGTGCTTACATTTTTCAAGGAGGGCCAATGTCTTAGCAAGGAACCTGGACTGTCCCTGACTGCGTGCATGCATATTAAACATGGTTAAAGGGACACCTTGCAGGATGCCATGTAAAATAGGAAATTTGCCCTCCAGGTCCACAATTGAGCGAATAGGGGAGAATTTGAAAGAATCTTTATTCAAAATAGAAACCCCCGCTCTCCTTTTAGATGGAGAGTTGGCTACATGAGCACTCAGGTAAAATTTGGAGGCGACGTTAAAGGTGCTTGAGCTATTTAAATGCATCCCCTGCAGGAATATATTATCCGCCGAATGGTGTTTAAATTCCCGGAGCGCCAGCTTCCACCAAGTGTTGGAGTTCAATCCACGCACCTTAAGTGATAATATTTTAGTGGCCATCAGCATATGTTGTCAAATACATGCTGCTTAGACCCCCACACAGCCTAGGCAAACAGGGAGGGAAATTGGCCATGAGCTCTTTGGTACAGGCAAACAGGAAAAGAGGAAACAATTGAACAAAACCAAGTAGAAGCAGCTGCCGGTCACCAACCAGGGGGCGTTCGTCACCCGCCGGTCCCTGAGCCTTTACCAAGGCGTACAGGGAACAATTATACCTGGCGAGTACACTTCCACTTGAAACACTTCCAGAGGGGTCAAAGACCCAACGGTCTCCAAGACAATCACCAGAGCACCAGTGTAACATCAGAAAACATTGTGGTTGACACAGGCTGTTTAAGCAGTGCAATGTCCCCCACCATACCCAGCTAAACCGGGCCCAACGTGAGACCCCTCCAAGGGGCCGTAGCGCATGTAAAGCAAATCCATAGAAGAGCGAGGCCTTACAACACAGAAAAACTCTCCATGAATAATGACATAAACAGGGAGACAACAGTGACATCCAGCTTATCAGCCTAAAGATGGGTGAGCAGGAGATCAGAGTAGTCTGACAAAATACAGCATTCCCTGAAAAAAAACACAGAATATAAACTATAATGTCAATCAAGTAAGATTTCACAGCAATAAACCTGAGCAGTAGAAGGATCATAATGTTTTTTTTTTGCTTAAATTGCAATTTTTTTGCTTAGATTGCTTAAACTTCTATCTCAATGGCATTGAACTAGACAAAACGATGACAGTAAATATCAGCAAAAAATAAAGAAAACAGCACACTCAGAAGTGAGCAGCAGTGACCTGTTAGGAGCTAAAAAGGATATATGAGCAGAGACCATGCTGTCCGCCAAATCCTGTGTCTGGGTCGCTTCCTGGAAGTGGCCACCTGCCAAGGTGACGATAAGGGAGGTAAAGGTTCCTCAGGTTCCCAGCCTGGGAAAATATGTTTAGTTATTCCCAGATCACGGCAGAAGGAAGACAAGTCCTCCGGGTAACACAAGACAGCAGACCTCCCATTGTGATGTGCTGTTAAGCTGAATGGAAAGCCCCACCTATAGGAAATGCGGTTATCACGCAGAGTGGTTAGGAGCGGTTGTAGAATGTGCCTCTTTTGCAAAGTGTTCCAGGATAAGTCCTGAAAAAGCTGTAGTGGGGCCCAATCAAACTCCAAGTTGTGCATGTTCCGTGCAGCAGACATGATTTCATCCTTCAATTCCGCATTTTGGAGGTGACAGAGAACATCTCGTGGCCGCATGGCCGAGGCAGACTGCCTCAAGGCTCTGTAGGTCATATTAATGGCAATGTCTTAGGAAAAAGGGCGCCCCAAGAGGCAATTAAAAAAGGCTTGCAACACCAGCTTCAAATTTGTAGATTGGGTAGCTTCAGGTAGGCCCCGGACCCTGATATTATTTCTGTGAGCTTTATTATCCATATCTTCCAAGTGGCGATAGAGATCTCTAATTTTCAAGGGATAGTCACTGGATCTACGGGTAAGAGTCTCAATATCCCCCTTGGCCTGCTGTAGATTCTCATCTATATCCTCCACTCTCCCAGCCAGGGAGTTTAAATCTGCAAGCAGGACCCCAATTTCAGATCTGAAGGTAGCTTGCACTTCAGCATTTGCAGATGTTGTTGCCATGGGGGAATCCAGGAATCGGCAGTATGCCCCGGTCCTTGTTTGTGGTGCAAAGGGGGGGTCAATTGGTACGATAGTCCGAGCTGAGGGTCTCCCTGAGAGAAGGCTATGTACGTGTGTTGAGGGGCCAAGTGGGGGAAAATCCTCTCTGCTCAGGCTAGGTGACCAGGATTGTGTAGCACTGGGGTCTCTGTGGACATCCCCCCCATAGAAGAAGTGGCAGCCTCAAGCCAAAACGCCGCAGGCAAAGTGTCATCCAACAGAAAATAGGGGCCCCCAGGTGAATAGGTGATCCCCCCGCTAGGATGCATCCCTAGGAAGGGTAAATCCCCTGAAGAGGGAGAGTGACTCACTCCTGTATTCCCTTATGCTGCACGGTCCTCTAGTTCAGTCCTCTGGGAAACCAGTTCAGTCAGATATGGACTGGGAGAGGAGCCCTTGGCCCCAACTGCTGCAGGATCCCGGCGGGATGTGGCAAACTCCTCTGCACTCCACGTGTCCCGTGCAGAAGTGGAAGCCGGCGCCATCTTGGAGTGCTGATGAGCCGCCTGAATGTGACCGATAAAAGCCCTGATCAGGGGCTGAGAAGCTGATTGACACTGCGCTGGAGTGGGGGTAAGTTTCCCCCCTTTAGATATCTTTGCCCTGCCCATCGTTGAGGTGAGTAAATGACCACTACAGTGAAGAAACAGTCCGGTGTCTGCGGAGCTGGGATCTCACGCGGCCATCTCCAAGCAACGCCCCCCATACAGTTTTTTTTTAGGTATATAGAGGAATGTTGTCCCAAACCTTTATAAGTACAGAGAGTACCTCCAATGTGGGGGGAGATCATTCAGGATAGCCTCGTCGTGGAAGGACAAGCTATCTCTGTCTTGTGGTTTTCCAGAAGGTTTCCTAGGTTTTAGCTATAGGCAACAGACCACGTGACTGCATAAATTCTTAGTGGCACAGGGCTTCAGGGCTACATATTCCTTGTAGATTTAGTGCTTATGGTATAAAAGCCTTCTAGTCCCAGGTGTAGATTCCAAAGACTGCAGCCGCAGCCTATGTAGGCTGATACAGGGGAGTTTATGACTGGCCAAGGTGTTGTCTGGTGATAAAGGTAGTCTCGGGAAGTTTGATATCAAGAGAGGGCTCCTACGCTAGTTTGTCTTAGGTATCTTTCCCTAGCCTGATATAAGGTAAATAAGTGAAGAAGTAGAAGAAGGACAGACTTTTAAAGGCACATTAGCATTGAAATATGCAATTTTTTTCAAGCCTTAGTAGCCCTATTTCCAAAATAGACCTACTAGGCTTAGTTATAAAATCAAAAACAAACAAACAATAATGTTACCTACTGTAGTTACCTTTTTAAACCTGTATATTCAAAATCACACGGATATCATAGTTTGTAAAGTGTAAAATTGTAGAAGGGTGCACAGAGTTTTTTCCCCAGGAAGTGTACTTATAGGCAATCAATTATACCCCAATGATTTGATTTGAAGTATGTTTCTATCTATTACAGGTTAACAATCGAAAATCCGGCAACCTCCAGACCTGAGGTGCTCTTGATTTTCGAAAATTCCTGGATTTTTTGTTTTATACATACCTCAACACACAGGCCAGCCTTCCTCTCGCAGCCCTGCGGACATCTGGCACAGTTCTGGGGAGCAGGCAGCAGGGACGTCTCAGCGTAGCAAGCAAGACCTAACAGCTGTTTCTGCAGAACAGCGCTAGCAAAACATCAGTGACCAAACAGTGTACTGCAGTCCCTATATTGAAAATGTGATCCAAAATTAATGGCGGGAAACTGAAAGAACCAGATTATCAATGGACGTATTTTCGGTTGTCAACCTGTACTACATTTAAAATAAATCTAAAGTTATGGAGTTTATTTGCAGTTGTAATGGGAGCCGGGTCAATCGCACCACGATGCTAACCCCTAAAGCACAAGAAGGGCTGGGTGTCTCTGGCTTTAGACATCATCACAGAGCTGCCTAGGTTGCACAACTCTCTTGTACCATGCTGCTATTTAACAAACCTGCCTAGAAAATGCTCTCCTGAGCAAAATTGACATGCCCTTGCCGAAATATACAAAGAAAGTCTGCAACTATGTTCTGCTGGCAGCCAGAATTGCACTGTCAAAAGCATGGAACCACCATCCACCCCACTTGCTTCATTAAAGGTTAAACTAACTTGTATAATTGGTAAATGACAAATTTACGTGTACCCTCAAAGACACTCCACACGTCTTTGAATAACTCTGGGACCAGTGGATCGATCACTGTTCCACAACATTGATGTCTTCCTGATGTGGATTCCCCCTCCCATCTCCTCCTCCCCCACCTTCCCTCTCTTACCTTTTTTGATAAACAGGTAAATATTGGAGACACAACTCTTTTTTATGCATATGATGTAAAGTATTACAATGTTAATCTGCCTGTTTCTCTGTGTCACACTGTTAAAATGAAGTTTCACCTATTATTGTTATTTAAAATTCTTTTGGTAAACGTTTTTTTCTTTAATAAAAATGTATTGAAATAAAAATTACTTATTCAGACAGGTCGTTACCATACAGGGTTGATGTTAGATCTAACAGAGATTGTTGAATCAGATTGTATTGCTTATGGTCAACTTTAGAGATTGTTAAAAATTCCTGAACCTCTTATCATCCATGTCTTAAATCCTTTGTCAGCTTTGTATAGCTGCATGTGACCCCAGAAAAAAACAAAATTCACTTCAATTCCTGTTGCAAGAAGATAGACAGGATTTGATGGGAACACTCTCCAATAATGACAGAGACATAAGAATAACAATATTTTTGGTGAAAGCTCACATCCTCTTTCAGGTTTTTATTGTTCCGTTGTTAGAAAGATAAAACTAAGGGGAGACCTCTCCAATATAGTGATAGCCATCAATTGGGTCTGATGTTAAGTCTTAATTGGTGACTTTCAAGTCTGTATGTATTCTAATTTTTTGGTTGCCACATTTTCTGCATTCTCTGAGCCAGGTTTGAACATGGCCTGTTGTTTATGGGCACACAGTGAGCAGTGTTACCATTGGTTGATGGATGTCAGAGCTAAAAACATCCCTGACATCCACCAGCTAATCTAAACATTGTACCTTATCTGTACCTTACCAATATCTGTACCTTACCAATAGGCTTACAGCTGTTCTAAACATTGTCTGTCAGTCTGTTAATGTACACAGTGGGCAGTGGCTGCTTGCTTTGTACCTTATAAATTCTCATTTAATAAGGGGGTTACCTGAATGGCATCACTAGTTATAATTTAGTATGAGTTGCAGTTTGACTGTTTGTGGCAAAGAATTAGCCAGCTTGCCTGTACGCATTTAGGAACTGACTATTATAAACAGGCAAGGGACATTTGGCAGTATATAATGCTAAAAAAAAATATGCAACTGTCTATTTATGATGCCATATTCATTGCATGAATACTGCTGACTATCACAACTCCATGACTATCATATGCCCATGACACCTAGACGCCCATAACTGGTGGCAGTGCAGTGTGAAAGGGTGTCATCTCCATTGACATTTACCTCTGACTGTTTCTATATTTAATATTCGGATAAAAGGAGACTCTGAATTTGTGACTACACATAATATATCCACTGTATTTAACCCTTGCTTGAAAATTCCTTTGGGCATTGCGATTCTATTATGGAGTCATCGATCTAAGCCCAGGAATTTTCCCTTTCCAAAAGTAACCCCTTAGAGCTCAGAAACCCTGGCTTCCCAGGGACACTTGTTGTGAGAAGCACTTAACCTCACCTTTTTAAACCACTAGGACACATCTTGAAGAGCTGAAAGAAAAACACACTGACCATCTCATTTTTCTTTACTTTTTCTATTAGGGAGAAATAGAAAGAAGGAATAGGGGGGGTCAGGGGTCATTGAGAGAGAAGGAGGGGGCATGTGGAAAGATTTATCCAAGAACCAAAGAAAGAGGAAGAGAGAGGGAGAGAGAAAAAAGGATGTGTTTTCTTCTAGACGTCAGAAAAGGCGTTTTTTGGTCACTTGACTGAAAGTGCATGTGAGTGAAAGTTGGTCCCTGCCCTAGAGGGAGAGAGAAGACAGGGAGAGTCAAAGGGAGAAGAGGAAGAGGAGAACACGAGATAGTACACTGAAAGAAAAGCAGACAGTGGGGGAAGTCAAGCCAGTTAAGAAGGAGAACAGATTAAAGGCTGTTAGTGCTTGAGGGAGAAGCAGCTGGGAAAAGTTACTGGAAAAGAGGAGAAAGGAAGTTTTTTGGAAGTTTACAGAACAAGGAAGTAAAAAGTTCTCCAAGTCTGATCTGAGGAAGGGGGGAAAGAAGCAGTAAATTAACCAGGGCAAGGGGAATGGATAGGGATCTTGGCCTGGACAAGTCAGGACCCCCTAACACAATGAGGATTTTGGAAACCCCAGAACTTCCCCACAGCAGAAAGAACTTCAGTGTCAGCCACCTCCTGGACCTGGAGGAAGCAGCAGCTGCGGGGATGCAAGGCTCCCGAGATTTACGGCCACCCAACGAGGAAGAGGACAAGGACCCGATGACAGGGGGTAGCAGTGACAGCGAAGTGACGGTGCAGGAAGGTAGGTCCCCGTGACGGCTTTGGGACCATTTTGGTTGCACCCAGGAGATGCTCCACAGAGATAGGGAGGGGTCATTTTTGGGAAGGGGGTGTTTGAGCTTGATGCCTCGATAATTGTTCAAATTAAAAAATATTTTCTGTCTCATCACAGTGGACATAAGTAAACTTGGCAAAGCGCCAGCAGCTAGTGTACACCGAATACCCGTTCACGTGCACGCTGTAGACAAGGCAATTGCTAGCTTTTTGAATTCCAGAATGGATACAATAGTAAGCTACATGTGTTCCGAAAACGCTAGATGATTTGCCAGTGACAGAAACAAATGTGGTTCATTTAGGGTGCAGAAATTGGGCATTTTGTGTGGGGAGAATTGACTATTGATCCAATAACTGCTTCGTCTCTAAATAACTACCTAGCTAAGCATGATTTAAAATTATGATCATATTTCTAACTATAGTGTATGTCATTTAAGGAAAAAAAAGTCCAGCACACTGGACATTTTCTGCATTTATGGGATTTTTTTTAACATTCACCCTGAACGATGGGATGTTTGAAATGGCCAGATTCACTAATAAAATGAATCCTTTAATAAATCAGCTTCTTAATGTGCCAGCAGTTAGGCTAAAGACCCCAAGGCTTGCAGGACACAGAACATGATATACATATGCAGTAAATCTCCTACAGATTATTTAGTAGTTTAAACACTCTGCCACTACATCCTTCTTAAGGCTGTTTTATAGGCCATGCAGAATATAATTTCTGACACTTACAAAACAGGTAATTTCTGGAATGTTTGTTTCATATAGGTTTACGAGTTATGCTGATCCTTATGTGTTATGCTGATCTCAAGAAGCAATCTTTACAGAAGCAGAGATCAGTAACATTATATTTTGAATACCTACGCCATCAGTGGGGATTTTATACAACAGACTCAGAAATGTTTTTCACGTGTAAAGTTTGAACTTTCATGTGACAGTAAAAATATAAATATATGGTTTGTAGCTTGTTCAGAAATGCAAATAACAAAAAGTAGGTTTAGGATGGCAATGATACATAATTAAACAATACAAAAAATAATCCATTACACTTTCCATAAAGTCAACAACATCTAACTTAACTGTTCCAACAACGTGCATTTTTTTGTGTTGACTAACTGGAAATTGTGTTGCATTGCTCTGTATACAGCCCTCAGAGTGCCTTATTTCCACTTGATATCTATTGTTACATTGAGTGAGTGATATATAGCAAGGTGAAAAATAAGCATATAAATGAACTTATTGCTGAATCTTGCAAAAGATTCATCATTGTATGCTGCAAGTCTACTAAAATTTTCATAAAAGCTGTAATCAATTTTCCTGATGTCAGCTGCCTAGTTTTTATATTACCAAACCATGCAAAATAAGAAAAAACAGTAAAAACTTGATAGCATATAGTTACTTTTGGGCAACTAAAAGTAAATCTCAAAACTGAATAACTGGAAAAAAAATTTTAGGTCCTGGGAAAATAAAATTGTCAGAATTCGGTACAAATCAAAAATAGCATAAAGAGTATCTGTCATCGACCTATAAACTAGGGAAGAAGTTTGTTCTGTTAGGTTACATTGTTCTAGAAGTCTGAATCCTGGCAGGAACTGTGGTGGCCATTATTACCTTACAGTGGTACCCAGAAATCAAAAGATTCCAATGGGTTTAGACTTCATCAGTAATTCCTCAATGCTTACTTTAAATGAATTTGGAAGGATTTTTTTTCTTGAAAGAAATTTTCTTTTCTTTATGCAGGATGAAGTTTTCGATTTAGTGGTTGTCTTAACGGGAAACATCCTGTTTTTTAACAGAATTATAAAAGTAATTTTTTTAATCATTAGAAAAAAGTTTTTTTTCACCCCTTTTGATAGTTTTCACGCGAAAAAAAGGAAAAGATCAATTAAAATATATACTGTGTGTACATGCCCTTTAACTTATATGGAAAGATAAATAGATGAGATAGAGAGATAGGTAATGGATAAATAGATACATATGTAAGAGATAGATAGTTCTATATGTTACCATGGTACAAAGAACTAATTCTGTGCTGACTATAGAGTTAAAAAAAAAAAACAATTCTTAGTAAAAAAAAGGAGACTTACGCAGATTCATTATTACTTTTTTATCTTTTAAACACCCATTACTTTTAATAGAAAATTTACCAAAATAAAATTTTTTTGTTAATACGATCAGATGTTTGAAAACAACAAAAGCTCATAGACTACAATAAAATGACTGGGTTAGTTAATAATTTTTTTTCCTTTTATTAGTATGCTGTCAATTGTTTGAGTTTGCAATCCTATTCCTGCTGCCTGCTCAAACAGACCCTGGGGAGATTTTTAGGGCTTGGAATTGCCCCACCAAGAAATTTGAATTGTCCTTGGCTTTTGTAGAGTCATTATAAGCAGGAGAAAAGTCTTTATGGTCATTTGTAGACTTTGATCGCCTGACTTATCAATGTAGCTAACTAAAAAATTGCAGGGAAACATATCCTGTGTTTTGTACGTTATATATCTACCTGATAAAACAAAACACATACTCACCTTAACACACCATATGTAATAAAAAGCTAAAAGAATACATGATAAAAAGGTTTAAGCATAAGTTTAAAAAAATTTATAAAGATTAAATATATATTTATATTATTATAGAAAATCTTATCTTTTGTGTTATCTTTGGCTCAGCCAAGAAAGCCATCAAAAGAAAAAGAAAATCTAGTAAATGTATTAATATTTTTTTTCTATTTTTATTTCAGTTAAATTTTAGTAATTAACTCCTAATTGTTTTACATATAAAATAAATGTCAACCTTTTTCTTTCTGTTGTTTGTTTATACCTAATATACATTAATTGCATGTATATACCATTTCATTGCTTAAAAAGGTGATCTCCTTTTATTTTGAGAGCCCTTTATTTAGGCAAGTTAATTATTTATGCATATACAATACTATAATCAAACATATATTACTATAATCAAATATATCTTCTAATATCTAAAGTAATAAAAATGGGCATAGAATAGCACTTAGTGCTGAATTAAATGTGTGCCTGGTAAACAATATCAAAGGGCCAAAAATGTATAGCTAAAAGCTATTTTTAGAAATCAATAAATAATATTATTCTTTTAAATTACCAATAGGTGGTTTGTTGAATAAAGAAAAAAGTGTTTGTCATGAGCCATTGATTCCCTTTATTAGAATATTATGTGCTGTAATACTGCACAAATGTACTTAATGAAGGGACCCATAATATGTGTCCTGTTTATAATAAATACTTCCTATTACCAGTGCTGTATATTGGATGTTGGTACCCTCTAAATGCATGTAACAGATTTTATATCTTAACACATACCTCTGTCTAATTTGGGCTGTACATAATCCATTGTTCCCTAAACTTTAGTTTGTCACTGAGAATAACTTTTTCATTAGTATCCCCATAACTCTTTCATTAGTATCCCCAGAGGTACGTATACTACCAACTCAAAACGCTGTACATGCAATGTGTCATTGTACCTAGAGGGTACAAAATTTTTATAATAATAATCTGCAAGTTTTTTTTGTTTTTGTTTTTTTTTGGGGGGGAGGGATTAATATTAGGCTATTATACAAGAACTGATGATGGCCATTTATCTGCATGGTGTGTGTCATTAAACACAACTGGTACTTTTGTCCCTGCTCAACAGAGGCAATCTACTGGCTTGACATCACCAACTTGTGGCCAAAAGCACAGCAGGTCGGCCTTCACTGTCAATCACTCTAGTCGCTTATTATCTTTAGAAGCCGCCGGCCATGCATTTCTATAGGTCACGGGACTGCAGAAAAGTTATTCCAAATGATTACACGTCTTGCCAAGCAGGTATATCTGTTTGAAAACATGGCGGCCAGCAGCAGACATGTCATGTTACTTGCATGTGTTCCATTAATGTGTGTCCCTTTTTTTCCAATTACCAGTCATTACCAGTTAAAAAGTGGCTGCAGGAAAACAAGTGAGCTTTAAGCCTGTCAATTTATTTGTGTTGTCTAGCAAAGCTACTGTACATGTTTTATGTTGTTGTTTATGCCTGTGTGAGAACCCAGCACCACATAAGAAGTGCTGGGGCTACTATTAAAAAAGTTTTTATGCCCTAAACAATATTACCAAAAAGGTGTATGGCATGTGATATATATATATATATATATATATATATATATATATATATATAGGCATTGATGGTCATAGAAGCCAGTTCAAAATGTCCATTCTTCATTGGTAATGCATTCTTTCAGGTTATACTTTTTATTAGCAAATGTCACTACTTCTTGTAGAAGGATACACAATTCAAAAATAAGTATTTCTCAGAAAAGTCATTTAAAATTTCATGGATTTAGAATATTTTATGATGAATTGGCAGAAATGTTGCTCTCGGTTGTAACTTTCTGCTCTCTCTCTGTGTATGTACAAAAAAGTGTGTATCAGGCAAAAGAGTATTGTAATTATGAGTCTTAATCTTATAATTGACTATAATCTGCAAATATGCCTTTTAGAGAAGAATAAATTGGTTAGATAGAACTCATATTTTTCATATGATTATTTTTTTCATGTGCAATAATATTCGTAGAATGTTCAAGAAAATACCACAATTTATATATCCAGATTTATGATTATCAGGGTTCCCCCAGAAATATGTAAACTGATAGGTGAAATTAAATATAATGATTTTTGGAGTTCTTGGTCTTAGGGAGATGGGATGGTTCTTAGAAATGTGAAGATTTTATTAGGCATAGCAATTAAGGCGATGTTATGCTCTTTAAATCAATCTTATAATCACAAGCTACCAAAAATCCTGTTCTTGCACTTGATTGGATATTCAAAATGAACAGAAGTTTACTGTATGTACTAACACTCACTTGGCTAGATAAACTCCTTTTAGTAAACCCCAATAATTCAGCGAGAGCAGATGAACTGAATAGATTGTGTTGCTAGAAGCAAATGCTTAGCAATGGTCTTTAAAATGGTCTATTAAACTAAGAGAATTTACCATAAGACTTTGATGTACCAAGAAAACCAGTTCACATAAGATTCCAGTCAAAAGATTTCTAGTCATAATGATTCTGGAATATTGTGTGCTTCAATATAGTGTACAAGATAAAAAGCGCTACTTAAAAGAGCCAATTGGATTCCTCTTGACATTTCTCAGTTCAATATAGGCTTAAAAAAAAGGGAACATCTAATTGGTTGCAGCTGACAGCCACCACTATTTTGCCTATTGCCAGTGAACCATAAAAGGCTAATAGGAGGAACACAATGGTCAGAAGCATACATGAAAAGGTGAAAGCTCTGTATTATAATAAGGAAAACCAAACTAGGTTTAAGTCTTAAAGGATGCTGAAATACCAGTGGCTCATTCACATCGCTTACTTTGGGCTATATTGTTCAACATGGTCCCAACACAAGGACAAGGCAAATCACCTTTATTTTATTTTGTGCCAGTTCACAACAATGTCCTGTGTTGGTGTTTGATGAAAAATAAAAAACATTTTATAGCAGCACTATGGGGAAAAAAAAGAACATGAATGCCATCCATTAAAAAGAAATCTAGTAAAAAATTCATGTTGGTTTTACATACATTGGCACAAACACTGTGGTGTGGATGAGTCCTAGGAATTCCTACAAAATGCTGGGTACCTCAGCCTATCACCAGTACTGCTAGTGAATATGAGCGCCAGAGAAGCCAACCGTTTAAACAAAACATGACACTTTGTAAGATCTTCGGGGCAGGGTCCTCTCCTCCTATATCACTGTCTGTATTATTCTGTCATTTGCAATCCCTATTTAATGTACAGCGCTGCGTAATATGTTGGTGCTATATAAATCTTGTTTAATAATATTAATAATAATAATGCAGTGCTGATATAATTGACATCTTTTAGGGCACATCCAAAAAGCAGAGCAGGTGACTGTTTTATTACTCCAGTTCAGTAGTCTGCCAATTAGATTGGGAAGCTTTGTTGCAACATTTGCCTACTTGAGGCTAGTAATAACACAATATTTTAAGTGGAAATACCCTCACTTTAATAGTTATGTACATAAGCTTGGCCATATGAGGAATTCTGTGCATTAAAGGGCTTAGTGGTGTCTACAATAAACGACTCGTTGAACATTTTGAGTTATTGTTATATTAAGCGTACAGTAATTTTTGTTTAACATTTACATTTTGACTTTCTTGCTGTGTCATATGTTACCAATTCTGTTTCATGTACATGTTTATAGTAAATCAGACATTCCATTAAACATCCTCTGGGATGAAATCAGTAACTTGATAACTTAATATTGTGTTTAGTGTCCCCAAGCAGTCTAACTGATAGTGAAGTGCAAATACTGTGTGCTGTTACTAAGGTGTGAGCTGAGCTTGCATATACAGCATACAAACATGGCTGCCGCCTAGTATAATCCACTACATTAACACCCTGTGATAGAATTACATACGATATGCATTATTGTGTATTATTAAATCATTTAAACAATTACATTATGCATTCTTGTTTTAGCTTTAAGAACTGAAACGCAATCAATCATATCTCATATGTGCTTTATTGTGGTAATGTTATTCCAAAAGTTGTTTCCAATACTTATAATAAATGTGAAGCTTTTTGCCCTTCTGGTAAATCCAGAAGGGCAAGAACAGAATGACAAAAACTTTGTTTAATTATTGACATTAGAATAGTACAATATATTATGGTCAGCCAAGCACAAAGCACAGTGGCTAGGACCTTATCTTCAGCTTGGCTGATTAAGCAGTATACAGGAGCTTGGACCAGATCCTCTAGTAAAGACTGCTATTCCAGTCCTGTTTTGGGAAACTTAATCTAAGATGTAATAAAGTTGAACTCCAGGCAACCAAGGTACTGAGATTTCTGGCTGTGGAAGGGACCTGATGTTTCTTTGCTGCAGTTTTACTTTGTATGCATATAATACTTAAAGAATTTTCCCATTATACATACTGAACATATGCTCTTATCTCACTGCAATTTATAAAAAAAAAAAACATTGATTTATTTCCATAGGAATACACTTGAAGTGGGTTACATGACTTTAACTTCCAACAGGTGGAAAAGCTCAACAATATCTACTCAACAATACTATGTGGTCATTCCTCTTTCCCTGTCATTTAAAAGCATTTTACTAGTGCAAACTTTTCTCCGCTCATGTCTCAAAGAAGGCATATACACAAAATTAATTGATGCCAGGTTTACTATTTCACCCAGTTTTAGTATTGTAGACAATTGCAATCTAGTTATATTTAGAAATGTAAATAGATTTTTATTTGTATCATGCCTTATGCTTTCACTAGACAGAAGTTGAACTTTGGGTCTGACATAAAGTGTTTATTTTATAAATTAATTTAAAGATGTAGGTTTAGCTGAATGGCACCCTATTATTACCGTACTTTTCAGACATTTTAAGCTGTAGTGGAAACGCTGTAGTCAATCTGAATATAGCACTTTAAAGGAATTTCATCTGTTTATATTGTGCTTCCTCCTTGTACAAATTAGTTCTTTACCACTAAAGAAGTTATTTCAACCTCAGCCTGTGTATACTATATATTATTTTATTATATTGTGGGCTACAATAATTACTCCCTGTTCTCAAAAATGTAGGTCTGAAAATTTAAGGCAGTCATAGCTGAGTCCACCCAAAAGTTTTATGCAATGTTTGGTGGGTCTCTGATTGACTTACCCACTTCTTTCTTTTTGGCAGACCAACCTCCCCTATACAAGAATGTTTTACACTTTTCAAACGGCTGTTCGGTAAGGGATTTTTCACACATTGCACTGGCACATTGCAATTGGCATTCACTAAGCATACTATGCACATAATCGTGTTTTGTGCATTGCCAGGAACTTTGTTTGAATATTGAAACTCCCATTTATTGATCTACTATTAAAAGTTGGGGATAGGTGAACATGAGAGCTCCCATTTATTGATCTACTATTTAAAGTTGGGGATGGGTGAACATGGGAGCTTTGTAAAAAAAAATTAAAAAACAATAATATTAATTTTATATATATATATATATATATATATATTATAATAATGTTGGGAGCTGGAACATTGTGTTCCCTCTTTTCTTGATATGAGCAACTGGATGATTTAGGTAGGGATAGTATCTTCAATGTTGCCCCCATGGGAGGTAAGAAGTGTGACCATCCCAAACATTTTTCATTTAATTTAAAAGTACATGCAGTCTCTCTATATATAAAATATTTCAATGTAAAGAATAATGGTTAAAAACAAAACTGAAATAATTTATTTAAATTGTTAGTCTTGTATAACGTGTTGAGGTGTACATATCCTACTGGGACATTGTACAGCGCTGTGTAATATGATGGTGCTATATAAATACTGTGTAATAATATTAATAATAATAATAATAATACTGGGGAGATTCCACGCTTGGGCACAACAAAAGAACTCCTCTCTTGGAGAGCAGTGGTCACCAGGAAAATTAGAGAAGGTAAATATCTTTAATGGGGGCACAGGTTATAATGAAATCCTGACATGGGTTTCCCCATGCCCAATCCAAATGGGTATCCCTGCCCAATCCAAAATAAAAAAGTTTAGATACATTTTAAGGATCTTTTAATGAATACATAACTGGATTTAATATTATTATTATTAGATATTTTTATCTGCTTGCAATTGTTTTGTAATAGTCAACATTTACTTGCTTTTCTGGCTTTGCAGTGACTCTGGAGAAAGTCTGAAGCAGGCACTCTGGTGGTATTATCTTGATTCTAACTCACACAATAAGTAACCTGGCCACCAATTGGTTTTGGTTAAAGGAATGTTGGATCATTTTTTTAGGCTTTGATACAGAGAGTTGACATCTTGTTTGACTACATACCTGAATCGAGACAGCTTGTTAAATTCAGAACAGCACATAAACAGGGAAATAGTCGGTATAATTGATGTGCCTGTTTATAAGACACATCACACAAGCCATGTTATCATAAAAGAGATTAGGTTCCCCTATTTCTCTGTTTATACAACATGTTACAAGCATGCAGTGACCTACAGGTCTGCAGTCATGCACATCAAAAAGGAGTGGGGTTAGCTAGTGAAATGACACGTTACTTAGGGCTAATTAAAGCAAACTCTGTTTCCTGGCTATGTCTCCCCTTTCCTATATTGCCAGAAAGAAACACTACAGGCCCAGGGCCTGTGGTTTGTAACTGTCTTTTATACTTATTTTGTTCTTTGTATCTCCTCTTCGGCTACAATTTTTTCTGGCGGCTCCCGATGTTGTTTTTACATCTCCACCCAGCTCATTGCAGGCACATTGCAGTCTACTGCAGAGGGCCAAGAGATACAGGACAGAACTGATAGCCAGGGTTTTGTAGGCAAGACTTCATAGGGCTTAGTTAATAAAGTTTTTTTTTTTTTTTTTTGCATGCATTCTTTTATGCATTCTTTTAAAGAGACTTTTATGTCTTTTATGACCTAAATATACTTGGTTATTGTCTACTTTATTAATAAATACGTACATACAAGTTATACTGCTAGTGGTGGTGAGCCCCTTTTAGCCAACAATGATAGACTGAACACAGAACAAACACATATGTCCATACAAATGTTTTGTGAAGAAATTTTTTTTGTGAAGTTTTGTTTATCCACAATTTTTCACAATTATTATTAGTATTAGTTTTTTTTCTTTATATGTTTTCTGGTCCCTTTTACTTAAAATGTAATTTTTTATTAAAAAGTAAAGAAATTTTTAACAATACAACAAACAAATACAGAAGAACATCAGTGTACATAAAAACAAAAATACAAATACAAATATATGTTCTGACAAGAAAAGAATACAAATCAAATGTACAAATATGTAGGCAACATTTAAGGCAACTACCAGGCTTAGTTTATCATATGTGGGTAACAAAAGACAAAAGTATTGATAATACCTTATAAATACCTCTATTCATCTTAAGCTTGTAATTCTGTTACATTTTTCAAATAACCATCATTTGCCTACTTCTTAGCATGAGAATCTACATATTCTTCCCCAGCAGAGCTTTTTTTCTGGTCCCTTTTAAACAATGAGTTGTAGCTCTGCTTTACACAATTTTTAAAGCCTAACGTCTTGCTATATCTGACACTGCAACACGTGGCAGTATTAATAAACTTTGTGAAAAGCTTTCCTGATGTGTTGAGTAATGTTAAACATGCACAATTTTTTTTACTCATCCCTGATCCCAAGCAGGAGGCATTTTAATTTGATCCCTGTACAAGTGCCTACAGTTATCCAGACATGACTATCCATGATAACATAGCGTGAAGACATATCTGTATCCAGGTGTACCCCTGATTTTAGATGTTTATAAGTAGAGCAATACAAAACATTACATCCAGTCATTAGTAATCACAAAACCACTGACATATTTTAAACAGAACTTGTCTTAATCCTGGATTGGCTTTCCAGATGACTACAGTTTTTTTTGTGGCAAAAATCTAAATCGTAAAAGCTAAATAATAAATATGGTTTCTTTAAAAGACTACACACAAGGAAACAATATATGCTAAATATTTATATATATATATATATATATATATATATATATATATATATATATATATTAATATAATAATATTTTGATAATGTACGTGCCCAAGTGTACAAAATGGGATTTGTTTTTATGATAAAAAGGCATCACTAAAGATGAACTCCAGACACTCCAAGAACACAAATAACTAAAATCCACAAATTTAATTTAAGTTGTTTTTATTAGTTTTAATGTTCATAGTTCTGCTATACTGCAAAGCTTTTTCTGGTGAAATGCCTGATTTTTATTTGCTGCTATTGAAAAAATTATAGATCTCATACCTCCCACCTATGACTAGAGAGTGCAAAAAATGATCAGCTCATCTCTCTGTCATTCTGATCTCTCCTCCTATTAGCATGTCCTTTGTTAACATTTGAGCACTGGAGTGTACAGTACCTGACTGGCTCCTAGTGCTGGGTCTTCCTCGTTTAATTTGAGCTCTTTTTGTAAAGGCGGTTTCTATAGGCTGATTTCACATCAAATTCAAGTAAAAAAACATTAACAAATCCCCAAAGATGGTCAGGTATTTAGTTAGCTTGTTCTCCCCAGTGCATCTTTGTTGTTCATGGTTAGTCCCCACACATGCAGCATTTTGTCTTGTCCTTGCACAGATCACGGTACTTCCTAGTGTACTCATTTACTCTATATGCTGCGGTAGTAAAGTATCTTCTTTTGCATATTGTTATATAAATGGGTGATGCATGATGCAGTGCGATGGGGTTCTATTTATTTTGAATAACACTGAGCCTCACAATACACAGATGTAAACTGCCTCTATTGTTTTACATTTAAAATAAAAGTGCAAGTTCAATAAATGGTGTTGCAATGCATGGAAAGTATATTTACAAAAAATTGGTTGTCTTAAAACCACATATCGATGGCTTTATGGTAATGCAACACAACACATTGACTCAACAAATGCATAAACACTGGGGTCTCACTTTATAAAACAGCGAATCTCACATTCCTTTATATATGTAAATATATATACAGTAAATAATATATATATAAATATATAATAAATATATATACATACACATATGTGTGTATATAAATAAATAAATATATATATATGTTATATATATATATATATATGTTTACCTTGGCTTATGGAATCAAGATACCTAGCAATCTGGAACTATGAAAAAATTGTGTATTATGCTGCTTCTGACTCATGGCTTTTTGGGGCCCATTGTGTTGTACACTCACTCTCTGTTTTTCTGTAAAAAAGGACATAGATGTAGGGAACTAAGGAAGCAGGATGTGGGGCACAATTGGGATAGTATGTGTGCATGATGACAAGCAAATATGTTGTTGAGATACTGGGATGCTGTTAGCCAAATATAGGAAAAGCAGAGAAAACACCTGGAAAGACTTTCATGAGATTTAGGATGGTACTTTTTACTTTACTTTGTTTTGAAGAAAAGACAATAAGTTCAGGTTGGTTGTTCAGTATCATAAAATACAAATTACCCCAAAATCGTGGAACAAGTTTTGGTTTATCATATGATCATTCTCTGGTGGTTGTGTTTCACCATATTATTTCATTTTTGGGTGCCATTTTGCCGTTTGGCTCTTATATGGAATCTTTCGAAATAATTGAGAAAATGAAAATTGCCATTACTACCACATGATACTTGCTCCTCCTTTTAATGGCTGAGCATAATAGATGCTAATAAAAATAATAGATAAAACATGCGCATAATAGATGTTCTAGTGCCACATATACTTTTGTGTGATCACCAAGTAGTAAAGAAAGGATAAAGATGACAACACAGAATTAAGAACCTATCAAAACAACCCATCAATGGCAGTTCCAACCTGTAGTCTGCATAAACCAACTATGTTGACCTCCCCCCAGATACCTAATACTCTAATGTGTTACAAGATAAAGAGCTGCATTCAGTTGAAGTATTGCAAGTAATGATTTTATGAAATTTTGGCATTAGCTTAAACACATGCCCCTTTTCCAATAAAAAAGTTAGAAAATATTAGTCACTAGAACATAGTAGTTGAATTTAACCCATATCTCTGATGTTGTTGTCTTCCTACAACTGTGTGTAATAGAGCCCACTAGCAAAACCATTAAGAGGTTCCTTCCCTTTACATTCTCATTCCTTTAAATTTACAAAATATGTGTTTTTGTAGCAATTGCATCAATTGTTTTAAAATGTTATTGCATTTTTTTTAAATCACTACAGAGTCTGTAAATTGTTTGTAAATTGTGGACCGCTAAAGCAGTTTGTTAGAGAGCTACAGCTACACCTTTGTATACATCCATTGAAGTCTTGTAAGACCTTGGGTTTGCTCAAGATACTTTATCGTAAGGCCATTGATGTGCAGTTAGTCAGAAAAAAAAATAATATTGATCTAATTACCTAATTATTTAGTAAAGTGACCCTGTGATTGGCTGCAGTGGGAGGCACCACTGCTCTGTGCCACGTATTTATTGTTGAAGTGCTTAGTCATTAACCAGATCTCTCACACACCAAAGGAGACCTTTGCTGAAAGAAAACCTAAATTTTCAGATGAGGTCCACAAAGACAGCTAGCTACTTTACTATTTACTAAGTCTACAGGACAAGGTGCTTAAGGTGGAATGTGAAGACCGCAATCTCCATGAATTAGAGAGAGTGCACTGATGGCCAGTTAGAGCAATCTCTGTACACCTCTATCAAGCCATAAAAATGTTGTTTAGCCGCAGAATACCAAACCAATGACACAGAGAAAGGTATAAAGAGTCATTACATTCATCCCACCCAGATCCATAAATCTGGAGGTCTTGAAATGTCTGTTTAGGGTGTAACAAACCTTTTGACCTGAGTTTAAAATTCAACTTCAGATGTTTTTACCCGGGTTTACCCACCATTTACCCAAAATGTACAGGTTTTTAGACTGAATATAATTAGAATATGTATGAATCATGGGTAAAAGTTTATTCATACATTTTCTAATCAAATCAAAAGTTTACCAGCAATAGACAGGCAGATGACTCCAAAATGTAGATGTGTGAATCTTCTACTTGTAATCAATCATATGTGGCCTGTCACTTAATATTTTGCAGTTCCACTGATGAGAAGTAGAACAGTGCAGATGTGACGTAGGAAAGGATCAACTGGGTTACTCATTGTTATCACTTGTGTGGAGTCCCAAGTGACTGCAGCATCTTTAGTAGTGAGAACCAGCAGTAACATACCACTGATCAATTTTCTAGGATTGATGTAGTGACATTGCTGGGTCGGGTTTATTATTACTGGTTTCTGGTGAACTGACTGGCCAAACTTTAATTCAGAGTACAGGATAGCTGCCCCCACCGGTTCAATAAACCCAGAAAAGGACCTCGTTTGGAGGGGGCACACCGGCCAGAGCCATGGACCATGTTTCCCATATGCATCACAGGCTCAGACCTGCGATGGGAGAGTGGGCAGGTTCTGGCATAATGACGTCATTCTGGGGGAAGTTTCCTCCTTCTTGAGTGACACACGGCTCCCTGCACATGCACGTTCTGGAGTCCATAAATTTAGTGGTCTGTGACGTCCAAAAGGTTGGGGAACACTGGTCTAGAATATATGATCCAGTATTTACAACTTCCTAGTATTCTAGGACTTTATGAAAGGAAAAAAGGATACAGCAATATAGAGTTAGAAAAGGGAACAATAAAACATCAATTAAGATCATAAACAATATACAGCAAATTTGTGAGAAACGTGAACTTGAACTTTGAGGCCCATTCACACCAACTCAGTCTGCTATGGTGACCCAACATAAGACTATAAACCACACACACAGCATTTTAAGCAGTGAACGGTAATGGGTTTTAGTTGAGTAGGAGAGCACTAGGGAGCCATTTAAAATGGCAGAGCATTGCTGTGATCAGGTTTAAAATGATAACATTAAAGTAATGGTAGCAGAGCTCCCTGAAGAGGAGAAAATACATAACTCCCTTATATGGTGCCTATTTCACAAAAGTAAACTGAAATGTAGGTGTGTCAAAACAGTAAACCTCTATTCAAACAGGCAAAAAACTTTTTAAAATACCTGTGTGATTTTCTGGTAGTTGCATGTCAGAAATTCAGAGCTGTCCTGTGCACACTTCCTTTGTTATCTCAAATTGTCTAGTTAACTCATATAGATTACAGAATATTTAGTCTCTGTGACATGTAAATGAAGATGATAGGTGTTTTTGATTAGTTTAGCAAAAGACATTGGGCAAAACTGACACCATTCACTCCACAGAAATGCTGTATATTGTCAGTCCACAACAGAATTTAGAAGCCAAGTGCATTTCTGGACATCAGTGGGTATTTTTTTGTGCCTGCTGGGTCTTTAAACCAATAAGGCATTGAGAAATATACATGGATTGTGGAAATACACTGTATATGATAATGTGATGACTTTGATAGAGGCCCAGATTAGCAGTGCGCAGAAAAGGGAGATAGTTGGACTGAGTAAGTGTTGTTACCTTAGGCAATAAAGTGAATAAAGGTTTGGATATACTTCATTGGTTTGATTCAATTGCTTAATGCACAATCTGCAACTATTGTATTTTGTTTAGGTTCTTGGATTTGGAACCCTTTAAACAGAATTTTTGGGTGTACATACATTTTACTTTGACAGTAAAACGCAGGGTTAATGCAGGTTAGCGTGGGTAAAATGCGTCTATTGATTTCAATGAGGGCATTTTCCTATTTTTATAAATGCTTGAAACATAAATGCTGTAAAAAGTGTTAAAATGCAGTTAAAACGCAGAATAGATGTTTTCCAGCAGTTTAAATCCAAGCTTTAAAACACTAGTAAAAGTGCAATTAAATGCATATAAACGCAGTAGAAAGGTTTACATGCATTTTTAAAACTGTCCGTGTAGACCCACCCCTAAAGCGTACCTAAACTCAGAAATGTCACTTTACGTAGACAACCCTTTTATGTAAAGTAAAAATTCTGTTTGTTTAAAATTTTTTTAAAACAAGGGTGCCACCGCCCCCTAATTCGTGATCACCTAGGCGATCGAGAATGAATGGGAGCGCAAAGCCTCCCGGGTTACCTACGTCACGCATCCTGGGAGGCCCTTGGGTGCTCTTTCTGCGCATGTCAGAGCATCTCAGGCATTATTATTATTATTAAAAAGGATTTATATAGCGCCAACATATTATGCAGCGCTGTACATTTAATAGGGGTTGCAAATGACAGACGAATACAGACAGTGATACAGGAGGAGAGGACCCTGCCCCGAAGAGCCTTTTTGTGAAAAGAGACAAATTTGCTGATCTCGCGCATGCAAGTTTTTTTTCCAACCTACGTCACCCGATCTTGTGCCTGCATCCGGTAAGGTAGGAAGAAGAACCAGGAAAAAAAGACGGTAAGATGGTGCGGCCTGGCGCTCTGGCTCGAAGACGGATGCCAGGACGACACGGAGCCCAATGGAAGACACCTCCAAATGCATAGGATTGCCCTGCGGGATTGAAGGTAAATGTAATTTTTTTGTTTTAAGCACTTTTCAGTTTAGTTCTTATTTAAATGTACAGTCCTATTGTACATACTTTCAGCATCCTATATGTAGTTTTCTTTCCCACTAACAAACATTGTAACAAAGTTGACATATACCCAATCACACCATGACAATTACCATAAAAGGACAAAGGCAGAAAATGAGGTAGTGTTGATTTTCAAAAAAAAAGATCAAATATATAAGGTTTAATTGAATCCAGAAAAATTCAGCATAACATTATAACCCTTTGTTCGGCTTAAGCGACAGCAGGCCATATGGGAAGAAAAGGTTAATTTATCAAGCAAGCCAGCCAAAAAGCAAATACTAGTACAGTTCCCACCCTGTCCACTCTGGCTGCTCCCTTGAACATGGAAATATACATTGTATCCACTTTTTAAATATGCATAAATAAATTAAAAGGCGAGAGGCAGCTAGCCAATACGGAGTGCCAGGTATTATGCCTCCCAGAGTGACATGGCAAGCTTAGTGTCTTTAGCTTGTCATGCATCGTCCTACATCATGCTCCCAATTCCATCACTGAATCATCGCACGTCCTGTTGTTTTAGAGAACTTTGTTTAAAACGGGGTTCAAAGGAGTTTTCTCCCCCCCCCCCCCATCTTGCCATTGGTAAGATGTTTGCAGCAGTTTCTCCTTCCATCTAGGCAGGGGGAGAGAGGCTCTTACAGTCTTTGTCTGGGATGGAGCCTGTGGCTGAGCGAGGCGCCAGCATCTGACATTAAAACAGATGTTGGGAGGTGCCGCTCACACGCAAGGAAAATGCAGCCACATGGGCATGTGAACGACACAGGAGGGGCTTGTTTGGAGTCTGCCTTCGGGCAGCAATACCGAGAGTGGAGCTGTAACAAGAGAAGCGGCACCAGGAATTTAAATTGGGGGATCTAAAATAAGCATTAGGGAAGGCAGGAGGTTGGATTCTGAAGAAAAGGGTTTTAAAAAGTGAAAAATACCTTTTAAACAGTGGAGGAGATATGGGGACCTGGCAAACATTATTCAAAAGCTGGATGGAAGTTTGGGGAGAAGCAGGAGGCTGTATTTATTAACAAGCAGACTCGTTTCCCAATTTTTTCTAAAAGGTAGGAGAATGTATTGTCTATAGCAACCTGTGCAGAATCAGATCTTTTGATTGGTTGAAAAAGGAAATACAGACCATATTCAGACATTTATTATATTGTCCATAGCACTGGTTACCATTGGTTACTGCACTGCATATTCGGAACTGTGGAAACATTTTTTAAAAAGTCACATTCATTACTATTAGGGTATACTGAGAATCACATATGTGCCTTGAGCCCTACTAACACTTTCTGCTTTATAGAAGACACCAGTGGATGCATGAAAATGTTCATGGAAAACTTGTTAAGTGGACACATTTCTGTGTTAGAATAAATGGTAGTGTGTTCCTCTAGTGGCAATGTATGTGCTACCCCTATTCTATTTTCAAGGTACATGGGTTGCAAAGGGCAATTTGCTGAATAAGAGAATATTCTGCAGTAAGAGTGGTACTTAGCAACTATGGTGGGGGTAGGTCGCTTTCATAGGCCAATGGTCATTTTGAGTGAGGCCTTCACCCTTCACTGTTGGGGGAGCCTAGTCATAGCCTGCTTTTCATATTTCTAGTTCAGTATGAAAGAAACATTTAAGCAGTTAATATATTCAACAAGAATTGGTTTCGTTTTGAACACTATATGGGAAGACTCATGGGGGTCTATATAATACAGGAAATATAAGCCAGGTCTTATAAAACAGGGAATCATTCTCTTAAGCATTCCCTCATAGGAATTTTCCAGGTCCATGTGTTTCAATGGATCTAACTGATTTCGATCAGGAAATGTCGGATTCATTTTTTTTTTTTTTTATAAATAGAGCCCATAGAATTTATTTTCTAGACAAATTGATCACAAAGCTCACTGTTGTTAAGTACAACTTGAGATTTTAAACATATGAATAGCTTGAAAGATAGACTCTGTGTGCTAAACAAGAAAATAAAACAAAAGAAACAGATTAGGGAAGGTAACCACATTTATGTGTTGGTAAGAGGATGCAGGAGACGATGATATGAGGTCAGGGATTGTTATGATGATCACCTAATGCAGGCATGTCCAAAGTCCCGCCCGGCGGCCAGTTGCGGCCCATGTTTAGATTTCCACCAGCCCGCAGCCTCTGTCATAAAATCAATAATATGCGGCCCGCCAGCACTGGTGACTACAGTATAAAATACACACGTACAAAAAAGCTATTTTATATTTCATTAGAGTTAATCAACCGCCTTGCAAATTATCAGTCCGCTACTTGGCGGGCATAATCATCAGGACGGGAGTCCCCATGTGTGCACAGAAAATCCTCTACCTTAATATAGTGGGAGCGTGCTATGCGGGACCTGCACGGACCACGGCCACTCTAATTCCAAGAAGCCCACACTGACACTAGACTACGTGCACAGGGAAACCCTCATGTCACCCTGGTGGGCGTGTGCTGTGTGGAACCTGCATAGACCATGCCCACACTAACCCTGAGCATGTTTTGAATGGTCAGCCCCCACACATTTTCACCTTACCAAATCTGGCCCTCTTTGCAAAAAGTTTGGACACCCATGACCTAATGAGACTGAAAAAAGCTTTTGAGAAATTCCAGCTAGGCCAGCATGTGGTATGAAAGGATACCCACATGGTTAAAAGAGAAAAAAATCTTCAGGATAAGTTAACAACATAATTTCCATTACTGAGAAAAAATTGCTTCACCACAAACCATATGGACTCCTAAAAACCACAGGGCCTGTTCTGCTAAATAGTGAACGGCACTAACAAGCTTGTGGTGAAAGAACGAACCCAGGAAACAGAAGACAATACCAATCCTTTTGTTAAAGGATCGGTTCTCACAGACCTCATATTTCAGTTTTGGGTAAATGTCGGCAGGTTGGATTACCCCCTAGGTTACTGGTATGGGGACATGGGCTTTTATACATTATGTGTGCTCCATCTGCATCTGGTTTGGAGGGAATATGTTTTTTCACTGGTTTGTTTACAGACCCATGGAAAAGGAGCCTTTAGGGCTCAACTTATTTGACTGTTTTTCACTGGACAAACAACAATTTTTTTTGTATATCTTTTATATGTTCAGATAATCAAATTATCTGTCATGCATGCGCCTTTCCTGTGCCTAGAACCCATGCTTTGATATTGCAAGACACCATTGCATGTGCTATTAACAAAAGATATTTACTGTTATTAGAAACATTATCAGGAAAAGTATTTTTTTTACAACGATAATTTCCTGCATCCAAAGCTTGCTGTCTAATCTTTGTTGCTTTCTTTAGCTCTTTAGACTTTGTGTAAACGATTATTAAAGGAAGATGGTTTAAAAAAGCATTCTTGGTAACTTGATACATAATGGGAGTCATTATATAGAAAATAATGTACAAGAACAAAAATAATTCACAAAAATATGTATGCTTGCAATGCCAGAAAGCATGATCTTCTTACTGATCATCTAAAGCAGTGTTTCTCAACCAGGGTTCCTCCAGAGGGGGCTAGGGGTTCTGAGCGATGAGCACTTTGCGACTCTCAGGTCAGTCATTATTTTAGTTATCTGTAAGGATGGCATTCTTCCCACTGACCAGCAATGTAAGAGGCAATCTTCCTACTGATGACCAAACTTACGTACTATAAATTATGTATATAGTAATTATAGCAGTTGTTCCCAGAAGACCTGAAAGCTTTTTCAAGGGTTCCCCCATGATAAAAAGGATGAGAAGCACTAATTTAAAGAGTACACCGAGGGTTCAGTGTATCCCAGTTATCATTGATCCCAGTTTGCATTTTAGAGAAAGATTTCAAATAATGTTGCTTTTTACCTTTTATTCCAAAAGAATGTATTCATTAGTGAATTCTAATTCATTAGTTAAGATTCTAATTCATAATAAAATAACTACATGACAAGTAGAACCATTGCTCACTAATGTATAAAACGTGAAGGCACGTAACAAAGAGAAAGCTTCAGCAGAACTACAGTGTACACTGTGGTGCCATAGCAAATACACAACATTTGTACAGGTATGTATCAGTGTAAACTTCTTTACCAGGCAGCAGTTATTGCCTTTCATAAAGTGTGGATTAATAATTTTTTTTTACTTTTTGTGAACACTTCATGTGGTCCAATTTATGCATGAAATGTGTATGCAAAAAAGCAAAAAAGCAAATTCGTACCTGTCTGTTGAGCTGCATTTGTTGCTTAACATGTGTGTGTTACACATGCTATGCACCAATGTGAGTTACAATGCATTTTTTTCATAGCAGCACACTACAATGCATATTTGTTTCATGCATTACTAAGTGTCACAGTAATGCACATCAAAATGCGCACTTTATGAACATTACTGCAACTCACAGGTCTGAATCTCGTATTAAGATTTAGCACTTTAAAAGACTTGTTAGCAAGTAGGATTTGTAAGTGCACTGACTAAATCTAATCAAAAACGGAGGCATACCCCAGGGGAGCATAGTGGGTGAATAGCAGACACTGTGAGAATATTTATTCGTTATTTATAAGTTGTTTTGGCATCTCTGTAGGTATAACCTATTGAGATACCTATTGATATAACAACTGAGTTACAGGCTCAATATTTTTTAAAAAGGTTTAGGTCACCTGATTTTCAAACTGAACAGCTTAAAATGATCTTTCCCTTTCCACATATTGCATATTTCTCTATATGTTGACTTTTCCAGCAATCTATATAATTAGAAAAGGCACTAACTCTGAAGCTTTTTAAATTTTATAGACTACCTGCCTGGAAATTGAGTTGTCAAAACACAGGGAGATTTTTTGGGAGGCTTATATTGAACATCCATATGAAATTGCTAGAGGTCCTGTTCCAAACCATGAGAAAATAATATGAAGTTACTTTTTGCGCTCTTTATAATTGTAACAGTCTCCTCTCTTCTGGGAAAACTTTTCACAAGTTGAGTTTGAGTTTGGAGACTGTACCCTTTTGGCAGCATTTGTGAGGTCAGGTACTGATGTTGAATGAGAAGATCTGGCTCACAATTGACATTACAAAGGTAGAACTGAGCTAAGGACACTGTGCAGGGCACTCAAGTCTATTCATACCAAACTGATCAAATAAGATCTATATGAAATTAGATATTTGTAATACAGCAAACATATTTACTTCCACTTACAAAAAATATATTTATGGTACAATGAATGATAATATTTTTGAAACTGATAATAGGTTTAACCCAGGTTTTGTTAGAGGTCCAGTCTTTTCCAGTAGCCACACATAATACTGTAGTCTCTTTACCCAACGCGTTTTGCAATTTTGGCCTCCTCAGAGGAGGTAGAGACTTTTACTAATTTATGACATAATGTAAAGGACTATTACAATTATATTCAAACTGATTTATTTATATAAATATATTATTTAATTACATATTTACATAGTAAGTCAGGTTGAAAAAAGACCATCCAGTTTAACCTCTAGGGAAAAAAACATATCCCAGATATAAAACCTTATGGACAGAATAATCCAGAGGAAGGCAAATCCTTCCTGATTCCATGAGGCAATCAGATGTTCCCTGGATTAACAGTCTGTTATCTTTACTTTAAAGCTTTACTACCCATTTACATTCTGTTCTTTTTGAAAAACATCCATTGAAGCAATCACCGTCCTTGTTCAGAGCTCTAACAAATTGCCTAAATAATCCCAACTTTATATGTAGTGGAGGGAGAATGATTTTTTCTTTCTCAACCATTGGCTTGTTAATTATGTTCGCTGCACCTTTTTTATGTTTTACCTTGGAGGTCATGTCACTTTTTTTCCAGTGATCTTGCTTTGTTCTACTGTCCCACTGGCAGATGAAACATGGGTACTTTGTGTATTCACTTCGCTGTCCAAGTAGGAAGTTTACCATTTTGAAATCAACACATATGATAGCAAAGCTTTTGTAAGACCATTTTGATATTTTCATATTCTTCTTTAAGTTTTGTTGAGTGACCAATTGGAATTGATGCATACCAGTTGCCATTATGCAGTAAAACAGATTTCAAACTTCGAGTGGAACTGTCTATTAAAAGCGGCCAGTCTTCTGCTCGGTATTCTGGTACTCCCATATGGGTTAGTAGTCCAGGAATGTTACATCAGTACACAAAGTCTCCATCTTCACTGAAATATGATAGGAGTGTCACTTCTCTTGTCCTATAAACTGGTATTTTATCTTTTGGTCTCAGACAGCTCTTTTCTTTTAGCCTGGATGCTAAAAGTTCAGATGTTTGTTTTGACAGACTTAGGTCACATATTAAATCAATTAGCTTTTCTTGTGAGAACTACTGGCTTGATGAAACACTTCCTTAATATTTACTTCCACTTCTAACTCCTGGATTGCACTCCGAACCCTGTATACCCACCATGTCAGATTCAGGATTATCAGGGAGTGTACTGAACACTGGTATGGGAACATCAGCACCATGCGGCACAAGTCGTCATGCTGATTCAAAATCAGGGTACTCCTACTTGTTTTTCGTGTAATGATTGAAACCTTTTACGATAACAGCACAAAAATAACAATCATTATGATGATTTTGGGGCTCCCGCAATACCATAGGTACACTAAATTTCAAACTTTTCAGTTTTCCATTTTTCCAGTGACATAGACACACTACATGAGTTTTGCATACCATATGGGGAGTCCAATACTTATCATGGTCCCCCAGGTTAATACCAAAATATGCAAGATATGCTTGTTTCACAAATTCTGTAATGTTTCTTCTGTGTTTTTGCTGAGAATATTCACCACAAATGTAGCAAAATATATTAAGGTCTTCTTCTTTAAGAACTCAAGTTTCTGTACAAAAAATAAAAAGTATGAACAAAAAAGCAAATGAAGTTTCATGAAAATAATGCTACATTTAATATATAAAAAAAGCAAAACATGATTGTAAAAAAAGATTGATAATAATATGCTGTGCTAACATTTGTTGTTGGTAAAATCATCTATTCGGATTCCTGTATCATAAGAACTAGAGCCAATTCAATGAAACTAATGTCATTTCTGGATTAGGCAGACCTGAAATACACTAAATATATTAAAAAATCCTTGGACTCAGAGGTAAAATGGAGTAACCATGTTCTTTGTCCAAATATTTACCGATTCAAGGCAACCCCCAGTTCCGCCAAGGCTTGGACCATAGTTGTTACCCAGTCTGGGCAGCAAAGGGCCTACGGACCGTGGGTGATTTTTTCTCGCCAGATCTTCCAAGACCGGTAACCTTGAGGGCGTTGGTTCGGCAGTATGCCCTACCCCTTCAGGCCGCACACCCACTATATTACCTACAATTTAGGGAATTCTGTAAGGCGATACTATTGAATCCGGCTAAGGTGGTGGAAAGGGATAGATTTCATAATCTGCTGTCTGTAACACCTCCTTCAATATCATCCATTTATCCGAGATTACTAATGCTCTACTCTTAATCTCTTTCGGCTAGGTTGTCCCAAGGTTGGCAAAAAGACTGTGATATCCCGGCCCTGTGTGATAAAATAGTGCAGGAATATCTTGCAGTAGGACAGGCTACTCCAAACGAACTGTGGAGAGAAACACAATTTAAGATTGTCCACAGAGCCTATAAGGTATTCCGCCCGCTTACTGAGGAACACCTCAATGCCCCGACCAGGCAAACTAAATGTTTGAGATGTGTTTGCGAAAAGGTGACGCTCAAACATAATCTTTGGGAATGTACCACAATCCAATTATTGTGGACGGAGGTCCTATCCTACATTAAGAAAGTAACGAACCTACAGTTGATAATGGAACCTCTTCTATGTGCGTTTGGGAACTGGGATGTACAGGTATGCAAACTAGCTAGGGGGACAAAAAACTGGATATATATATGGTCTTCATGTGTATGTGTGTATATATATATATATATATATACATGCTAATTTTACCTTGAGATTGAAATTCATGGTTAGATGATAGCACTTGAAGTACTACTCACACACATATATCCAATCACACATCAATTAGGCTAAATACTCTTAACTACCCTTGTCCATTTGGTGTTATGATGTCTAAAGGATTATTAGGATTTCACTTGGAGATGTACGTGTTGATAACTGCTCTCCTGTTGCCTAACTGTTGAAACATCTTACCGGTCATGAGATGCTGGGACTGATGTAGGCAATTTGTAAGTTCACATTTATTGTTTATATATGTTTATATTGCTTGTGTATATGGCTTTGCATACACGTGCTTTTGTACAAATTATTGTTGGATCATGTATTGGCATTGACGTTGGCATTGGCATCGACAAACTATATAACCCATTGATTTGGTGTTTGTACAAGGGATACTGTTTTTATGATATGTTTTTATGTTCAAAGATGGTTGTTATATTTTTGATATTGAAATATCTTTTAAGCTTTATTCCATCTGGATTTAGTTTGGCCTAAAGAGTCTCAAAACCTAATTTCCTTCCCTTTCCAAGGCTTGGCACTTGCTCCTTCAAAAACAAGTCAGCAAAGCATTTTCTCTCTTTGTTCTTTCAACGCTCTGTACATACAGTTAAGTGTTCTCCCAAGCAGTAGCACCCTTTTATTAGGGGCACTCTGGAGAATGGGAGCTGCAGCCAGTATTTAGTTCAGTACAGCTAAGAAAATGATTTGTTGAATGCTTTTATGCCAAGCCAATACTTGTGTGAGCTAGGAACACTCATTGGGTGTTCACAATGCACGTTAGGTGCCCCATTTTGACTGTGGGGTGAGCTACTCATATCTTAATTTATGGTTCAATATGTTTTTATTAGGCATAGAAAAAAATAACATACATTTTGTAGATCTATAAAAGATCTTTAAAAAAAATTCAAGTGAGAATACCAGTGCAAACATTAGAATAACAATGGTATTGAATGTTACAATCAAGGTAAACCGGGATAAAAAAAAAAAAAAAGAAAAAAAAAAAACATAATAGTAGTGATCATACATTTAACAGAGTGAGAGTGACCTAAGGTTAGCAATTAGGTGTCTGGCGAGGAGAACCTAGCCTTGGTTTTATTTGGAAGAGGTGCTATAATGTTCCCAACAGGCCCAATGTGTAGTAAATTTATCATAGAATCATTGTCAAAGGCTCTAATTTCTTCCATTCTCATAATTTTCTTTGATCTTGGAAACCCACAAAGCTAATGAGGGTGGAGTTGTTTGCTTCCAAAATTATGGAATACACTGGCGGGCTGCTACCATAGGGTGACCGTGTAGGGCCTTTTTGGAAGGGGGCAAAAGATCTGGAAATATAGGAAGTAGGCCCATTTCCAGAGTAGTATTAGCGTAAATGTCTGAGCATTGGACGGCCCTGGTCAGTACCAGTGTTCTCCAGACACCAGTCCCCCAATCTAACGCCGTAGTCTTTACCTATAGCAGCCCCCGCACGCTGGCAGCTGACCAGGAGCCCAAAGATACATAGTACATAATTACCAGGGAATCCAGGAACAAGACGAAGTCAAACACAGAAGATCAGTCCACCAAACGAGGTACAAAGGAAAAGGCACAAGCAGAGTTAGGGTCACAGGCAAAGTCGGTTCAGGCTGAGTTCAAGCAGATTGTCAGGAACAGGCAAAGGTCAGCAACTGAAAAATACTCAGAATCTCTCGAGCAGAGATAAGCCCAGCTAAATGCTATAACAGGCACTTGGGACTGGGAGCAGAGAGGCTTTAATGTCCCACCAGCCAATAGCAGTGCAGGACTGAGTCAGAAGCTGATGAGCCTTTAGAATCCCTTTTAGCTGTGCACAGCCTACCAATGGATGCTGGGAATGCCATAAATCCACCAGGCTGTATGGCTAAAGGGAAGCAGGGGCTGCTGCTATCTTAGTTCTACTGGCTGCTGTAAATGACATCTCTGATGTTTTATATTGCGGCACACAGCACACAGCCAGATGAGCATCTCCTAACAAGTATATTGCTAAGATCTCTCGCCAATATGGCACAGAACTGGGCAGGCCCTCCAAATATGTAGGCAAGTAGCTTCAGCCCCACCACAGCTCCAGCACGTACTGCGCACTAGAGGAAACATACGGTGTGGTGAGACTGGGTCTCAAAATTTGGTATCATTTTGTTATAGGTACGAGATTAAATGCAATGTTCTGGTGGTGGTATCCCTGGCCTTGCGGCCTAGAATAAAACCTACCTGGTCAATATGCATATAATAAGAAAATGGGGGGCTAACCTGTTCGCTAGGATTTTGGTAAAACATTTAATATCTACATTTAATAGGGATATGGGTCTGTAGTTGTTGCATATGGTTTGATCTTTCCTGGGCTTGGAGATGACTGAGATATTGGCCAAAAGCATGGGGAAGAGGGTGATCTGCGTCTACCGCGTTAAAAGAGCGAGTAAGTTCAGGGAGTAGATTAATGGCAAATGCCTTGTAAAAGCGTGGGGTGAAACCATCCGGACCAGGACATTTGCCCGATTTAAGGTGTTTGATAGCTTAGGTAGATAGGCAAAATTCCTCTGATGTAAGTGGGGATTCTAGGGCAGCTATCTGTGCCGATTCCAGTCTTGGTAAGGTCGTGTCATGTATGTAGGACTGCATAGATTCTATGGGATGTTCTTCACCAGATTGAGTTGGTGATAGAGGAAGATGATTTAATTTAGTATAATAATTTTCAAACACCTTGGCTGTTGTAGGCATATGAGAAGTAACTGTAATCTTTATCGGTTTGACCAGAAATTTGCCACACATCTACTAAACCAAGCATGTGCCAAAGTTGTCTCATTTTGAAAAGAGAGGACAACGGCACTGCAGAGTGGCCAGAGGAGGTAACTTTTACGTGGTACAAGGGGTACATTAAAGTCACCTCCCAAAATGGAATTAAGGTGGCGAAAATGTTCCAGGTCCTTCACTAAGGTCTGAAAGAAGTGATATTGATCACAGTTAAGAGCATATATGTTTGCTAGTGTGTAGATCCTATCAACATAGCGGATAGTCAGGAATATATAGTGGCCTAGAGGGTCTGTGTGTTGTTGCAAAACATCTGAGGCAGATTTTGAAGATTTATGAAATGCAATAGAAACCCCTTTTGACTTACCCTTAAGGGGTTGGTACCATGATACTATGAGGTATAATATGGGTTTTTAAATGTAGGTTTCAAATTACTCCTGGAGTGTGTTTTTTGAAAGAAAAACGATTTTGGTTGCAGCTTTATAGAAGTGATTCAGGACCTGACTGTGCTTTTCTGGCGTGTTAAACCCTCTCACATTAAAAGAGGAAATTTTAATATGATTATACAGCATCAAGGAATGGATAAGAAGGATTTAGATACAGGTCTCTTTTTTGAAAATAGCACAAAGGTCATATAGGCAATGGTGCCATTTAAATGGGTAGTTAGGGAGGTGGGTATTAGGTAGGACAAAGAAAGAGGCAATATCCCTAGGTGGGGTAAAATTGTTGACCAGGCAGGAGGAGGAGCTCCCAGTCGGCAAAACAATATATTAGCCAAAAAGCCTAATGTAGCTAAATCAGGGTGATTGGGAATAGGACAACATCAAAACTGTAACAACATTAACAGAAGAAACCGTTAAGGTTAATGTGTGTATAAAACCTGAGTACCCCAAGTATTGTAATGCAAAAATTATGACATGAAGGTCATCTTGCCCCCCTTGTTGCTGTGTGTGGCCAGCGTGGAAGACTGAAAAAATGTTCCCGATTTCGTGGACGTGGGACCCGCTCGATGTGGCACCCGCTCGATGTGGCACTGGATAGCTGGTGGTTATGTTTCCCCATGAATGTGGTTGAGAACGCTGCATATATATATATATGCAATATATATGCAGTTGCTGATCCGCAGGAGAAAGAAAAAAGCCGGCTGGAGACAGGAGCTCTCAGATCATGCGTCTCACTCTACATATTTAAATTGAATGTGTACTGTCTTTAAAAATGAATCACACATTAATAATAAATAAGTTTTTCACAACAACCAGTGAACTAAAGGTAAAACAGACTAGATATAAATGACTGATGCAACTCTTTATTTCTTCTTGATTCTTTCAGGTTTTATATATTAGACTTCACAATCCAATTAATTATGGGGAGATTCATTAGTGTGGTTTTTCCTTTTGTTTTTTCATCTTGTCCTCCTTTTAAACCATTTATTTAACAAAGTAACTGCAGGGTATATCCTGCAATATGCAGACTTTCTTTTTAGTAATGGTTTTTTTTAATTAAATGTTTTCATTGCTTTCTAATTTCTTTGCTATTTTCTCACTTTCTTTTCTTAGATTGCAAAAAAAAATATTTGATCTATTTGGGTCTTTTTGATCACAAAACAACCTTTAAAAATGGCAAAAACATTAAAAATAGACTGTACATACTTTTTTAATTTCAAAGATTTTATTTAAAGTTTTCATAAGTAAAGTACAATAGTTTTTTCGCAAAACAAAAACACATACATAAAGTTGTAACAAAAATAAGATTCTGCATATTTACAAAATAAAACTTCTTGTGTACAATAAAAGCAGATAAAAAGACATTTCTCCATCTGTATACAAACATGAAGAACAAAACATCACTGAAAATGAGATGTCATTTATACAGTTATATATGGAAGCGAAAGAGAGATGTAACATGCCAAAACACAAAACTTGTTACAAAAATATATATATAAAAGAAAAAAGAATAAAGAGACAGCTATTCAAACAGAAAAGTAACATTAATTATGGTAATATCTACTGTGCAGAAAAGTTTCCTCAGTAAAGAGATAAAGTATATTCATTTAAAAAATACTATATAAAAGGCGAAAGTGGATACCTCACATGGGTACCACTTAAGGGCAGGGGGGGGGGGGGTAAGGTTGGGAAAGGGTGCAAGTTCCAAATACAGTAGGGGTTTCTCACCAAAAAAAATCAATATTGAGTGTAAGCTATCCATGGGTCCCAAGTCTTATAAAATGTATCCATATTATTTTGCAGGGTACCGGTCAACTTATCATTTGTCATAATCCAATTTAGTTTATGTTTGGTAAAGTCAAGAAGAATGGATGATGCCTTTCAATATTAAGTGATCGTATTACGAGCTGCTAGGAAAATATATTTACCCAATCCGCAATGTAGTTTAGGTACTGAATCTAGTAGCCTAGAAAATAAAGCACTCTCCACTTTTTTTGGAATGTTAATTTGTTTAATGATATATAGCAAATTATAAATTCGAATCCAGGGCCTTTGGATTTTGGGACAAGTCCACCATGCATGAAACATAGTTCCTGACTGTCTGCAACCTCTATAACACAAAGGAGAAACAGTTGGATTCAATTTAATAATCCAGGTGGGTACCATATACCATCTTAACAAAACCTTTTAATTGGCTTCTATTGGAGACGTATTTAAAGAGATTTATGACATAGAGGCAGCCAAAGCTTGCCAGTCTTGATTCTCCCAATCCTCTGCCAAATCCATTTCCCAATGAGACATATAAAACAATCTTTTGTCACTAGTAAAAAACAATCAAAATTCTCCCTTTAGCTTCAGTGATTTAGTGACATGATTTCTCAAAAGCCATGCTCTGAAAGGAGGGAGATAAGCCTTTAAGTTTAGAGTGAATAAACAATTTAATTTGACAATAATAGAACATTTTGATGGATAGGAGGGAAAATTTGTCTTGTAAATGGGGGCTACTGACGATATTTTTACCATCTAGGAAATGGCCTATACCTAAAAAAACCTCGCATCCCTGTTTACAACAAGGAGGGAAATCCAGGTTTTGCCATAGTGGAGTCAGAGGGGCGTGTTGGGAACAAAGAATTCGATTAGCTTTCTGACCATCCCACAGAGAAAGAGCATAGGAAAGAGGGGCAGGGAATTGTGAGACATTTTTTACTCGATATCCACATTAAGGCTTCAATTTGAATAGTTGGGCATGATAAAGCCTCCAGGTCAGTCCATTTGGATTTTGGTTTTAAAAGAGTACATTGGACCAAGGCTGCTATTTGGGCCGCCTTGTAGTATAGGGCAATATTGGCAACCCCCAGGCCGCCCAGCTTTTTGGGAGTATAAAGCGTGGTCACATTTATTCCATGTTGTTTATCATTCCAAATAAATCTAGGTAATTCTGCACATTACAGAGAATATTATTGGGAATTGCAATTGGCGGAGTACGAAATAGATATAATAGTCTGTGCAAGATATTCATTTTAATTGTTGCAATACTACCGAATTTATGACGGAGGAGACGATTGCCGTAGATCCTGAACTATTGTGCCTTTATAGAGTGCTTGAAATGAGGAGGTAATCTGAATACATAGGTAAGGTAAGGCCTTGGGATTCCATTTAAACTCAAAATTTTGTTTAAGCAGAGATATCAAATTTTCAGGAAGAGAGAGGTTGAGGGCTTTCGATTTATTTCTGTTAGTTTTAAGTCCTAAGAACTCCGAAAAAATTGTAAGTTCTTTAAATAGATTAGGCAAAGAAGTTAAAGGGGATGCAATGTTTAAAAGAATGTCATCTGCAAATAATCTACAATAATGCTCTGTGGAGCCACATTGAATGCCTTTTAGTCTGGATTAAACTGTATAGCTATGACCAAGGGTATATAAGCCAAAGCGAACAATAAAGGGCAACCCTGTCTAGTTCCGCGTCGGATATCTAAAAAAAAACCTCTAAGTGAAACTCTTGCTGTAGTGGTGGAGTACAAGGACATCATCAGCTGCATGAAAGCTGGGCCAAAACCCATCCTCTGTAACGAGGTCAGCAGATAATCTAAGATAAGGCTATCAAAGGTTTTATGAAGATCTAACGAAAGCAACATAGCTTCTCATTTAGCACCATCATCCCAGTTCCCATGCACTGCTGAAAGGAAGTCAATCAATGGTTCTCCTGGTCTGCAGCCCGACGATTATGAAGAAATCTGACTTGGTCAGGATGTGTATATTAATTTAGAAAAGACACTAGTCTCAGCGATAAAATTTTTGTCTAATTTTAAGATTGCAATTAATAAGCAAGATGGGTCTATAATTGGCCACTTCCATATGATCTTTACTTGATTTGGGAATTACGCTTATATGTGCTCAATTATCTACAAGAGGAACCAAATTGCCTTTACGCAGATAACTGAAAAAAAGAGTCAAATGAGGAGCTAAGACATCACTATATGTTTTATAATAGATTCTGGGACTATACATACTTTTTATCTGCTTATTAGATAAACCTATCACTGAATAATGTTAGGTATTATAGGTGTGATAAAAATAACTATGTTATATTTCTGTAGTAATTCAAGATAGAGTGCTACAATCATTTTACCTGTTGAGGTTTGTCATAACATTCTGTTGCTTTGTGTCTTTAGTATTGTTTTTGCCAAAATAGAGAAATAGATTTGTGCCTTCACCATAAAATATTATTTGAATAGCTCCTAAACTATTTTCTGAAATTCCCTGATAAAAAATTAATTTATTCATGACCTCTAAGGGGGTGTTGTCAAGGTTTCACAATTGATTTTAAGTTCTGGGCAGACTCACCTTGAGCTTGCTCACTCTTGGCTGGTGAAAAAAGTGGAGTTAGAAAACACAGTTTTCTGATATTGTGCATTTGGGAGTTGTGTCTGTTTGACTGTCAGTTTTTGTTTTAAATAGCATTTTTTCTCTTTCCTTGCTGACCTTTTAAGGGGAGTGGTCAAGATTTCACAGGTGATTTTAAGTACTGGCCAGACTCACCTTGAGCTTGCTCACTCTTGGCTGGTGAAACATGTGGCTTGGAATCAAGTGGAGTTTGAAAACAAAAGGAGTTGAATCCTTATAGTAACTACAAACTGTAAGTAAACTTTTATAACTCCTTGAAAACAAACATTGTAACTGGGAAGATGAATGGCAGCAAAGTGGAAGGTTTTGTTCAGTGCACAGTCTGCCATATGTATGCACAAATGGAGCAACAGCTCCTAGGTGAATGCTGCTGTGACAGATGTGAGCAAGTCGCCCTTCTGGTATCTCAGATTGGAGAGCTAGAGAGGCGAATTGACACACTGAAATCACTGGATCACTTTGAAAAGCATTCCCTGCTCACTGGGCAGGTAGTTAATAGATTATATGTGGGGGGGGGGGGGGGGGGTTAATAAGGATGAACATGTTGGTAGCTGGGTTACTGTAGTTAGAGGGAGTGATAGAGGCTCCCAGAAAAGTAAGGCCAGCCCTGTGTTTGAGAACCCCAACAAATTTGCAAAGTTATGTGAAGATGTGCAGGTGGCAGACCCAGTGGTGGCAACTCTAGATGTTACTGCTACCCCTAACAGTCGGGAGAGCAGCCCATCTAGTAGGGGTGGGGAAGGCAATGCAGGAAGGCTTAGACAGTTAGTTGTCATAGGGGATTCTTTGAACAAGAGGACTGATAGAATAGTTTGTCACCAGAATCCCTTCAACCGAATGGTGGCATGACCCAGCTGTCCCGGTCCATGTTGGAACCAATGACAGGATAGATGGAGGATGGAGGATCCTTAAAAATCAGTTTAAAGAACTAGGTATCAAGTTGAAGTAAAGAACCTTCAAGGTTAAATTCTCTGGAATGTTGCCTGTGCAATGCGCAACACAGGAAAGGCAGAGGGAGCTTAGACAGCTAAACGCTTGGCTTTGGTCCTGGTGTAATAGAGAAGGGTTTGGGTTCTTGGAGCGCTAGGCTGACTTTTCATTGGGGTACAATCTATATGCCAGAGATGGATTGCACCAAAATGGAATAGGGTCTGCTGTGCTAGGGGAAAGATTTAGGGGAATGGTGGAGGGATATTTAAACTATGACAGAAGAGGGGTGGGACAGTTAAATAAAGTGGCAGGAAGGTCAGACGGGTCAGCCATTAGTGTAGGGTGGATTGGGGATAGTTGGGGGGAGAGGTATAGATGACTATAAGGAGCTTCCCATGTTATGCACAAACATTGGATTGCGCAGTACTTTTTGTACTGAAAAACAAAAAACATTGGCAAACAATGCTGGTATTATGATTTAGTTGGGTTTGCTGAATTGTGGCTTTGTTCTTCACATGACTGGGCTGTCAACATTCCTGGTTATATTCTTTTTCATAAAGACAGAGACAAACGAAAGGGTGGTGGTGTCTGTCTGTATGTGAGAAGTGATCTGAAAGTGAATGTGAAAGACAAAATTGTTGATGGAGCAAGCAATGAGATTGAGGCATTATGGGTGGAGTTGAATGTGGGGATGAATAACACTCAATTAATTATTGGAGTCTGCTATAGGCCCCCGAATGCTAAGGAAGAAATAGAGAATCAACTACTAGCACAGATAGAAAAAGCATAAAAAACTTGAAAGGTTTTAATCATGGGAGATTTCAACTACCCGGACATTGACTACAGGAACCGCAAAAGGGAGGAAATTTATAAATTTAATACAAGACAATTTTATGGTAAAGTTTATAGAAGCCCCAACTAGAAATTATACTATGCTGGACCAAGTTCCTTCTAACAATGCAGAGCTTTTAACCAATGTGCAAATAAAAGAGAATTCAGGTAGCAGTGACCATATTATGATTTTAATTATTGTAAGTTGTAAATGTGAAGCAAAAACAGGAAAGATAAAAACATTTAATTTTAGGAGAGCACATTTTACATTATTAGGGCAGCTCTCTGTGACCTGGATTGGGAGACAATATTGTCCTCAAAAAACAAAGAACAAAAATAGGAATTTTTCAAGTCTGTTCTACACAAGCACACTGAAAAATATATTCCAATGGGTAATAGGTTTAAAAGGTTAAAACTGGATCATGTGGCTCACAGCTGATGTTAAAAAAGCCATAAAAAACAAGAAAAAGGCATTCCAAAAATATAAAAATGAAGGATCACCTTCATCGTTTGAAAACTAAAAATAATAAAATAAAAATATAAAATGAAGATAAAATGTGCAAACTTTCAAAATGAAATACAGATTGCAAAGGAAAGTATGGCAAACCCCAAATTTAAAAAAAATATATTAGTAGCAAAAAGATTAGATCTCAGCATGTAGCCACTTAAAGGATGTCTCTGGGATGGTAAGTAGAGATAAAAGGGAACTTACTTAAAGGATTTACTAAACATTTTTTAGCTTGGTGTACACAAGGAAAATGGCAAGTCCAAATTCATAATAGCAATGTCACTGCCTTAAACGGTTCAGAATGGCTCAAAATTGATATGATTGAGAAACAGTTGGGCAAAATTAGGTTGACAAAGCACCAGGATGTCATTATCATTTAAGCAGATAAAAGGCCTAGAGTTGATTTGATGGGGGATGCTTGTATTTGGACGATTTTGCAGTAAACAGACCACATGCGGTCAAAGGAGCTCTCCATGCAGGTGAAACAAGCCATCCTTAAGCTGCAAAAACAGCTACAATATTAGGAGTGCCAAAATCTACAGTTTGGTACATCATGAGAAAGAAAAAAAGCACTGGTGAACTCACCAACGCCAAAAGACATGGACGTCCACAGAAGACAACAATGGTGTATGATCGCAGAATCATGTTGAAGAGAAACCCCTTTACAACAGCCAACCAAGTAAACAACACTCCCCAGGAAGTAGGCGTAACGATATCCAAGTCTACTATAAAGAGAAGACTGCATGAAAGTAAATATAGAGGGTGCACTGCAGGGTGCAGGTCACTCATAAGCCTCAAGAATAGAAAGGCAAGATTGGGCTTTGCTCAAAAACATCTAGAAAAGCCAGCAAAGTTCTGGAAAACATTCTTTGGACAAATTAAACCAAGATTAACCTTTACCAGAATGATGGCAATAGTGGATTACATCCACGTGTCCTTCAAAATAATATTATAAGTGATTGTCAGCATGGCTTAAAGAAAGACTGAAGTTGTCAAACAAGTTTATTCTCTTTTTATGAAGAAATAAGTAAACAGGTACAGTGGAATAGCAGTTGCAATAGTGTACTTGGACTTAGCTAAAGCATTTGACACAGTACCCCACAGATGGTTAATATGCAAGTTAGGGTCAATAGGTTTTGAAAAGTCAATCTGTAAATACATAGAGAACTGGCTTAAGGACAACATCCAGAGGGTAGTGATTAATGATTCATACTCTGAATGGTCTAAGGGTATTAGTGGTGTACCCCAGGGTTTAGTGTTGGGACCTTTACTGTTTAACATTTCTATGATTGATCTAGAGTTTGGAATTAAAAGTACCAGTTCTGTGTTTGCAGATTACACTAAACTATGTACTGGAAAACTCCATACAGGATGTCTATAATCTACAAGCAGACCTGGATGTACTGTTTGATTGGGTGGCCAAGTGGAAAATTACATTTAATATAGATAAATGTAAAGTTATGCACTTGGGGGCTAACAACAGGCATGCTTCATACTGTCTGGGGGTAATATAGTTGGGGGGATCAGAAATGGAATAGGATCTGGGGCTTCTGGTAAATCATGGACTTAACAACAGCATGCAATGCCAAGCTGCAATATTAAAAGCTAGCAAAATACTTTCTTGTATCAAAAAAGGATAGACTGCAAAGATCTAGACATAATCCTGCTCCTGTACAAAGCATTGGTCAGACCACATCTGGAATATGTAGTCCAGTTTTGGGCACCAGTTCACAAAAAGGACATTATTGAATTGGAAAGAGTGCAGAGAAGGGCAACTAAACTAATAAACGGAATAGAGGAGCTGAGCTATGAGGAGAGATTAGCTGAACTGAATCTATTCTCCCTTGAGAAGAGATGTTTAGGGGGGATATGATCACCTTGTGTAAATATTTAAATGGTCCATATAGAGAACTCTCTCCCCAATTATTCACTTTGAGATCATTACAAAGAACAAGAGGGCACTCTTTGCATCTGGTGAAAAAGAAGATTAAGCTCCAGATAAGGAAGAGATTCTTTACTGTAAGGTCTGTGAAAATGTGGAATGGGCTCCCTCAGGAAGTAGTTTCAACAACTACTATAGATTGCTTTAACAAAAAGCAGGATGTTTTTCTAGAAGCACATAATCTAACTGGGTATTAAGGCTTTAAAGTAAAAATAACAATGACCATTGATCCAGGGAACATCCGATTGCCTCATGGAATCAGAAGGGAATTGTTTTCCCCTATTGTAGCAAATTTTTGCCTTCCTCTGGATCAACTATGTTCATGGGATTATATGTATGGGATATGTTTATTTCCCTAGTGGTTGAACTTGTCTTTTTTCTATGTATCTTTTTATATATCTTTTTTTTCTACTATGTATCTATGTTAGTGGATTATTTGATTCAGCTATAATATTAGGTATTCACTGTGTAGGTGCCTTGCCTTTTTAATGATTTTTAAAAAAATCTATTTTATGTTTTTATCTAAACAGGTCTCCAATGAAAAGTTTTGCATGGTATATGGTTACCATCATGGAAAAATATTGGGTATCTTATGCATCAGCTTACCCTAAACCCATCCTAATGGATCAAACCTTTTCTTATCATATAAAAATATGGAAATGCCCCCCATTTGAGAAACTGATAATTCACCTCTGACTACGCATCTGGTCAAGGTGGTCAGTGCCTGTCCTCAATTGCTCACATCACCTTCTGGTTCATTCACAAAAAGACCTAGCCAATGGAAAGTTTCCAGTCAGCCAGACAGTGACATGGACACCTAGTATGGACCCCAGCAGGATGTAAACTAAACAGTGGACAGAGAACTATGCTGTTGTGTCACTCCATTTAATTAATAAAAATGGCTTATTTTTTTTCCTTTATTCCTGCCAGTGATTAGAAAGGAATGGGAAGGAAGTGTTAAAGGGGGAAGATGGGTAAACATTACCCTAGAGATTAATTAAGAGAAACATCGTGGATGCCATTTATGAATTCCTTTAGGAAAAAATTTTCTGAATGCGCTTGCACAGGTTCGACTAATGGCTGCTTCCTGAGTCAGCTTACCTCTAAACCGGAACCTAACAGGCTCCTACAGGTGGATCAAACAGCAGATTTGGTCCCATGAGGCTTCTTATGCACAGATAGAGCAGCATGAGGTCTGAGGAGGAGAATCCAGATGCCTACCCGCAGAAAATGCCGACAGTCCCGTGCGACAGTGCAGCGTGGCGTGGCAGTCAAGATGGCGGATTCTTCCCCTCTTCTGAGTCAGTAGAGAAGCGATGGCTCTAGTGGGCCTGATCTGTTTGCAGGGAGCTCTCCGTCCTCATTACCAGCTATTCAGCACCAACCCCCAGACCCAAAGAATCTTTTTAACAGGTTTCAGACCATGTTACAGTCAGCATTGGAAAGTACAGTAAAGACAATTACAGACCACTTTACTAAGGAGATGAGAGAGTTGGGTAAGCGTACAGTACAATTTGAGGGGCGCATGAATGATGCCACGAGGAGGACAAAAAACATTTGAAACGAGGTATTGCCCTTGCATTCTAAGCTAGAGGAACTAGGGAATAGGTCCCGTCTTTCTAAACTCCACATACGCGGTTTACCAGCATCCATAATTGATCCTAATGCTATGGTTACTGCTCTCTTTCAAGAATTATGCCCGGGGATACCTGTGGAAAAATTGGAGCTGGACCGGGTACATCGCACACCGGTGAGACCCAAACCAGAGGGCCCCCCCAGAGATATTGTGTTAAAATTACATCACTTTCGCACGAAAGAAATGTTGATGAGGGCAGCTAAAGCAAAAGAACCCTTATCTTTCCAGGGGCATGATTAGCAGATATTTATGGACTTGGCACTAGCAACAATTCAACGCCCCAGAGAATTGAAACCCTTTCTACAGATACTTCAGAATCAACGGATCGCCTATCGATGGGGTTACCCCTTTAAATTGCTTTTTTCATATGGGGAAAGATGCAAGCTATTTCCTCCCCAGCAGAGGCCAAAGCCTGTTTCCACACCTCGGGAATACATGCTTGGGGTCAATTGGAGGTGTCCAGCAGAACCGATGTCCCCCGTCCTCTACTCCCCGGTCATCTGCATCTCACCAGCCAGGGGGTTTCCACAGAGCATATAGCTTCTGCCTCGCTTATGCGACTGCGGTTCTCACAGTAACACAGTAACAAGTAACACTTGAATTTATTTTAATCCATTGTTTTTTCTGTTTTGCATATTTGCTTTTTTTGCTTCCAGTACATTTTCATGCGATGGTTTCACTTACCAAGATAGTTCGGGTCAACCCATATTTGTCTCCCAGTGACAGCCTCTCTTTTTTTTTACTCTTTTGGGGCTTTTTTTTTTTGGACTTGGTTATTCTATTTCTGGCCATTTCGGACAAGTTCCTGTTGTTGCCAGCTCATCTGGAAAGAACAATCATTTGCAATCATTTCCAATCATTTGTAAGCCACGGGACAGTGTGCTTCAGTTAAGGCACTTTGCCATGCAATCTAAATGCCAGGGTTATGCATACTTGATACTTAAATGATGCTTTACTTACGGTTTGTTTCAGTACCTTGGTCCTGGTGTAGAAGTCACAGTGTAGAGATATCCCTCACTACCTTTCTGGTTGCGGGGGATATGTCTGGTAACACTTTTGGGGCTACAGAGGTATATCTGTCTTCCCTTGGCTGCACAATTTTGTTGAGCCACCAAATGAGGTGGGTTGGGGTGGGAGCAGGCCTCAACCCTGCATCCCCTGGGCGTATATGTTAAGTATTGTGCTTTTTGTCTTGTTAACTTGGAGTTGTTCTTGTCTGCCCTGTTTTTGTCTTTGTCCTTTCCCTTTTGTATCTGTCAATGGGCAGGTGACTTATTGTTCAACTGATTGTGATAGATTCATCATAAGTGATAATGGGCGGCCTGTGTACGAGGTGAAACTCTAATAACTAATCTCTCCCTTAATGTGCAAGGATTTAGCTAAACTGTAACAAGCCTTCTGATATTTCCATGCACGTAAAACTGATAGGTCATGTTTCCAGGAGACGCATTTTTCTACCTCTTCCTGTCCAAGATACTTTCATTCTTCTTATCCTACTGTATTCATGGCAAATGCAGCGGTGAAACGCAGACACATTTATTGGTTTTAGAAAGTCTTTTTTCAACTAGACGCTGAAGTGGCTAACCCAGAAGGCTGTTACTTGATCCTGGTTGGTACTTTAAATGATGCTAAAGTAACCCTAGTATCTTATTATGCACCTACTGATAACAAATTGTCCTTTTTTGTCCATCTTATGCAAATATTACCTATGCAGGGTACTCTGGTGTTATGTGGCGACACCAACATCCTCTTGATGCCGGGTTTAGATAGAAAGGCTACGGCTCCTGCCAAACCCAGGGATGCCACCCCATCTAACTTATTACTAGAACTCTTTGGGTCTGAGATGTTGGTGGACACATGAAGGGAATTACACTCAAAACAATTAGACTACACTCATTTCTCTCACCCCCACCAATTGTTTACATACATAGACCACATTTTGGTACATCAGAAAGCGCTGCCTCTAGTCATGTCATGCAACATATTGGCCACTCAATAATTTTCCCTGAATCAACATCCTGCAACATCTCCAGTCATGCTTTGGGCGGCACATAAGGCAGTAAATCGGGGTCACCTCATTCAGAACGCTTTACAAATGAAAAAACAACTGTGACTAAACTGAAATCCAAATATGCTGAGCTACGCACTCAATTCTCGACCTCACCCAACCAGGGTGAGGAATGCCAGTTTGATGAGATCCGTACTCAACTGAATCTCTGCACAGCCTCTCTAGCTGAAAAGATGTTGAGATGGTCCAAGAATAAATTTTATAGATACAGTAACAAAATGCATACGTTGTTGGCGAATAGAGACACCCCGAACAATGCTTTAACTTTTACAAAGTCAACACATAGGTCTTACTAGGAATCCGGTTCATATCCTGCATGAATCCATATACATCTGGGTAAGTTATATCAGGCACCCCAATCTTTTGACACGGCAGCCTTAGATAGATTTCTTACGTCTTTATCCCTCCCTACGCTTCCTACCTCTATACAGGAGGCCATGGAAGCCCCCATTACCCTGTTTGAAGTGTCTCAAGCTATCAAGAGACTTAAGGCTAACAAATGACCGGGACCAGATGGGTTCACGGCATCGTACTATAAGAAATATCACAAAGTAATGGGACCTTACTTAGTAGAGGCATTCAATAGTATTCTTCAGGGGAGGGGTACTTGACAACAGCAATCCTGAGGTGGCCATTTGTATGTTACCAAAACCCTCCACTGACCCAACAGCTTGGTCCAACTACAGGCCGATTTCCCTCCTCAATCTAGATGCTAAAATTTTAGCTACTGTTCTGGTGGCTAGGTTGGGCAGGGGAATCGGTGATATTGATTCAACAGACCAAATATGGTTTATTCCCAGGCGACAAGCCGGGGATAGCATAGGAAGGGTACTACATCTAGCATATCAGGCCAAACAGACCAATACCCCAGCATTTTTATTGAGTCTGGATTTTCGTAAAGCGCTTGCCTTTTATTTTGCTATACCTCACGTCACTACTAGCAAAATGGTGATTTGGTCTGAACTTTTGTACGTGGGTGTCTTCTCTGCATGCCTCTCCTAAAGCTTTTATGCAATATATGGGTTACTGTTCCACGTACTTTCCCATAGGCAGAGGTACTAGGCAAGGATTCCCGTTGTCGCCATTGCTATTTGCCCTGCCAGTGGAACCTTTGGCAATTGCCATCCGGGAGCACATAGATATTCAGGGTATAGAGGTGAATGGCAAGCAGCACAAGTCTTGTTTTTTTGCAGATTACATCCTTCTTAGTCTGACGAATCAAATGGTATCCCTGCTGAACTTGATGGTGGTTTTGAGCCGCTTCCAGGTATTTTCTGGGCTTCAGCTGAAAAGCTCCAAATCCAAGGCTCACAATATTACCCTGTCGTCAGAAATGGTGAAGGCACTTAAGGAGTCCTTTTCTTTCCAATGGGAATCGAAATGGCTCAGCTACCTGGGTATTCACATATCGCCATCTTACGATTCGCTATACTCTGCCAACATTCCCGACCTAGTTAAGCACCTGGTTGGTCTACTGAAAACTTAGAAACGGTATCAAATCTCATGGTTAGGCCGTATAGCATCTATCAAGATGTCATGGCTTTCTTTACCCTATGAGAGTTTTACAGATTGCTATACCTGCTCATGTCATACGATTGTTAAAGCGCAAGATGTTTGAATTCATATGGGGGGCCAAATGCCCTTGAGTCCCTAGCCACACTCTCTTCTGGCCGCAGAGTATGGGGGGCCTTACGATACCACATTTGAGCGCGTACTATAATGCAGTTCAGGTAACACCCTTTCTAGCATAATATGCACTGCTATGAGTCCCAGGCTCTCAGCATCCCCACATATCTAACCCTATCCTGCGGCACACACTGAGAATCTGGGACTCCACAAAACAGATTGGGGGGTTTGTATCTCAACACACTCCGTGGCTCCTAATATTGGGAACCTGATGTTTCCACCAGGTATGGAGGAGCCAAGACATTTTGCTTGGTGGGTGGAGAAGGATCTTTACAGGCTCCATCACTTTATCAACCCATTTGGGATATTCTCTTTTAATTTTGCTTGGTGGGTGGAGAAGGATCTTTACAGGCTCCACCACTTTATCAACCAATTTGGTATACTCTCTTTTAATGTGTTCTGCGATAACCATGAAGCTCCACCAGCGGATCAAAAAAAACATTTCGCCCAGACCAGACTGGGAAAGTCCACCGGTCCCTTCAACATGATCTAGTTTGAAAAGATGTGTGTACAGGATCCACAAAAGAAGTTTTGTCAGCTATGTATAGTAACCTAGTACAGAAAATGATGTCCACACCCTCCTATGTGTCTAGATGGGAAACTGATTTGGGTATCCTGTTGTTTAGAAATACATTGCATACTGCATGTCACAGCGAATCTTTTGTTTGGATTAGGAGGTGGTTGGTATTAGAAATACATGTCAAGGTTAACTGCAAATTGGTGCTCTGTTAAACAAATTGTTGGTAGGGCAGTGGATGACTGGATCAAAATGCTCAAAATATAGCTGTTTACATTTCATGAAATAATTGGCTGCCATAAAATTGCCTGGCTAGTTGTGATGGTGCAAAATTTGCCACTCACACTTTTCTCATTCCATTTCCATTCTATTTATAAGGCTATTTGTATTTTTAGAAATACTATCTTCTTTGACCAACAGTAGCCAAATATTCTGGATTTGGTGAAAGTCGATTAAGTGGTTTAAAAATTGGTCCTAGGGCTGAGGTGGATTAAATATTTTACTAGAAAAATTGAAAGTATTCACTACTATGATCTTTTTTGCTGCTGCCAGTTAATTCTGGCCTATGCATGAACCCGGATAGGATTAAGGGAGGTTACTCTAAACCAATCAATAGAAACATACATTTAGAAAAAGCCCTTTTGAGCTAATATTGTGGTTTTGGTTTAAAAATAGTCTTTATCTTTTCCTTCTTGCACATATGTACTGCCTAATACAGAAACTCAGTGTAATACAACCTTGGCAGCTGCCACCTCAACCTCAATGCATGGCTGGCAACTTTTTAATAAATAAAAAAAAGTCTGTAAATGTTGCATCTGCTAATTGGAGACTAGTTCCAGCAAAAGCAATTATCATCAAGTGTTTTACAGGCATCAGTTGTGGTCCATGTATAAAAAAAAAAGCTGTGTTTCCCTTAGAGCAGCTGTGGTGGCAGCAAAGGTTTTAGTGGGGAGGGCAGACATTCCTATCAACGGCTCCATTCCCTTCACAGCTAAGGAGGTGAAAAATCCATGAGAACATTCTTATGCAACATGATCAGTAACCCACATCCCCTTCCTCTCTGATTCACTAATTTGCAAGCCCGAGCATAACCCTTTCTTGTCACAGGAAGAATTGCAATTTTAGGAAACTAGTTCTGTTAGTTTATCTGTGTCTCAGGGGTCCACCATGCCCACCTATAATCAGAACAGGTTGATTCTGAAATGAAAAGAAGAAAGTAAATGGTTAGTATGGGTAGCAAGTTAAATTGATACTTTGTCCTCCTAAAAAATGAGTTATGGGGATCATCACCAGCCAATAAGTTGGAACTAGATTCATTTATTTAGTTCATATTGTTGTTCAATGATCAAGCCGAAGCCCTTCTCCAGAGGATACTATGTCTAAGTTTAAATAGAGGCATCTACATTTAACATTTGCTTTGGCATCTGTGCTGTAGTTAGCCAGCCATAGCTTTGTTTACATCATCTGCTTTCTACAGGTTTCACCTAAGCTCATTGATTGCTTCCGCCTGCTGCTGAAGTGTTTTATAAGAGTGGGATGGACAAAAACTGGGTTGAAATATTTGTCTGTCCCAGTCAATCAAGGAAGGTTTTTTTTGTGAGATTGGGAAGTGAGATGAGGGAAGATTATGACTGTCTGGAGCTGTCTGTCCACCGGATTTATTATTAATATAATTAAACAAGATTTATATAGCACCAACATATTATGCAGCTCTGTACATTAAGGGTTTTAAATGACATACAGAGACAGACAGTGACACAGGAGGAGGGGAGGACCCTGCCCAGAAGAGCTTACAATCTAGGAGATATTCCTCATATGTGAGATGTCCTTTCTGAAGAATGTACAATTGCAGAGACCTAGCTCTATAGAAAATGTCTCTATTAACATAAAAACTTCCAGGGTATGAAACATATTTCTTGTTATGACTGTAGCTAGACCCCTATGTGGGGTGATCTGTCCCTCCCCTGGTCTCATCTTATCAGCCAATACACAGCTAAGAGCTGAAACTCCTGTTTAGTCTTTCTGAATGAAACACATTTCCTGTAAATTTTTTTATAGTGACAACAACATGCTAGCATTATGGTGTCACTAGCAGATTGTGCAGAGCTGTGTATGTAGAATTTACTTCAAAGATTTACTTCAGCAGGACCCTAGCTGTCATGACTAGACCAAGGATGGGGAAAGATCTTCCTGCCAGAGTAACAGACAGCAATAAAGTCTTGGCCAGTGATCAAATTGTTCATCTCTGCACCAAAAACGTTAAACTCAACTCAAAAAAGATTTTCGGTAGAATTCCACTTTCAATTAACAAAACTTTAGTTTTCCTTTGGAGCTGAGAGGGTATTAATAGAGTCATCTACTCTGTCTTGCAAAATGATCTGCCATGATAAAACCTTCTGGAAAACTGACTAAATAGGCATAGCTAGACTGATTCAGAATTAGCACATTGTACATCAGTCAGGATTGGCTGCTTTGTCCAGAACTAAATCACACCGGTGTTTTACTTCATAAGAAATCCATTTAATGGCTATAAATTATATTATCTACATCACTGTATTAATTGGTTATTATTTCTTCAAGCTGTCAAATAAAAGAATCAATTACATTCCCTGGTGTAAAATTATTTGTAACCATTAGCACATTTTATAAACAGAAGATATGTACACATTAATGGCAGAACTAGGTATGCAATCAAATATTTTTTATCAGTATATGTTTAAAGCAACCTGCCATGAGAGAAGCTTACAGGGTTGCAGGCTCTTCTTACTACAATTCTAATCCTCTTGTTTTTTTTACCATAATCAGCATTATGATGTGTGATTTCCTTCCAAATATCCTGACCAATTACAATAAAAATGAAATGGTCCCTGCTGCTTACAACAGATTGTTGGCAATACCTATACTTTCAGTACCTCCTACATGTCCCAGTGTCTGGCCTTTTTGTCATATTAAGCTCCAACACTTTGTTAGTTTAGTAATTTGTCCAGTCTCCATATCCCCCATATTCCTATTGGCCAACTGGTTCGCTTTATTGTGGTAGGTAGGAAGGGGCAGACAAACTTCAGCACTGTTAAGAAGGGTTCAAGTCATTATAATTATAGCCCACCATTGGCCATGAAAAAAGCTGCTGCAGGTATACGAACACCTTTTACTTTATGCTATCACCAACATTTTGTTGTCCTAAAATTACAGTGTAAAAGTTACCAAGAGGGCCTTTATAACTACATTGATATGTTATTTTGGGTTGACATACTGTATACAGTAATCCATGCGTTTGGATGAAAAAGCTACATTAAATGAACGTCAGTGCAGTAAAAATTAAGCCAAAATGAAATACTCATCTCTAAAAGATACAAATCTCTAAAAGAAATTCAAACAAACAAAAATGCAAAAGTGTATATTTTTTGGAATAACAAAGTACAATACTTTATGTTAGGTATATCTTTTGTATCTCCTGAATTTGAAGTATATCTAAACCCAAAGAACAAAAATTTGATGCTCCATGCAGCTAAAACTGCTTCAAAAAACTTCCAACCTCAGCAAAATCTCACAAATATCTGGCAAAAAGCTTTGTAATTCTCCTGGGTGCCTAGTGGTTTAAAATGGGGGAAAGTTGACAAATGTCTTAACGTAGCCTAATATACTTCCTGTTCTAGAGCGACAACTTTTGTTTGCTGTTTTATAAATATAGAGGTGCAGCATTGTCATTCTAGGACAAAACTAGTTTACAGAAAGAACTGATCAATGTAGCTTAGCGCAGGAGCAGAGAGCGCAGGAGCAGAGAGAGCAGGAGCAGAGAGAGCAGGAGCAGAGAGAGCAGGAGCAGAGAGAGCAGGAGCAGAGAGCACAGGATTCAACTGACAGAATTCCTGGCAAGATCAACTGCAGGCAGATTTGGAAAAGCATTTAATTCTATTAGGCATTATTAAAATTTACTTTTCCAGAATGTGTCCTGGTCGAGATTCGAACCTAGGACCTATTTCTGCAAAGGCCAGAGTGCTAACCTCTGAGCCACCAAGCTTCTTATTGAGTTTATGGATTGTTTTTCGTGTTATGTTTCTGTACATGGCTATTGAAAAAACAAAGTACAATTATTATATGTAAAACAATCTTTGGTTTCTAAATCTTTTCTGATATTATTCTTCTTTATTAACCTGCACAATGAACTTAGGTAAAAAGGAAAGGTTAGCACTTTACACAATGTGTATGTGTACATATGTGTTCACCAAAGGGAAGGTTCCTAATAGTTAGCTTTTGTTCCATTATGTCACAGTCACAGAACAAGGGGAGCCTTGGGAGTCATATTGAACAGCAGTTCAGTCTGCAGGAAGGTTCAAGACCTTGCTGTGCTTCCGAGCGGGGGTTATTTAAATCACAAGGTTACTAAAAAATTACATGAATGTATTTAAACAAATTATTTGTTTTTCTGGGGTTTACCTGAAAAGTAAGTCTATAGCTAAAGACTAAGGCTATGTACACACCTGCAATAATTGTTTTTTGTTCTAACAACAAATGACTGCATGATGCATGAACGAGTGCTGTATATACAGCACCGTTCTACTCTATGAAGAGGGGAGGAGGAGGAGGAGGACAGAGCAGCACGCTGCTGCGCTCTCTCCACGTTCACTTCTATTACGATCGTGCACAAGCAAGATTCTCGTCCGATATCATCCCTGAGCTGAATATTGGACGAGAACCATTGCATGTGTGTAGCTAGCCTAACAGTAACCACATGAGGCAGCTAAAGGCAGAAGCAGACAGCACATAACCTGCTTCTCAGATTGGTGCCCCCTGGGGTACTTCTGCGAAGACTGTATTTTCTGGTAGTGGGATTAGGTATCTCCTGCACCCCATCCAAAAAGAACAAGGCCCAGTGCATTAGCACCTTCTCAGAAGACTTGGATATTTTTATTATTTTTTTAAGGGTGAGAATAAGTCTTGCACAACTATATAAAAGTCCCTAAAGGACCCTAATATGGTAAAGCAGTTCCATTTAAAGAAAACTATTAGAAAGAATGATATATGATTTTTGATGAAACGAGGCAACATACTATTTACCAACACATGATGTGAATGTTTTCTTTAGTGCTCCTTCGTGCCTTCATGTATATGATTTATCTGTGGCCTTAAGGAATGTCTGTCAAATTGTTTTTAGTTACTAAAAGAATAAATTGGTCAGGAACTGGTCACTTAAGGTGCGTACACACTTCCAATTTTTATCGTTCCAATCGAACGACGAACGATCGATTGGGCAAAAAAATCGTTCGTAAAAAAGTTGCAGGATCGTTCGTCGTTCGTTTTCCAACGATAATAATTGGAAGTGTGTACGTAGCTTAAGCAAAAGGAATAAATACTTCAATCATTTAATTGTATGCAATCCTGTTCCTTTATTTACCCTCTAGATTACTAGGTTGACACAGCTTCAGTCTATTTATGGAACTCCATGAATGTTTACTTTGCAAAGTCAACAGTTTCTACTTCGTTAGTAGGTCAACCCCATTATCTTTTTGGATATCTAGTTAGGGTCACATAGGTGATTAGTGAAGAGCCTGCAATGTCCATGATAAACTGCCTTACACGAAAGAAGTTTAAAAAATAGAAACTAAATAAACTACTTTCACTACTACTTTTCATCACTACTTTTTAAGTATATGCATTGCTTATTGCTTGAATGCTGCTTGTCACCGATTAGGCAATGTGGTCACCTTCCTGCTCTTATTCTTTCCTCACCTCCAAGCTCAGCAGTGTTAATTTGTAAAATCCATGGAAAGAAGGATTTGAATTAGCTTATTTTTCCTCACTAGTCATCGTCCTCATTTGGCTTTTCAGGTTTATTTTCCAATAGAGCTGTTAATGAAATAAATGGCTGATCTGGTGCTGGACAAAGAGTGGTGGGGGGGGGGGGGGGGAGTGGTTGTGGTGCTACCGAAAGGATGCATTATACCCTCATCACCTCTGACAGAATAAAAAACAATGAAATGTACTCCTTTAGCTCAGCCAGGACTCTGTTTATTTATACATTTTATGAAGATTTATGTTTTTTTTTCCCTTTTTAAGTCACTCCCAGGATAACGATGACAGAACGTATACCTTTAAAAGCTGTATATGGTATGTGTAACAGGGATTCCATGTCACAGTTATTCCACAGGCCTTCTTGCCAAAGTGTTGTACTGAAGTGATAATTCCTAAGGATTAGCTATTATTTATTGAGTTCAAGTGTTAACATAGTTGCCTCAAATAGCTACACTTTCAAGTTATTACTACTTTATACACCAAAATCCTTTATTTTCAATTTGCCCATAGCTGTCTATAGGTATCTTTACACGTCCTTCATTTAACCCTTTTGCTTCTGCTTGTTAAATTCATTTTTTTTCCATATTTTAAAACTTTTTACATTTAAGCTGATAAAAAACCAACAGCAAACTTTTTTTTTTTAATAAGAATTTTGTTTTTCACCATAAATAAGCTTTTCAAAGATCCAATGATCTAACATCCTTCTTTAAACAAATGGTAAAATAAATGACCACCAACACTTGTAAGAAAAAAATAAACGTTTATTTGGTCTGAGACCCAATTATCTGGGTATAAAGTACAGCTGTCATAAAAAGAGTGACAAAAAAGTTTCTATTTTAAACACATTTGCAAGTATATGGTTGAGTCATGGTGCAAAATTTGCTAACAAATGTATGGAGTTACAATACAATCGTCTTGATTTTCAGCTATTTCTTTTTTATTTGATAAATAGGCTGCTGCCGCTATACTATTTCTGTTTTTACATTCTGCATAGTGGGGGACTTGTTTAATACAGATGTGGTCAGGCAGCTTGGTTATAGATAATACATTTGTAAAATATGTTGTAGAACAGTTTACAATATTATCTGGTGTTGAAAAGTTACAATAGCTGTATGTATGTGTATATATATTTATTTATTATTTTACAAGTAAACAATTTCAAATGCATCATTTAAAATCTGTAAAATTTCCTGGTGATAGAATGTTAAACTTTGTGTTTACTGCTCATATTTTATTATATATAATATATAAAACCATGCATATTTTTTGCACAATGGCAAAAGTACACTTTTCAGTCTTTTTGGTGGTAGAATTTTGCTGTAACCTTTTGGAAAAATTCTATTATGTAATTTGTATGCTGACAAGTTGAACCATCTCATCTATCACAGCCAATTGCTGGTGTCACATGTGAAGATGTCTTCCTAGTAAAGAATAAATAACTGTTGACACTTTGTACAAAAAAGTGATATATACAGGGGATACAAACATATTAGAAATAATTTTATTTTTAATATGTTTGTATGAATATTGAGTTGCAAAGAGTAACTGTGAGTACTATTAATTTATCAGAATTTATAATATGTACAATATACATGTTATACTTTATACATGTTTTATTCATTCTTTTTTCACTTACTTTTTTTTTTAGAGTTATACACTAGCTTCCACTTCCTCTCTAGAAAGCAGTAAAAAGTAATTGTGAAATGTGTTGAGGGCAAAAATCTGTTATTAAACTAGTTCTAAGAAGAACCTAAGACAATTTGGATGTACAATATGGCTTTGTATGTGGAAGCAATTAGAGATACAATGTACATATGAAAAGAATGATAAATGTGTCAGTATTAATGTGGTGTTTCTATGATATTTGTTTTATTATAAATTATTAATAAATTGTATTTTAAATTTTCCTGCAAAAAGCATTCCATATAGGGCGCTGGGATAAGAAAAGATAATTTAGATACCACCCAAGAAGGAACAACAAAAAATAAGTAAAACAAATATCTCACCATTTGGGCTTATAGAAGATATAAGGATTAGGGATGAGTGAGCGAGATTTGTAAGTTCGATCTTGCAGTGAATCGGGCCTTTCTCGTTTACTGAACATTTAAGCGAGAACGGTCTTGTGATTCACCATCAGGTCATGTTCTCGCTGAAAAAATGAGAAAAAATGGAGGGGGAGGGAACGGTGAATAATTCCAAGGGCAATGGAGTGGCTAGGAGCGAATCATTTGCTCCCAAGATGCACAGCAAGGCCCAGCGGCCCAATCAGGAGAGATCTGAGCAAAGGCATATATACAGGGAAGGAGGGAGGGGTTAGTCACTCCATCTTGTGTTCTGTGCCAGAGAAAGAAGCAGGGAGAGAAGTGCATTGTGACAGGGACAGGTTAGGAGCCTTTTTTATATCTTAAAAAATGCAGATTGTGCCGTTTTTGATGCTACCTCTTGCTATCTAGCAAAAAAGTCAGAAACATTTCTCCTTACGCTCCAAAAAATACAGATATTTCATTTATTTATTATACTTTCTATATATAAAAAAAGCCAGAAAAATTTCAGTATTTCTCTCCAAAAAAATACAGATATTTCATTCTGAACCCATTTGCTATTTATCAAAAAAGTCAGATATTTTATTCTGATCCCATTTGCTATCAAAAAAGCCAGAAAATTTTCAGTATTTCTCTCAAAAATATACAGATATTTCATTCTAATCCTACTTGCTATTCATGAAACCTAGAAAAATGTTTGCATTACTCTCAAAAAATGTCTCAGAAACGTCTGTATTTCTCTCAAAAAATACAGATATTACATTCTGATCCCACTTGCTATTTATCAAAAAGGCTAGATAAAATAAACTTGCTATAACAAAAAAATGGAAACATTTCTGTATTACGCTCAAAAAAATACAAATATTTCATTCTGATAGCACTTGCTATCAAAAAAGCCAGATGAATTTCTGCATTTCTCTCCAAAAAATACAGATATTTCATTCTGATGCCACCTGCTATCTATCAAAAAAGCTAGAATAATGTCTAAATTTCTCTAAAAAAAAAAAAAAAAAAAGATATTTCATTCTGATCCCACTTGCTATCAAAAAGGCTATAAAAATGTCTGTATTACTCCCAAAAAATACAAATATTTCATTCTGATCCCACTTGCTATCAAAAAAGCCAGAAAAAATTCTGTATTTCTCTAAAAAAAAAAATAGAAATATTTCATTCTGATAGCACTTCCTATCAATCAAAAAAGCCAGAAAAATTATTGAATTTCTCTCAAAAAATAGAAATATTTCATTTGATCCCACTTGCTATCAAACAAGCCAGAAAAATTTCTCTCAAAAAATACAGATATTGCATTCTGATCCCACTTGCTAACAAAACTGCTAGAAAATTTCTGTATTTCTCTCAAAAAATACAGAGATTGCATTCTGATCTCACTTGCTATTTATCAAAAAATGCTAGAAAAATGACTGTAATACTCTCAAAAAAATACAAATATTTCATTCTGATAGCACTTGCTAAGAAAAATTTCTGTATTTCTTAAAAAAAAAATCATTCTTATCCTACTTGCTACCAAAAAAGACAGAAAAGTTTTTATATTTTATTTAAAAAATACAGATATTTCATTCTGATCCCACTTGCTATCTATCTAAAAGACCAAAAGGATTTCTGTTTTTCTGTCCAATAAACACAGAAACTTCATTCTGATCCCACTTGCTATCAAAAAAGCCAGAAAAATTTTCTGAATTTCTCTAAAAACAAAAATACAGATGTTTCATTGTAATCCTACTTGCTATTCAAAAAAACAAAACAGAAACATGTATTTCTCTCAAAAAAAATACAGATATTTCATTCTGATCCCACTTGCTATCAAAAAAGCCAGAAAAAAGTCTGTATTTCTCTCAAAAAAAATACAGATATTTCATTCTGATCCCACTTGCTATCTATCAAAAAAGCCATATAAATTTCTGTATTTCTCTCAAAATAATAGAGATTTTTTTTCTGATAGCACTTGCTATCAAAATAGCAACAATTATTGTATTTCTCTCAAAAAACTCAGATATTTCATTCTAATCCAACTTGCTATAACAAAAAAATAGAAACATTTCTGTATTACTCTCAAAAAAAATACAAATATTTCATTTTGTTTCAATCAGTTTTATTGAGTTTTCAGAAAAAAATAACAGATAAACATAACAAAAGGAATCAGATATACAACACATACATCATATCAAACATAACAGCGTAGGCTTCGTATGAACAGACATAGTACCAGAAAGCTGCATATACCCAAAATATTATGACAAAAAAAAAAAAAAATAGTCCTAAGGGGATGATATAGCACCTATTAAACCTGTACAAAAACAGCTACATATCCGCTAGCGGAAGCGAATGGCACAGTATGGAAACCAATATTCTTAAACAAAGAAAAAACAGAGACAGACACATATAACAAAGCAGCCCAGGGGAGAAGGGGGGGTCGGAGGGGGGAGAAAAATGCCGATCGATACAAAAATAAAAGAAATTTATATTAACGCTCTATACCGGGGTTGTGTTCCAGCCTGAAAGCCTGGAAACTAAATAAAATATGTATGGAATCGGGGAGAGTCTTTAAACCAGTCCCAAATGGACCAGGTAATTCTAAATTGTTCCAATCTATCATCGTCCTCCGCGACCAACATCTCCATATGGCGGATTTTTTCAAGTTTGGAGACCCAATTGGCTATAGAAGGAGCAGCAGACTGCTTCAACAATCTCGGAATAGTGGCCCTTGCTGCCGTAAGAAAATGATGTAGGACCCCACCTTTGATGGTTTTGAGCGAACCCGGAACCATGGATAAAAGAGCTATTTCGGGAGTATTGGTTATGGTGGACCCAGTGCTGTCATTATACACCTGAATAATCGTGTCCCAAAAGCGATATATAAGCGGACACTCCCACCATATATGAAGCATTGTCCCCTTTTATAAGTGGCATCGCCAACAACGATCAGATTGTGTAGGGGAGATTCTATGGAGATCCACAGGGCAATAATACCACCTGGATAGAATTTTGTAATTAACCTCTTGAGCTCTACAGGTTAAGGCCAACTTATGGGTTAGGGTAAATAATTTTTCCCAATCATCCGCGGTTATGAGTCCAGTCATTTCCCTCTCCCAATATCTAGTGTATATAGGCGCAGAGGGCTCAGCGTCCTGAGCAATTAGCTCGTACAACCTGGACACAACATGAGAGGGGCGGTCAGGCGAGCCAACCAACTGCTCGAAAGCCGTTAAACTTCTATATAGGAATGATAAGTCAGTAAATGAAGCTACAAATGATGACAGTTGCCTGTATGAGAGCCAAGAAAGCAACTTGCTCCTGTTTGGGAGATCCAGGGAGGCCAGTGGGGGAACCCGTTCATTATGAAATATACTCCTAAGATGACGGCTGTCCGAGGCGGACCAAGATAAAAATGTGGAGGTTCGCATCGCCGGGGGGAATGCTGGATTATCAAATATCGGTGTCATGGGTCCTGGATCCGTCGACAATTTGCCTGCTCTGAGAAGGATATCCCAATTACGTAATAAATCCAATATAAGTGGGAGTATAGGGTGGGCCGGCTGTATCAACGACCGGTCCACCCATGGCAGGGACCGGAGGCTAACTGGAGATAGGCAATCCTCCAGGCGTACCCATTCCTTCATCTCCCTGTTGTGAAACCAGTCTATTAAATGCACTAAAACCGATGCCCTATAATAGGAAATAACATCCGGGGCACCTGCACTGCCTCTATTTTTGGCCTTGGACAGGGTATTAAATGCCAGTCTAGGGCGTTTCTGTTGCCATATAAATTAAAAAAAAAAAAACCTATGAATTTTAGGAAGATATGCGGTTGGTAAGAATATGGGGACCGATTGAAAAAGATATAACAGTCTGGGGATTATATCCATCTTAAGAGTGTTTATACAGACAAACCAAGAGAGAGGCAAGGAATCAAATTTCTGAAGGTGAGATTGAAGTTTACTGTACATTGAGGAATAATTAAGGGAGAACAATTTGGAGGGATCCCATGAAACCATTATACCCAGGTATTTATGGCATCAGAGCAAATCCGGAAAGGCACATTAGAACGCATAACTGACATTTGAGTAGAGTCCAAGGTAATATTAAGAATTTCAGATTTGGAACAATTGACCGTGAAATTACTATGTGTACCAAATTCATCAAGTTCCCTCAGGATGGAAGGTATCGAGATGAGGGGATGTTATATATATCAAGAGGTCATCCGCGTATAAAGAAATTTTATATTGTGTATCACCCACCTGGATCCGTTTTACATCTGGATTGTGGCGCAAGGCCACAGCCAAATGTTCCATAATTAAGGCATAAAGTAAAGGGGAGAGAGGGCACCCCTGCCTCGTGCCATTCTTGATTTGAAAAGAATCGGAGAGAGTGCCATTAACCCGCACCCGAGCTCTGGGTGAAGAGTACAATGCTGCGATTCCTGAAACCATGCAGGGGCCCAGGCCCACCTGGCGTAACGCCGAGTACATAAACTGCCAACTAAGCCTGTCAAAGGCTTTTTCAGCGTCTATTGACAGTAAGCACGCAGGGGTGCCTGAGGATTTAGCAAATTGGGTCAGCAGGAGAGTCTTAATAATATCCCTGGCTTCCCTTTCATAAATAAACCCTGTTTGATCCTTATGGATCAAAGATGGCATACGTTGGGACAACCTATTGGCAATCAACTTGGAAAAAATTTTTGCATCCACATTAATCAATGATAAAGGTCTATAATTAGAGCAAACCGTATGGTCTTTGCCAGGCTTGGGAAGAACTGTAAAATGCGCCTCTAAACTTTGTAATGGAAACGGCGTATCGGCAGAAACGGAAGAAAACACTTTGGTCATGAAGGGGACAAGATTAGAAGCGTGAAGCTTGTAGAACCGTGGAGTGAATCCACCTGGATCCGGGCTTTTTCCGGTCGGGGTGGCCTGTAGGGCAGCAGATACCTCTCCCCCCATAAACGGGGATTCCAATTGAGAAATCACCTCAAAATTTAAAGTTGGAAGGGCTGTTTTAGTTAAATATTCCTGTAGAGAGGAAGGAGTAGCTGGAGCGGGACGTAGATGATAAAGCTCCGCATAATATTTATAGAGTTTGCAGAATCTCTTTGGGGATAGATGTCAACCTGCCATCAGGAGCGTGTATGGACGGGATATACGTGGTGGATGTGCGCGGATGAAGACCACTCGCCAATAACCTGTCACATTTATCCCCATATTGGTAGATCAATTTACGGAAACAATCCCTGTGGCGTTGGTGAGCCAAGTCGTACAGTTTCAAGAGATGGGTTCTAACAGCAGTCAATTCTAAAAATACAGCAGGGGCCATGTTTTGTTTATGCAGGCTTTCCAGAGAGTGGATTTTATCGGAGATACAAGCTATATCCTGTGCTCTGATCTTTTTAAGCCTAGTGCCTTGTTGTATTACAACCCCTCGAACAACCGCTTTCATAGCCTCCTACTGCATAGGAAGGGGAGTGGGGTCCAAGGCGTGATCTCCAATAAAATTGGTTATCGCATCAAGAGCCGCTTTTGCACAGAAAGAGTCTTTAAACAAAGAGTCACGGCATCTCCATGTTCATTCTCTAGGGCCCATATGGGGAATCTGAAATGAGAGGGACGCTGAAGAGTGGTCGGACCAGGGGCAGGACTCTATAGAAGCAATTGGACACCAATCAAGTATGGAATGGCTCGCCAGGATATAATCTATGCGTGAATACATATTGTGCGGGTGGGAGAAAAAGGTATAGTCTTTGGTATTGGGGTGTAGAATGCGCCACATATCCATTATTCTAAAATCGTGCAATTTAGAACGAAGGGAGTTCAATTTGGAATACGAGATCGGGGTTTTCCCTGATGAAGTATCTATGCGGGGATCCAAAACACAATTAAAGTCCCCACCCACAATAATAGATCCCTCGGCAAACCCTATCAGTAACTCCAAATATTGAGAAAGGGCCGTTGTGGGTTGGTGATTGGGAGCATAAAAAGAAGCCAATGTAAAATTTCTTATCCCAGAGAGAAATTTTTAAAAACAAATACCCGCCCTGAGAATCAAAACGAGAATCTAGTATCTGTACTGGTAACGATTTATGAAAAGCTATAGAAACTCCCTTAGTTCTAGATTCAGGATTGGAGCTATGGTACCACAGGGGATAATAGCGATTGCGGAGAGAGGGAAGTCTAGTGGAATGAAAGTGGGTCTCCTGGAGGAGTAAGATTTTCACCCGTGCTTTGTGTTGAGCATATAACAATTGAGAGCATTTGTTCGGGCTATTTAGACCCTTCGCATTAAGGGTACGAATTTTCAATGCATTTGCTAGGGTATGTACCGAGGACATTAGGGGGAAGGGGCACTAGACGGGCGAGGCGGGCTAAAACCTCGACCGTGGGGTGAAAAAACTAAAGCGGGACCCCAAAGCAGGCCTATCTGGGGAAGTGTCTGCGCGCGGCAGGGGAAGGCAAACAAGCAATCAGAAACAAACATGTGGTTCCCGCCTGGGGGAACCCGCAAAACCGTATAAAGTAAGAACAAACTCTTAGCATTTGCCCAATATACTAAACAATTAGAGACAACATCCCAGGTCCCATAATAGGGCCATCTAGGGAGGCGAGAGCAGTATAGCTCGTGCGCCCCCCAGTGGGCCCTAGATTTAACCAACCATAGAATCTAAAGGGCATTCAAGAACAGCAATCTAACTAAGAGCAGAATCTGCAGCAATAAACATTAGAGAAATAACGCTCAGCATAGCTACCAGTACATGGAAAGTCCCACCGTGGAGGAAAAACGTCTTGCACAAGGTAGGATGTAGTCCGGGTATGCTTGGCAGCATAGGCAAGGCTCCAATCACAGCTATCCAATTATCAGCAGAATCTGCAGCAATAAACACTGGATAAATATTGCACAATATAGCTACCAATATATGGAAAGTCCCACCAAGAAGGAGAAATGTCTTGCACAAAAAACAAAGTCTCCCTTCAAAGGTAGGCCGCGCTCTCAGCCAGGCACAGCCGGCGGTAGAATAGGTTGACATCAGAAGTAGTCCAGTGATGCCTGGTAGCACAGGAATAGCAAGGCTCCATGCAGAAGCAGATGGTTCTCTCGGTCAAGCACAGCAGGTGAGAAAGCAAGTTGAGGTCAGAGATATTCCAGTGGTGTTGAGTAGCCCAAGAAACATAGAAAAAATTAGGATGGCTGTTAAAAATTTCAGGAACAATGTTGAAGGCAACCTAATATTCAAAAGAAAAAAAAAATAAGAAAATACAAAAAGAAAAATTTTGATGGCAGGTAGAAATTTCAAGGACAAGGCTAGAGGTGTTACAAGATCCACAAAAAATCGTCAGCGAAGCCGATGCAACTAGCTAGGTCGTGGAAGGAGGAGGAGGCGAAGATGACCCGTGGAGGTGCTAGGAGAACTGTCAGGCGGAAGTCGTGGAGGAACTTGTGATGGTGCTGGTTTGTTGTTAAGAAGTGAAGCCGCTGTAGGCCATTCAGTTAATAGGATATCAGGAAGATGCAGAGCTCGTACAATATGAGGCAGATCAGATGGCTCGCGAAGAACAAGAGTTCAAGGGAAATCCCTATCTATATGGGATGTTCCGTTCACGAAGAGCTGTTAAAAGTGGTTTAAGAGCCCTGCGGAGATCCAGAGTATGTTTAGAGAGGTCAGGCAGCAATTGTATCTGTGCCCCAGCATATTCAATATTGGTGGATTCTCTAGCTTTTTTCATGATACCTTCCTTGGTCCTAAAAAAATAAATCCGGCAGATAACATCTCTAGGGCGTTGCGGATTTGTACTGCGTGGACCCAGGGTTCTATGTATCCGATCCATCTCTATATCCACATCAGATGGAATGGCAAGAAGCTTAGCAAATATAGAGTAGGCCGCCGTAAGCAAATCTGAATTCGGTATAGTTTCAGGCAGAGCCCATATACGTATGTTATTCCGCCTGTTGCGGTTTTCAGCGTCATCATGCAACAGATACAACATATTAATTTGGGCCCCGTGGCGTTCCAATATATCCGCATGATACTACTTGTGAAGAAAGGTCAGCACATTGAGCTTGTAGAGCAGTGGTAGCGCTTGTAACTTGTTGTACGGATTCACGCAAGGCGTTAAATTCTGCCTTGCAGCTGGCTTCCAAACGCCCTATACTGTACTCTAAATCCTGCCTGGTAGGTAAGGCACGGAGATGGGCCTTCCAGTCCCACTCCTCCTCGGTATTCAAATTTGCTGGGCTATGACTCAAGGATGCTGCTAAAGGAGGTAACATACAGGGACTAAGGATGGGGGATTCAGGCTGTATCTCTGATGGTGAGATGTCAGTCATCTGACCCCTGTGCTGCCGGATCCTGCTGTAATTTGGTCCCTTGTTGTGCGCTCCGCGCTGATGGTGTCTGTCCGTCGGGCGCCTTCAAAAATCGAGCCCCTGGCTTTGGGGCCTTGTCATGAAGCTGGTAATGCCTCCAGAAGAGGAATCGCCCCCTCCGGAGCGTCCCTTTTGTGCCCCCTTTATCTTGGGACCCATACTGCCAAAGGGGAAGGCGCTGCAGCGCTGACACAAGGAGATTACCCCAGGCGGAACACAGAGCTCTGGACACGCCCCCACGCCATCAGGACATGCCCCCACCCAAATATTTCATTTTGATCCCACTTGCTATCAAAAAAGCCATTACATTTTCTGTATTTCTCTCAAAAAATACCAGTATGTCATGCTGATCCCACTTGTTATTAAGAAAGGCAGAAAAATTTCTTTTTGTCTCCAAAAAATACAGATATTTCATTCTGATCCCACTTTCTGTATTTCTCTAAAAACAAAATACAGATGTTTCATTCTAATCCTACTTGCTATTCATGAAAAAAAACAGAAACATTTCTTTATTTCTCTCAAATAAATACAGATATTTCATTCTAATCCCACTTGCTATCTACCAAAAAAGCCAGAACATTTTCTGTATTTCACTCAAAATAATAGATTTTTTTTTATTCTGATAGCACTTGCTATCAAAAAAAGCCAGAAAAATATCTGTATTTCTCTTCAAAAAAAAATACAGATTTTTCATTCTGATAGCACTTGCTATTTATCAAAGAAGCCAGAAAAATTTCTGTATTTCTCAAAAAAAAAAAAAAAAAAGAAAAATACAAATATTTAATTTTGATTCCACTTGCTATCAGGGAAATTTTTTGTATATCTCTCAAAAAAATACCAATATGTCATGCTAATCCCACTTGCTATCTATTAAAAAAGGCAAAAAAATGTCTATTTCTCTCCAAAAAATACAGATATTTCATTGTTTTGATACCTCTTGCTATTTACCAAAGAAAACCATTAGGCACAGGTGCATTTTTGGCCCGAATAAGTAAAAGATGAGCGGTTGACGCAGGGGAAGGCATGGCGTTGGCCAACCTGCCGCATCTGGCAGGCAGAATACTCCCCAGAGTCCACCACTGTAGGACAGCAGCACCAGCAAACAGTTGGAGGCAGCAGCACAAGTTGTCAAACATGTCTGAGATGTGTGTGGAGCACCAGCACGCTGGTAGATTTATTAAAAGGGCGCACTACAATCATACAGCCACGTCATGTGGAGAGTACTGTGGACTGGGTCTCAGGGGCCCCAAGTGCAGTAGGCTCTTCTGCAGCAGGCACTTCTCCAGCAGAAGCATCAGCAACCAGCACAGCCGTGACAGGAGTTAGCGTGGCTAATGTGCCTGTACCTCCCCATGACTCTCCCTTGTTTGACGAACAGCCTAAGGATCTGTCATTGTGAATTTCAGAGCAGGAGGCAGACTTTGAGACCCTTGGAGAGTGTGGTCAGGACTTGCTGGGCGAGGGTTCTGCATCAGTGGGGATGATGATGACTGTGATGTCACCTGGGAACCACCGGTGCGTGGAAGGGCTAGCAGCAGTTCAGAAACAAACATAGAGGAAAGGCAGCAGCAACAGACTGGAAATGGAAGGGGACTCAAATCTGCCTCATGTAAGTAAGAACACACAGACGAGTGGGCACAAGCAGGGCAACAGTCAAGGACGATGTGACCGTGGGAGAGATGGAGCTGGAGCAGATGCAGGGCACCCAGCAGATGCAAAGGCAGGCAAAGAAAAAGAGCAGCAGTGGTTGCACACATCTATCCAGTGTGGTCCTTTTTCAGGCTGAAAGACAATGACAGGTGCGTAGCAATCTGCATCCTGTGCCACAGGCAGATTCACAGAGGACAGGCCGGATCACATTTGGGTACAACATCCCTGCTTTCCCACATGCGCAAGAACCACAAACCAAAGTGGGAGCAGTACTTGCATTCTCCTGAAGGAAATGTAACCACGTCATCGTCTCTTCTTCCACCTCCATTGACTTCTTCTCTACCTCCATCTGTCATTGCTACTACGTCTCAGGAGGTTGGTGCCAGCCAGACTTACAGCTGCGAGGAAGTATCAGCTTCTGGCAGCAGGTTTCATGGCGTGAGCCGACGTTTGTTGCCAAAAGATGGGTACTCCAATGACCCCTTCAGCTCACTCTACCGGAGTTCTGCGCAAAGCATCAGGTTAGGGGCCCAACCAACAAAAGAATAATTGAGCTCAATTCGCTTCTCCACAAACTATTGGCCTTGCAGCTACTGCCTGTGGTGGGTTGTGGTGGATTGCTTTAGATAGCAGGGATCAAACCGGTCACAACAAGAGGCAGAAACGTTCAAATCAACTGAAAAGTCCTGGCTCCTGCCTGCAGGCTTTATTCTCACAGCCATTTACCAAAAAACAAAAGGCCTGGCTGGGCAACTAGCTAACTCACTTTAGGTATGCTATCTCTCTGTACAACTTGTAAGCCACAGTGGTACACAGCTCCTTTTCCAACAGGCGCCTCTCTTTCATCATTTCTACAATTTACAGTTTATGCTCATTTTCCTGTTCCTTGCTGGTTAGTTCCAGTCTGAGGTCCTGTATTTGCTCTTGGGAATTTGATAGATAATTCTCCAGGTTTCTATTTTCTCCTTTGAGTTCTTCAACTACAACTTGGGTTTGGTTTAATTCCTCTGCCAAACTTTAATATTGAGTGGCCACCTCTTTATAATTCTCCTCAAGAAGAGAGTTATTTTCTTTAAGGGATTTAAAAGCTGCTTTTGATGTAGCTAAACTTTTCTGCAGTGTTTTATTTTGTTCTTGAATGCTGGCTTGAAGATGGATGATCTCCTTGTCCTTTGCATCCAGTTTTATTTTTTCCGTTTGGAATTCCTTATCTTTTTCCAGTTTCTGTCTCAGGCTTCTCCCCAGAACGCGTTTTTATGTGCCTCTGCATGTGACGATCAAGATTTGAGTGTCTGGGACAATTATGGCTGCACAGCTTACATTGGAAAGTTTTCTTTACAAACTTCGCTTTATTTTTGGTTGGATTTGGAGGCTTCAGGTTTCCCAACCCTCTTTCAGCCTTCACTTCCACAATAATTTTCTCAGCAGCACCATCTTCTAGTTGTGAACTGTTGTCATTGATCATAACTTGTTCTGGTCTCTCAAAGACTTTGCTAGGTGCAGCCAAATGTTCTATAGCTGCAGCAACATTTACCCTCTTCCCCTTCACTGCTGTCACCAACAGCTACAAGCTCCCCACTGGCCACATAAGTGATGGCCTTAACTGCTTCATATTCAATGTCCCCAATAGCTATGGCCCCTACACTGTCCATGTGGGGAAGCCTCAGCCTCTTCGCATTCAATAGTTGGAGCCTCTACAGCAGAGGTAGGCAAGCTTTAATGGCCACTAGGCCATTTCAGGGGTGGGCAGGAGCACACTAGGCCGGCCTCTGAGTCCCGTCCTAATGGTTCCGCCCCCCACCAGGAACGCCCCCTGAAGTCAAATCCCTCTTTTCCGTATGCATTGCGGAGGAGAGGGATTTACCTTCAGGGAGCATTCCCTATTTACCGCGGCAGAGAAGGTAATACCACCCGCCGCAGTAAAAAGGAGAGCCACAGCAAGGAGGCAGCTCCGGAGCTCCACAGCAGGGGGCGTCAAACTCTGCCTTTAGGCCAGATATGGCCTAACCGATAGTTTGTCCCGGCCTAACGCTGGCCAGCAACGCCCGAAGCTCTGGATCCTCTTCTTGCTGTGGCCCCATTCCCTATTTACCACGGTAGACGTTAACACTTCCGCCGCCGCAGTAATTAGGGAACATTATCCTCTCCTCCGCAATGCATTTGGAGAAGAGGGATTTACCTTTAGGGGGCGTTCCTAGTGGGGGCGGAGCCATTAGGGTGGGTTAAGCCTAATGTGATCCTCCCCACCCCACAAATGGCCCAGTGGCTGAAAAAGTTTGCTTACCTCTGCTCTACAGTCTTAAACTCTTCACATTCACCGATGTCTTCAATAGCTACAGCATCTACACTGTCGGCATAGGTGATAACCTCAACATCTTTCTCTTTTGTTCCTGCTTTGTTCATGCTTCAGTGTCAGCACTGAAGCATCTTCCACAGTAATACTTTCAGCAATCTGAACTTCACATGAAACAGGGACACCTATTTCAGCCTGCCCCTCTTCACCAGATTCCACTGTAGTTGGGACATCAACTTTAGATTCCTTTGCCACAAGAGAAGTAGATACAATAATTTCTTCTACCAGAGACCACACATTGCTACTGCTCTCACTGACCCACGCTCCATCTCTGGTCCTCTATCCTTTTGCCTAATGTCACCGCACTACTTGTCCACAATTTTATGGGTGTCATTCCTAACACGTCATCCAGGTCATGATGCCAGCTAGCAATTATTATTATCAATAATAAAGGAATCAATAAAGGATTTATATAGCGTAAACAAATTATGCAGCAATATAAATTAAATAGGGGTCCGTACATTAAATAGCAATGCATTGTCCTGTTGTTTTGACTACAGAGACTGTTGCTAGTGGGTTGAGTTCACCCTTTCTTAATGTCCTAATGTTTATGCTGCCTTCTGGACGCTGTCAATCACGCAAAAATCCTATTTGCCTGCTGTCCCTTTGCCTGCCATTTTCTGGAAAACCACAAGGTCTTTTGGAACTTTTGTATTTTTGCTTGTTGCCACTGTTCTTCTACACTTACCTAGCAAATTTGGTGGTTCTAACATGTATAGGGGCTTTGCTATTAATGTTTAAAGTCAGCCCTTGGATTTTAAAAAAATTTGTGAAACCGGTTCGCTGTAGCATTGAATTTCTAACTGGATCAGCAGGTTTTTTTTTAGCAAGTATCATATATATATATATATATATATATATATATAAAAACTTGCTTTCAGTGGTATATTTATTTGGCCGATTCCATCTGACATTTAAATATCACATTCACTAACAGCTGATTTTATGCCTTTTTTCCCCATCTAGTTTTCCAATATATGAGCTCCCACTGTGTTGAACAATGCTAAAACATAAGGAATATTAAATCTATTAAATATTTAAAGAATCCAGTTTTTATTCATCTAGACCTTTACCAGAAAAATTACATCTTCAAGTTGAACTCTAATTCCCATTTCCCTAGTATTGATCATATCTACGGTGATTATCTGACCCTAGCAGGGAAAGTTCATATTATTACTTTGTGTGTTTTGATTTTATTGTGTCGTGTGTGTATACATTATACTTCCACACCTCGGCTGGTGGATACAGTTAGGAAATGTATCCTATGAATCAGACGTTTTCTCCCCCGTCAGCTCTTGCTTTAAACCAATAATATTTGTAAACCCAGAGTTTTGAGGCCACACACAAAAAAAATTTAGTTTTCTCTTTTGCTAACATCATACTGCCAAACTATCTTTTTACACCAAACATGTAATTTGCCATTTGGACATTTCCATTTGGATTTCTTTTAATTGAGTTTGATGCATTGAAGCAGTATGTTGGACTTCATCAGACCTGGAACATTGGAAGCTAATAAAAAAAGACTAACAGATAACTGTTTGTTTAGGGTCTTTTTGTAAAGATCTGAAATAGTTGGTTTGGTATTAGTGGTGTTTTATTTCCATAATTCAGCCTATTTACTACACTCTGTAGTTGAACATTTTAACACATTTTAGTTCTTTTATAGTTTTTTTTTTTATCAAATAAAAGGTAAACATTTATTTTTTTTATTTATTAGTATGGCATCGATAAGGTGGTAGGGATCTTCTATTTGTATTTGCCAAGTTTTGTTCTATGGTGTCAATATAATGATTTGGGAGTTGTGAGTGGTCTTGTTGACTTACAGTGTAGTGCAACATTGTAGCTCAACATGCTGGACCTTGTAAATGAGCATATTGTCCTTCCCATGGCCATGCACAGGTGTAATAATGGTGCTGGTGGTGATGACAATCACATAGTAAAGGCACATTGTATGGCAGGCTGGTGTCATATGGGTATACGCAAGTCTATAAAATCTATCACTTACCTATATAGTGTTAATAGAGTTCTCTACTATGTCAGTTTGCAACAGAAGCCTATCAGTTTTAAAAAAAAAATTTGTATTCAAAGAATAAAATTATACTGTTTTATACATATTTACTGTAAACCTATGGTGCCTTTTGTAGAAGCCTATCTCTTTTCTTCATTTTTCTCAATGTAGTACAAGAAAATAAACAGGTATTTGATACTTTTTGCATAATCCTGACTCTGATTAATGAGTGCTTTTCTAGTGTATGTGACAAGACCTTGATGTTTAAATTGCAACATATTACATCAGCTAAATCCTTCACGTTCCCTCTTCCTCTTCTCAGTGTCCTGCCTATTGTGAGGCAAAACCTAATGAAGTAAAACAGTATGAATTAGCCTTTCTCATACTTTTCACCCCTTGGAACCCCTGAAATAATTTTAACATATTAGGGAACCTCTGTTAAAACTAATTTATTGTGGGTTAGTGGAGGATAAAAGACTTTTAAATTGGTGGCTTGTGGAAAGAATGTCTGCCCCACAGTATTGGCTAATATAACACTTTTATAAACAAGTAAATGCAAGAGTCATGCAGTGGATTCAATCTAGTTGCGTTAACCACATAATAAATGTAGGCATCATCAAAAGGGAGAATAATTATTGACAGTTTGAGGAACACCTAGAAGTATCTAAAGGGACCCTAGAGTTTCACAGAACCCTAGTTGAGGCTAGATGGTAAGACAGACAAACTTTTTAGGCTTCAGATCTGCCTTTCATCTTCCAAATATTGGGTGTGGGAGGAAAAGACCTGTATATGGTACATAATGTGTACCTAAACTCAGAAATTTCACTTTACATAAAAGGGAAGACATGTAGATACCTACGTCCGCATCCTGGGAGGCTCTTGGGTGCTCCTTCTTATGAGATGGATGACGGGACGACACGGGACCCAATGGAAGACACCTCTGGATGGATCGGACTGCACCACAGGATTGAAGGTAAAAGGATTTTTTGTTTTAAGCACTTTTCAGTTTATTTCCTCTTTAACTGCAACTGACAATAATCAGGTCTTCTGCCCAGGCTGTGCCCTGTGGAAGAACAGTGGTATTCCCAGGACTGGGGTTGTTACTTCATTATACATTAAGTCTGCTTTAATTAAATTTAGAAATGTGATTGTCCAGTCATTTTTTAGTTTATCAAAACAATACAATTTAAAGGTCTGCCTAAATTATTATTGTAATCTGTATCTAATAAAATAGGCTGCCACATAGTGGTCTAAATATCTAAATAACTCATAATATATGAGTTTCTAGCAAATTCACTTCAATGAACTGCATACAGGCAAAATACCAGTGGTTGTTACTCTCATAGTTATTACTGCCAAGGTAAAAAAACAGCCAACAAGTTGGCATTCACCTCTCATACACATTTGTATCATTGACACTTTGGGGTTTTGCTGTTTCTAACTGCAGAACTTTACTTGAAAATGAGCTTCCAGGAAACTGGAATATAATATAGCCATTTTCCTAAAGCCATGCCAGGTTGTCTATTTTGCTGCCATCCTAAATCTAAGCCAAGCTGTCTATTTATCTTGGGCAGACACCCATTCTATAATTATTGATACTTTTACAGTATTTATATAGCACTAAAATAGAGAGTACATGGATGGATCTCTTCACACAGGTGTCTGAAAGAAGCTCACAATCCAATGTCTGTACCATCATCCTGTTAATTAAAGATGAAATCTCCTAACCAACTACTAATGAGTTAAGCTATTCACAAATTCTAGATGATTGCCACCTGAGATCAAAGTCTATGCTGATCTCTGGTGAAAATCTAGCATGTATACATTGACATTGTTACATCCCCCACATTGTTCATCCATCTGCCCTGGTGGGTTGAGAAGATAGACTATCATGGGTGAATCTGTTGGTGTTTTATTATAATAATATTGGTAATAATTTTCTACTTTTGTTTTACAATAAAATTACCCATAATATAGTGTCAGGTCCTATCCAATTCAGAATCCTACTTAAACGAAATGTAAGTGTGTTTTCATTATTTTAGATATACATGTTAAATAGATTAGCAATATGTAAATAATCTTAACAGAGTTTTTTTATTTACCCTATTAGTATATTTCTAGAAGGGGCAGAAATATATTTGCTCATTATATATGCAGGTACTGCTTTCTGCTATGCTTCGGTTGTCCTTTACTACTTTTTCCCTACAATGCAAGTCTGGGAGTCAGCTGACTTGATCAGCACATGCCTTCCCTGTGTGACTAATCCTTTTTAAATGCCTACATTTAATAGGCAAACATATAAATGTGTGAAAGTCACTGCAAATTGACATGGCCATTTTGCTTATGCAAGGCAACTTGCCTTTTGCCAATGGATAACCTTCACAAATATCTTCAGACCAAAAAATCTTGGGGGAAAGATTATCTAAATTTTGTTGTTGTATAAATATGCATGCATGGCCAAAATGACTGCATATGTTTATGTCACTGCTTTACTGTATACGTCTAAAGCAATCAGATCTAACAGGATCTTTTCTAATGGCCTTACAGCAGCCATCACTCCTATCTTATTGAAATGGATGTTATGACCTGCAGAGTTTTTTTTATTCCATTAAGTAGTGCAGGGGTAACACAGTTGGGGGTGACATGCTGGGCCTGATAAAAAAAAAAAAATCAGACATGAATAAAAAAAAAAACTTTAAAATAGATAAAAAAAAGTTAAACAATATTGACAATAATACCTAGTCTTATCACCGGCCTGAATGTAGGCTTTAGGCACTGGCTCTACTCATGCTGTAGTTATTAAACCCATCCAATGTTGGAGCAACAACTAAAATTTTGTTCTTCTTTATTTACCTCGTACTCAGAATGAATATGACTGGTTGCTTTAGGTAACAAAAATATTTAGAACACTATGATATGGGGGGCCCCTTGTCATTCCTCTCGTTTCCACAGTATTCTGGGTGTGAATAATAAAATAATATTTAGCACATATTAAGTGCAGACATCTGATACAGCTTTGCACAAACTGCCTTTGTAACAAGAAAAAAAGATGCAAGGGGAGCCTGTACTGCCCTACTATATATCCCCAGATCTCTGGGGCACAGCGTGAGGAGACAAACCGCAGGGGTTCATAAGACTGTATATCAGTTCAGGCATTAAGGATTAAATAAGTACTATACATTACCTGAGCAGGGTGGATCACTTTTTAATGATATATTCAAGAGCTGTTTTGACAAGTAATGAGCCTCAACTATAAAGACAAAAGCTAGGAACTTTATTTTCTATACATTTTCAATATAATCTCCACAAGGCAGAATGCACATTTCACATCATTCTTTTAAGGCCTTTATACCCTTTTTCTAAAACTCAACATCTTGGCCCTCAATGAAGTCCTCAACAGTCTTAATGACATCATCAGAGTTAAATTTCTTCCCTTTTAAGTATTTCTTTAAAATTCAGTCCCTGTGATTGTTTGACCCTTTTCAAGAAAGTCAATCATCGCTACACCATGAATATCCCAGAAGACAGAGGCTATGACCTTCATTGAGGACTTTGTGATCCTTGCCTTCTTTGGGGTAGGAGAACCTTTGTGTTTCCATTGTTGAGACTGCTGTTTTGTCTCTGGATCAAAGTGATGGATCCAAGTCTCATACATTGTTATGAATTTTTCAAGAAATTGCTGCTCATTTTTTTTTTAAATGCTTGAGAAACACTTGGTAGCATCCCGCCCGTTCTCTCTTTTGGTCAGGAGTCAGAAGTTTCGGAATCCATCTTGAAGAAATTTTCTTTACTTTATGATCTTCAGTAAGAATGTGGTAAACTCTTTAATTTGAAATCCCCACACTCTTAGCAGTGCTTCTGGTGGTCAGTCTTCTGTCTTGGAGGACCATATCGTGAATTCTGTCAACCATTTCCTGGGTTGTGACAACTTTGGGTGCTCCAGGTCTTTCTTTATCACAAAGGCTTTTTTCTACCTTGTTTAATCGCGACAAGCCATCTTTTGACAGTGGAATAAGAATGAGATTCATCTTTTAACATTTCTTGCATCTCTTTATGGCTCTTTAAGTGAAGGAATTTGATGCCCGCTCTGTGCTCGATTTTCTCCATCCAAAAAAATCACCAACATACAATTTTTAAATTTGTTTTTTAAAAATATATATATTAGATATATTTATTCTTTTTGGTCAAATTTCATCTAAGGCTTTATATTTTATTAATTTACAGAGTTTATACAAATATTTTTATTATTTATATGTTAGGCTAACTACTTGTCCAACAGCCCTTGTATTTGTGTTGCACAAACACAAGCCACTTGTCACTTTAGTTGTCCCAGAGCCATCACATGTAATGATGAACATGCTCTTCCATGCCTGGAAGTACCAGGTAACTTTTTCTCACTAAGTGAAGCTATGTAAATATGTGTTGTTGGAAGGTGGAGGTTACAAAACACTTGTTACTTTGTACTGCAAGGGTTTGTTTTAAAAAAACTCTTTTAAGCCATGTTCAGACTGGTGGAGCTCTTACTGCTTCCTCATGCTTTTTGTGTTGAGATGCTACATGTAGCATCCCAACTGCAGCACATAGGGGGCAAATGGGGGCGGCAGTGAGTACTTCTGTACTGTCAGCTGCCACTCCCTTAAGCTGTGCTGGTTCATCAAAAAAAACAAGGCAGTGGTGGACAAGAGGTTTTGTGCCACAAGTTCCCCCCACCAGCCTAAAAAAATTGTACCTAAAATGTCTCTATCCACCTCCAACAATCCACCTTTAGAAGTCCAGAAAATCACAACTCATTTTGTGAAGTAGACAAAGCTTCAGCTTATGTGTGGCCATGTTGTGTCTCCAGTATACCACAGTGGGGCAGACCTAAACCTGTGGTATACTGGAGACAAGACAAGCTTTGGGGTGGGGACCAATACAGCAATGTTACTTTGCACCTTAATGTCATGTTATAATTAGTCAGTTAAACAGTTTCTCGTTGTACCTTACTTTTTTTAGTTAGCTAGAAAAGTTGCAAAAATCTTACTGACATTTTTCAGCACCATTTTTCAAATGAAAATGTCAGTATGTAAAATTTCCTCCATTGGAAGGTGAAATTAAGGTGATTTAGTAGTTTTATTTCTTTTGGTGTTTTTAGTTTTTTTTTTTTTTGCTTTATGGCTAATAATGAATACATAGACAACTTATAGTATCTACTCTTCAACAGGTTTCTTAGAGAGGGTTTCTTGGAGCTTAGCTAAAAATTCTGATCTCAGCGGCTTACACAGATACCTCTATTTGGTTCATGGCCCCTGAGGACGTCATTTTAACCCTGATTACAGAACATTTGTCTCTTCTACCTTCATTACCCATATCGAATCATCATCATGATGTGTTTATTAGCTACGTCTACATGTAACTAAAAGTTCTTTTATATACGCCAACTTGATGCCTTTAAATGCATTTATGTTGCAAACCAGGATATAGCATGGTACAGGAAATGAATGTGCTGTCTACAGCTCAAATTTCATTTTAATTTTCCTGTATTTTCTGGGAAACAAAGAAAACCAATCCTTTTTGTTATAGAAAAATGTGGCATTCTAAGAGCCATGTCTACTGCCCTCTTCTGGTACAACTAAAAAAGTATTTAATTGGTTGAATTGTATTAATGTTTCACATCTATACAATCAAATTTGAATAAATGATAAAAAGGGACACCTTTTATTATAAAGAACAAAGGCAAAACACCCATTAAATGTACAGTTGTCACTAGTAGGAAAAAATACTATAAAAAGCATAGGTCATTTCTGCTGATAGGGGATTTAAGTCGTTTATCTGCCTATAGCAACCATATTCTATTATGTATTGTATCATGTATGGGTAATGTTATTAAGTTACTTAGATCCTTACAATACAGTTGATCCAAAAAAAGGCAGACAAATCCTATAAAGTATTTTGTTGTATCAGGGTACCAGACAAAAAAAATAGGAATACACATAGACATGCGACAGGGATAAAAATTCTTACCCACCCTTAATTGGAGTGGTCTTTGTTGTTCCTACCAATAAGGAATAAAAAATCTTGCGTTCAGGGTAATGTACTATCTTAAATGTTGTATTTAATAACAGATTAATTATTAATAGATATAAAATGGTTTACCTCTTATGAGATGTACTTTGGAGGGGTATGAAAAAGCACACAAGGGAACAGGTGAGGTATAACGTGTACCGTATTTTTCGGACCATAAGACGCACTTTTTTACCCCCAGAAGTGGGGGGAAAAAGTCCCTGCGTCTTATGGTCCAAATGTATCAAAATGTATCCTTCCCAGCTGCTGTCTCGTCCCCCCTGTATCGCCCCCCCCTCTGCCTTTTCTTATTACATGTGTTTATGACTGTGATGTTGGTTTTTAATGCACATAAAATATTTTAGGACACTATTTGTTTCAGAATCTTTGTTTTCTTCATTTCCCTTCTCCAAAAAACTGGTGCGTCTTATGGTCCAGTGCGTCTTATGGTCCGAAAAATACGGTAATTAGATATAAATACAGGAGTGGTATATTAGTATGTAAAAGTATATAGAAGAGGTGAAAGTCAAAAGTAAGTACAATAAAAATGGTATTCACTTACACTCATTTAAGTAATGTTGAAGTCTATTGGAGGTATTGTAAAAGGTGAAAGGGTAACTGAAAGATAGAGGTTGATTTAAAGTTATTTATATTTTTTTAATATAAGGGATAAAAGGGGTTTAGATGGTAAGCAGAAGTTTACTCACTTTATAGATGTTTAAGGTGATGTAGTACCTAGTTGCAGGGGAATTTCTGCCTGATAATTTATAGTAATAAGGAGCAAATGATTATTTACTTTTAGGCAATAGCAGTAGGTATTCATAAGAGTGACTGGAGCAGTACCTCTGCTGTTTTGTTTCAGGTTGTCAGGAAGAATGGGCGAATTATCTTCCATTTGCGAAGTTTACCTTTAACAACTTTGTACAGTCCCCTACTAAGATGTCTTCACTAATGTCCTGGTGGGCAGAATCCATATTTTCCTTTTTCTGGTCCCCCCTCCTTCATTGGAAGATTGGCTCACCCACATGAGCACAATCTGGTCTCAAGTCCAGCAGAATTTAAAGCAGGCTTCTGGGCAGCAGAAATAATTTGCTGATCGACATAGATCCAAAGAACCATAACTTGTTCCAGAGGACTTTTGGGTTTGGAATTTCACCTGGAATAGTGCCCTAAACTTAGGCTGAAATTCATTGGTTTATACCCTAATGCTGAAAATATAGAGTGACTTATAGGGTAACTTTGCCTCGGTCTGTTAGGAGTTTAGACTCCTTACATGTCTTTTTATTAAAATCAGCAGCTAATGCTGCACCTTCCTTGGAGCCTCCCCCCCAGCGGATGTTGAAGGTGAGCTTGAGTATGATGTTGAGAAAATTTTGGACTCTCGTTGGGTACAAAACTCTCTTGGGTATTTAATAGATTGGAAAGGGTACGGTCCAGAGGAGAGGAGCTGGGTTCCAGCCTATTAGGTTTATGTGGAAGAGCTAGTTAAGAAGTTTCACAGTGAAAATCCTGAAAAAACATTAGTGGTCCAGGGCCCCTCCTTGGGAGGGAGGTAATGTTAGGAGGCACTCTTTGGACCTACAAGCCCAGGCAGTGCCCCACGCCTGGCCTATTTCCTCCGGAGGCTGCTCTGCAGGTTGCAGAATCCTTGTCTCATTCTAGATGCGTTTTCCTCTCGGCATCCCCTGCACTGAGGCTGTACTCAGCCTTGTGTGTGTGTGTGTGTGTATATATATATATATATATATATATATATATATATATATATAAATGTGACTGTACTTTACCACTCTCACCAAGATGTTGACCCTAATTGATGGTGGTTCTGTGACTAACTCAATATTAAGCTAATATGGTGGGAGAAATAGTTTTGCGGTCAGCCTCTGCACTCTGTAATGCAGTATATATATTTTGTTCTAGGTGAGAGCTCTATTTCTGGTTGTTCAAAAAGTGCTCGGAATAAGAAGAAGCAGAGGAGGAACAGGACTACCTTCAACAGCAGCCAGCTTCAGGCCTTGGAAAGGGTATTCGAGAGAACTCATTACCCAGATGCTTTCGTAAGAGAAGATTTGGCAAGAAGGGTTAACCTGAGTGAAGCAAGAGTACAGGTATGAATTTGAAATCTTTTAAATGCAATTAATACAAAATGAAGTAAGCATCCCCCATTACAATCAACATTTAATTATTACACTGTGCACTGGGAGGAAATCAATGTTTTGTCCTTTTTGGAGTGGTCCTTCTCTTGTTCTCATTGATTGTTTCATTTATTAATCCTCACTGTTCTTGCAAAAGTTTGACTGATGGTCTGAGGTTTCCTACCCGATAGCCTGCTGAGATGAACGGTATCTTGGATGACAGGGTATGTAGTGCAAACTATTAGTTTTCTTTTTGCTAACTTTGATTTGCTAAATGTCAACAGTATGTCTTCTCCCTTACTGCGCAGAAGATACATACTTCAAGTTCTTCCACAATAATAGTGTAGGTCAATGAGCAGAGTTGTCTGAATATAAGGAAAGAATCCATGGACTTATGGCAGGATTTATGTGTACGTTAGGTGGTTTTATGTAATAATTCATACATTTGGTTTTCCTTTACAAAGGATTAGTACATCCAAAATGTAATATAGAAGAATGAAACATTGAAAAAAATGTAAATGTGTTAGGTACAAGGATCAATATATACCAGTAACTGAAATAAACCTTTCACTATGTGTGAGGAAAATATACCTACATCTGAATTCCTAAATATCAATACTTAAATAAAATAGATAATTGTTGGCTACAGTGATGTTGGAATAGGGACAGCAGAGGTTGCTGTTTCAGCTAGACTATGATTTTTGTAGATGCTTATTGGGCCTACCTAGACACATAAACACTCTCCATCTCTGGTACTATCATCCTAGAGTGCAATTTACTAATCATGAAGAGAAGGAACCTACTGTGCAAGGTGTTATAAGACATAGAAGATAGGTGTATTAGAGGGGTTATAAGTTATAGGTTGTAAATTTTTAAGATAATGTGGGGGGGAATGGTTATGTTTTCTGCATGGGGAGTTATAGGGGTTCAGGAGATAAGTATGAATCAGTTAATAGAGGATTAACACTTAAGGCCCCTGTCCTAACTTTTTTATATGGGGTGCATTTGTACAAAACTGCTATAGTTTATTTCATGGCAAAATTTAATTTTTTTTTGTTTTTTTAAACTTTTACGAAAATATTAAGTATTTTACCTGTGAATGGTGCTTTATCATGTTTGTGAAAGATACTAATATGTAATATATGTTTCTGCCATTATACAATGCGTTTCACAGGGAAATCAAAGTGAACTGGCTGCTGCAAGGGGAATGCCATATTCTCCGGAGTTAAGTTTAGAGGATTGGGACAGAACAGTTTTCCATCTGTGTGAAAACTCTTTCTACAATATACTGTCCCATCCCTGAATTGTTTATAAAAGAACTGGCAAGTAGTACTAGAGGTTGCAGGAGGGTGTCATGAGGGCTCACCTGGAAAAAGTTGGTTCTATTGATCAAGCCCAATAATAAATACAAGAAAATATGTGCCTTCTATAACTCTTGAAAAGCAACATAAAGTCACTGTGAAACGCGTCAAGTTTTGAAATCTTCTAGGAGATAATAAAGAATATATATCATTGTGATTAGAAGAGAATATGATTAGAAAAGAATAAAGAGAACATAAAGTCACTGTGAAACTCGTCAAGTTTTGAAACCAGTTTTTTGGGGGGGCTGAATGACGCTACTCTACACCAACCCATACTATTCAATCAGAGTTCAGCAATAACCTTCCTATAGCTTAATAATACCAAACTGAGGGGATTGGTGCAGATATTGTTTGTACTGCATTCCTGCACTTCCCTTTATACCTCCATATACTCCATATACTTTATGGAGTGGGGTTTGAAAAATGTAAAGTACTCAAATGATTTTTTCTAGAGTTATTTGCACAGAAGTCATTGATTTAGAAGTTTCCAGTCCCTGACTCTGACTACTGGAGTGCATATCAAAGATGACCCGCTTTGGAGATTTTGTGGGGGGAATGTTTCTAAAAGTGTAGTGTACAGTGCATATGTAAAACACCCAATAACAGTGTATTGTCCTTTTTCTAGGTCTGGTTTCAGAACAGGCGAGCCAAATTCAGAAGGAATGAGCGAGCCATGCTGGCCAGCCGATCGTCTTCCCTGCTAAAATCGTACAGCCAAGACCCCCTTGTAGAGCAGCAGATCAGCCCTCGACCAACCAGTCTGGCTCCAGAATTTTTGTCTTGGAATTCTAACAGCTACAGGTGTTATAAGATTGCACTTTATGGTTTATGTAACATGCATGTAATAATATTGCACAAAAAGAAAAGAGTATAACAAATGCAAACAATCAGAAACAACTCTACTTGTCTGTGATCTAGGTTCTGGTTCGTTATTGCTTTGTATTTTGTTTCCATTCAATTGAATAATCCTGCACTGATTAAGGTTTAAAAAACTGCTGGAATCAAATAAGTATCTAGGTTGCACTTTAAAATAGGGTGTGGTAAAATAAATTTACCAATTGTATTGCTTGTCAACAACCAACCAGTTCATCCTATTTCTCCTATTTCTATTATCAGTTTGCGTGGGGTTTTTCTTAACAACTGATGGACCTAAATAAACAGATCTTGATCTAAAAAAATTTGCCCACAAAAATTATTAAACATTATTATTATATTATTAAAAGTCTTTGCAGGGTGTTTTTGTTAACTTGTCAAAAACTTAGTAGTTGGTATATCTAAAGATTTCTATATATAAAACCATATGAGAACAAGAAAAACACAACAAAGAAGGGTTTTTGGGCAAAACTACATTATAAGTGAATTGTATATAATCACAGTATATATCATAACTGTTAGTGAAACTAAATTATTAGGAAATAACAGAATTACAAATTCCTAATAAGAGATCTGTCCCAATGTGTTCTAGACAAATCCCAAATAATTCTATAAATAATATGGGACTGACTAACATCACATCCATTTTGTATACAATCAGTCTTGACAACCGCCACGTTTTGCCCAAATTAGGCTTCCTCAGGGGTGACTGTGTGCTTTTTAGGGTGCAATCTAAAATGATTTTCAACATACAAAAATACGTTATAAATACGGACAAATAAAGTTATAAACAATTATATAATTCAGTAGATGCTACAAACCTACCACTGTTTCAATAAAAAATGTAACTATCTCTAGTAAGTTGAATGAACATATAGGGTTTAGGTATAGTGCATAGGAATCAACCTATATTGACCCAAAGAGAGAAGGATTTCAGAGGTAGGTTGTCACTTTTATTCATAAAGTATACTCTGAACCTTTGTATATACCTAAGAAATCACTGTAAGCTATTATTCAAATATTAAGTGTCAAGCTATATGTTCATGTGTAATATACCTCTGATACACACATATACATATCTATGTATTCACACTATATATTACCTCATTGTACTGGCAGGTTATTTTCCTAATATCCAGAATTAGCTCACCTATAAAAGATTGACTGTCCTAATCCATCAAGATATTTATAGTATGGATGCCCAGATCTGTGTGTCAAAAAATAGGGGTTAAATAGAAATCAGTACTAAGTATATTATATATAACATCCTATATTAAAACAAAGTTCACCTGATATTCTATTCATAAACCTTATGCAGAGTCAAGTAAATCCAAACAGTTCAGTAGTGATAGCTCTTGCATACCCTCTGTAATCTGTATGTAAAATCATATGAAATATATATGTTCATCATTTAAGCCAAAAAAACATGCTACCAACAGCATCAATCAGATACATAGCCAGAATATTCCATAGGTTGGGAACCTGGATATAGTTGCTGTAGAAAAGGTAAGAGGATTGCAGCTCCAGCTGATTTCAATTATTAGGGGGGGGGGGGAAGCCTGCACCAATCAAAGTATCCAGACTGTTTATCTGAATAGATTTACTAGAATACCATGGAAACAGTTCAGTGTAAACATCACTGCTCCAACGGATCAAGCACACAAAAGAGAAAAAAACGCGGTAGCTTACCTATAGCCAGGGAATATGCCACCATAGAGAGTTGCAGCCACAGCTTCCTTCAAGCTGACAGGGAGGAATGCACGTGTTGAGAGTCCCAGAACCCGCCTCATATGCACACAAAAAGGGCAGCATCCCGGGACTCCTATAGCGTCTTCACATCATGGGTCAAGGTGTGACCCAGGCCTCATGACGCTAAAATCCTCCACCCTCCTCCAGCGGCTAATTACGCGAGAGGTGGGCGGGGTTAGGTCAGTCTGAGTCATGCGGCTTGACACGCCCTCTACCCTTGTGTCTGGAGGCAGAAGTTGTGTCAGTCATGGCAGCAAGGCACGCCCCCAGAACGCAGCATACTGAGCCACCTGCATGATCCCAGGGCTGGCCATCTACCCACAGATGTGGACATGACAGTGACCTGGTGGCCATCGCCCATGGTCGGCTACACCAGAGGATTTGTTAAGCTACATACACACTTCCAATTATTATCGTTGGAAAACGAACGACGAACGTTCATGCACGATATATATGAACGATCGTATAGCACCGATCCTGCACATAGAGGATTGTAAGCTCTTCGGGGCAGGGTCCTCTCCTCCTGTATCACTGTCTGTATTAGTCTGTCATTTGCAATCCCTATTTAATGTACAGTGCTGCGTAATATGTTGGCGCTATATAAATCCTGTTTAATAATAAAAATAGATAAATGTTCTCAATTTGTTCAAATTGATAAGGTCTCCCTGAAGGGCAGAAGGACAAGACTCTTTTAAGGACATCTTCTTCTGTAGAGGATAATTCATTTGATGTTAATAATGAGACCATATGGACAACTCCTTTATCTTCATCTAATTTCTAACACATGCCACATCCCCATTTTAGCAATGGGAAGTCACCGCTGGCACCACCCCTGGAATTTACTATTGCTGCTCGCATCACCCGGAAGATGCGATGCACAGTGCAGAAGTGCTGCATTGTGCTTTGCATCTCCCAGGAGAGGTGAGCAGTAGCAGCAGCTTTGGTGTATGCAGGGGGTGAGGCAGTGCGTTTTTACAGTAAAAAATACCACACAACATATAATAAAAATAAAAGTACATATTTTAGTGCACCAAACATCATTGCCCAGTAACCTGATTTACATTTTGCCCACTATCATCCCTGACCTTTAGAATTTTTTTGATAAATTAGTTTTTTTTGATAAATTACATGGTTGTGGTCTAAAATTTCATAATTTTTTATAATTATTATTTGTAATTATTTATTATATTATAATTTATAATTATAATAAATACATATAATTACCATGCCCGGGAGTTAATCCCAAAAATTACAGGCCCACAATATTAACAAAAATTTCTATGCAAAAAGAAGAAATAGGATCACTTTTTGCATCAAAAAACATAGAATGCTAGGGGGGTTAAACATGTTTATACCTAAAGATTGTAAGATTCCACAATCGGGTTTAAATGTACATGCAAGAGATGAAAGAGAACATGGGGAGGATACTATTATGTGCAAATAGGAGAACTCTTGCACTGCAGGGCACAGTACAGGTACAGTAGGGGGGTTGAGGTTGGTGTATAGAATCAAAAAAAGCAGACACGGGAGATCTATATGAATTATTTGCAGCTTTCTTTACAGGAATATATTTATTTTAAATATTTGGATTATCAGTAGAATCACTTCTGATCATTGGGAAACTTTTACAAAGACTGTCATTGCTGACATCCTACTAGAGTCTAGTTGCCTTGTTGTCTCTGGATTGATTACCTTGAGTCACTGACCTGGAGAAAGGGTTAAGCAATTGAACCAAAACTCCTGATCTTCATATTTGTTCCTGGTCAGTGGCTCAGAAAATTATAAAGTCACTGATTCAGTTAGTGATATGCTTATGGACTTTGTAAAGCACTGCGTAATATGTTGGCACTATATAAATACAAGTAAATAATAATAATAATTTAGCATGGTAGCCAAATTTTCCTAAGGTGGTATCAGCAATGGTATCTTGTAAATTTTCCCTAATTTATGTGCTTTTTAAAATTTGTATTTCACATTCATGACTGAACCCTTTTTGTTAATTTCAACAGTGCTGCTTTGCCGCCGTACAATCCAAACACCACCTCTGCACCAACCACACTGCCCACCCAGGGAGTCAACATGGCTGACAGCATTGCCAGCCTTCGTCTTAAAGCCAAGGAGTTCAGTCTGCACCATAGCCAGGTTTCCACTGTTAACTAAAGCCTGGCAGGATAGATGGGAGACTATTTCCAAGCCACGAGGCGATGGGGTGTGCCGGATACGCCACAGTTTAGCCTTTGGCCACCAGCAACAGAAAAAAATTGTAAGACTGTGGCTCCATTGTAAAGCTCCTGATACTGCAAGAAGATTCTGTGATGTATCCGACAATCAGATTGGGGGGTCCAGTCTCCAGATAATGCAGCTGCAATATGGCTTCTCCACCGCAAATAAGGCATATTCCATAAAATGATATGCATGAGTTGGGAAACACCCAAGGTTAAAACATCTTGGACAGGACTCTCTATACATACAAAAACATTTTTTTTTTTGTGACTGTAGATATTTCATAGCTAGAATTTCACATCAGTAATCAATCATTTGCTCCATGTTGTCCTATAGTTCTTCAATGTCTTCTCACCATTAGTGTTTGTTGTCTAGGCCTTTCCTGTGTCCTCGTTTTTTGGTACGCGCTGTATATATGTAGATACATACCGTGCCTTGTATATATGTCCTTTTATGCCATTCTCCCTGATCTTAAGGCTGCATTAGACTTGGCTCATGGCTGGATCTGTACTTTCCTTGTCCTTCAGTACTCTGACCATGATAATGTCACAAAAATTGCCTAAATTCCATGATACTCTTACTATATCATCTACGTCATGTTTATTTTAGAATGTTGAAAAAGATGTTTAGTAAAACGTATTGTGTACTATTGTGTACTGTCCAATCTTTTACTTCTATATGTAAAAATTTAAAAAACTAAAAAAAAATTTATCAGAATTAATTGGTTACTTTATGCAACCAAAAAATGTCTAAAATATTTCTTTGAGATGCAGTGATAAATGCAGCCTTGACCTACATTACTTTCTTCTCAAGTCCATAATACACTCACCCCCATATCATTACGTAAAGGCCCTAGAAGACCATCATTAAACACTAAAACATATAACAACACGCGTGTCAAAATCAAAGCTGAGCCCTTTTACATTAACTTGTTAAGAAACCAAACATAAACCTTACTAGTGAATCAGATTACCAAACTGAACACTGCCTACCCACAAAGATGGGTGACAATGGCCCCAACAAGGACAGCCACAACACAGGGAGAGTGCGAGGGTGACAGCTTCTCTGAAAATCAGTGAAAAACTGAAAAACTGCTGACTGGACCCTGGAGGGATAAATAAAGGTGAGCTTGGATGTTGCTTTGCCCATTGAGCTGTCATTTTCTAGACAGCCAGCTCTCAGTCAGACAAAACCAGACTTTTTATTTACATAAGTGATATTAAATAACTCACCAAAATTAACTTTAAGACCCATGCAAGAGGTGAAACCAACCAGTTTCACTTTATCATGAAAGTGTCTCAGAGGTTCTTGTTTCTTCTGTGATATCTTTGTTGTATGAATTAGAAAATTAAACTAACATCTGATGGTTTGCCATGAATTAGACTAGTAAAGAAGTAAAAAAGGGCCAGAATTATAACAAATAAAACAAAAAGAAGGAGTTCTGTCTATAGTATAGTTTGCTTTTCTTATGTCTATAGTTTATTAAAAAAAAAGTAATGCTAAAGTAAAAAAAAATTATGCTAAGAAAAAACATCAATTTTTTAACGTGGCAAAACCCAGTAATACATGTGAACTAGCCAAAAGAAAGTAAATGTATTTTTGCCCTTCATTTTCACATTGGAAATGTGTTACAACACATATAGAGGCTGTGTTTGGGTGCCAGAGACAATTGGCCTAGAGGTGTCTATTATGTTGATTCATGTTCGTTCCTATTTAAAACCAACATTCTGTACGAGAATTGGTCTATCTTGCTTACACAGCATACTATTTCAACAGCAAATACACACTACAAAATAGTCCCCTATAAACATACACATCAGCAGTACAACTTAAAGTTTGAAAAAGAACAAAATTGTCATTGTAATTTATTAAAAACACTGGGAAACACATTTTTTTGTTGAGTTAGAGCTTACACTTGTTTTTTTACTAATTTTTGGGTTGTGAATCCAGAAATGACCCCAGTTTTTGCTATCACATCCAGTTTTTACGATACAGGGTACCCTCCATTTTTGTCAGAAAACATACAATATTAAATACAATGAAAAAATAATGAAATAACACCTTGAATGTACTGTGTATTTACATTTCTTTTGTTCATACAAAGGATTTATTGTTACTCTATGACATTTTTTTTTACAGTAAAGATAGAAAGATGGCTATGCAGAAAATGCACCTTGATGCTCATATTGCAACCAAGCATTTTGTAGCTCTCCAAGAGTTTCTGGACAATTTCTGTGTAATAATTTGCTCTTGTGTTTCCAAAAAAGTCCTTGACAATGGCTTTGAATGATAACCAAGCATTTATTTTGACTTCTGACATTGTCCTAATGAAATGTTCATCTTTGATGAGCTGCCAAATCTGTGGACCATCAAACACACCAGCCTTTGTTTTTAAATGACAGGCTAGGAAATGCCAAAATGAGGTACTTCAAACAGTCTCCTTCTGTTGGCAAAGCTTTAATGAACTGCTTCATCAGACCCATTTTCATGTGCAGAGGTGGGAATATAAAATTCTTTCTATCAACAAGTGGCTCATGTAGAATGTTTGGATCACCTGGTTTTGGGGCAGATCTTGAAGGCCAATTCCTTTCCACCCATTGCCTCTCACGAGCTCTGCTGTCCCACATGCACAAATAACAGGGATACTTGGTGTATCCCCATTGCTGACCAAGAAGGAAGCATACCATTTTAAGGTCAACACAGATGACCCAATTGTGTTGGTGATATTGCAACAACTCTGACTCTCTTTATGTCTGCATATTTTTCACTAAGAGAAAATGAATGGCCAATTGGGACTGACCCAAATATATTGCTATTGTGAAGGAGGACACACTTTAAGCTCCCCTTTGAGCTATCAATGAATAGTGGCCATTCAGTTGAGTTATAGATTGGAATTCCCAATTCCTCCATTAAACCAGTTTTGTTATGGCAATACACAAAGCCACTGTCAGTTTTAAAGTACTGCAAAAATGCAATTTCTCTGGTTCAAAAGTACGATAACTTCATTCCTTTTTCAAGTAAATTGTTCTCATGCAGTCTTGATGCTTGGAGTTCTGAAGCCTTCTTCAATAGTCCGATATCACGTGCCAAATCACTCAACTCATGCTGATCAAATCCCTTATGAACAGAGACCTCTTCAATTTCAAACTCTTCATCATTGTTGTCACCTAGTTCATCACTATATTCATGTTCTTCGAGGGAGGGTAGTCTAACGAAAACAGGTACTGGAATTTCATCTGAATGAGCCACTGGGTGTATACCTGATGGTAGACTAGGATACTCTATGTTACATTTATTTTTCTTGTTATATCCTGAGGTTTTCACTATACAAAAGTAACAGTCACTGAAATGATCTCTTGGCTCTCACCAAACCATAGGTACACTAAATGGCAGCCTTTCCTGTGTTCCCCTTGTCCACAATCTGTAAACTCTCAACACGCTGTTTGCACATCTTATGAAGGGCCCAAGACTTATCTTAATCACCAAGCTTACCTTTGAAATATGCCAATAAGGCTTATTCTACAATGGTGCTGATGTTCGCCCTTTGACTGCGAATGGTGAAAGTGCCACAGATATAACAAAATGAATCAGGGTTGTTTAGGCACTTACGACGAGAAACAGCAGAGCCAGACATCATCTGAAAGAAAGAAAAAAACATGTGTAAGTAGAAAAATAAATTTTGCTTATTCACTACGTAGAGCAGCACACAACCTCTGACCACACTGTCTTGCGTGTAAATGAATAGCCTATACAAATCCACACTACAGTAATCACATTAATATGGGTGGTAGAGAAAAAACCTGACATGGTAGAAGAAAACTAACTGCACTTTCAGAATCAGCATACCTATTTTAGTGTAAATAAGCTTGAAAATTGAAGTCAACAAAAAATTTGTTCATAATTGTTCCCCAGTGTAATTTTGCGTAATTTGCATAGGCTGACTTGATTTGGACAACCAAGGCTTTAAGGTACAATCTGATCTAACTGAAAATTAAAAGTCCTCACAAACAGATTATAGCTTCTTCCTTCCTGCATACTCTCCAATGTTTTTTTTCTTTAAACATTGCTTTAAAGATGCAAGTCCCCGTTTGAAGATTTCCCTAATATTCACTTTCTGTAGATAATTTCCATCATATTCCACTCTGAAGACAGTGTGTAAGGAACTTACCCGCCCTGCGAGCCCGCGGTGTCCCTGGGGTTCCCAGCCACAGTAGCAGGCAGCATGGCCGAGGCTGCTGTCTTGCTCGCAGCTTGTCTGTCTCTACAGGCGGAGGGATCCGCCCTGGCCAATTGCCTTATCCTTCTGTACCTTGCTTGATTGAAATTAACCCTTGCTGTGCTGTGCTGTTTTGAATAAACCTGATTCAAGGATATCTGGAGTTGGTTGTGGTTTGTGTGCCCAGGCGCATTACACAGTGATCACAAGGATAAATGGAGGTATGATTCTTCTCAGATGGTACAACAAAAATTAAACAGAAATTTTTAATTCCACCTTTTCCTATCAAAAAAAAAATAACTTTAGATACACTTGTCAATTGTCTAAATAGCTTTACCATTTTAGTCATTCTTTTTGAAAAACAAACTTTGTGTGTTGCTAAAACCAAAAAACTCACTCAACTTTATGCAGAATTTATATGAATTCTTAAGTAAACCTGTCAGGATCCAAACCCAGGGATGCTTCAGTGTCTGGCTGCAGCTCTGTCTACTGGGCCACTTATGGTTTTGCCTTTTGCACTCTGTTGAATTCTTTGCACAAAGATACCTTGATATTTAGTTTCTTGCTGAACCTTGGCCCCTCCCATGAACTTCCTATATAAGCCATGTCACTGAACTTCCTGTTGCCAGAATATTGTGCTCTGCCATTCTCTTGCTCTTCCTGCTACTGTTAAATTGCGCTCTCCACACTGCTACCTGTGTACCGACCCTTGGCTGCTGTTTAAACGACTACTCTTCCTCGCACTCCATCTCCAACTTACACCATTGGCTACCGACCTTGGCTTGTGCTTTGACTACGTTTGTGTTTGCTCCCTATCTGCTACCGCTGCTTATGCATAGATCCTGGACTGCTTCTGCTTGTGTCTGCCTGCTGTTTCAGCCATTGGACTCCAAGCCTGACTCCTGATCGTTACAAAATCATCTGGCCTAAAACATGGAGTCTGCTGCAAAAATTTGGTGTTACTTACCAAGAAAAGTGTTCTGAACTACAAAATGTGGTAAGAAGTCAACAAGAAGAGATCAATAGTCTCACCACAGACTCCAACGCATGTATGCCTCCACCTCTTAAATTCAACGGTGATCGCAGACAATACAGAGGATTCCTAAACCAATGTCGTATTTATTTCTAGATACAAATTCTGCATTTACCTCTGAGCGATAAAAAGTACTGTTTATTAGAAACCTCCTGACCAAGGAAGCCCTGGCTTAGGCCTCCCCTATGTGGAACAGGACAGTGACCTTTTAAATGATCTTGGTGAATTTATAACTGATATGAACCAAGTGTTTGATCATCCTAACAGGCAAGGAAAACGCTCTGTTGCAGAATATACAGCTGAGTTTCGATGATGGATCGCCGATACCACATGGAACCCAGCGGCACAAAAAAGTCAGTTTCACTGTAGGCTCTCTAAACAGGTTAAAGATGAGCTCGCCAGAGTAGAGACCCCTAATGATCTTGAGGCCTTCATCCAGTTATGTATCCGGATTGATCAAAGACTTAAATGAAAGAAGGAAGGAGAGACTTGGGTGGCTTGGAAATAATGGTGGCAGGTGTTTTTCTTTTAGTCTACCTGCACAGAGGGGCCCTAAAGTTTTTCTGACACTCCTGAACCAATGCAGATTGATACAATAAGGAAATCCATTTCCACTTATTAAGGCGATTTCCTATTGATCCCAGACCAATATTTCCCTCTTTATCATGACCTCTGTTTTCAACGCGTTGGGAGCAGTGAATAACACACACACACAGGTTAAGCATATAGTTATATCACGTCTCAAAACTTTATTATCACGTGGCAATTTATATAGTCAAACAACAAGGTGGAAGACACTTAGTAGTTAGTCAGTCACAAGAAACCTAATTAACAACTTCGCTGAGCAAGATGTTTCAAGGTAAGAAGCTTCAAGGTAAGGATGGAGCAAATATTGACCTACTGAAAAGGAGGATATAACTAGTTTCGACACAACTTAATTATCTGCAAAATATAGCAAAAAACACAAAAACAACTTAAATTCAAAACTCAGCAAAATTATATTCCTTACACCACTCAAGAGAAAGAGAGAGATCGTTCTGGGAACTTATGTCTTTACTGCAATTAAACTAAATTAAAGAGAACCATTCCTTTACTAAATTAAAGAGAACCATTTCTGCCACTGATCTTAAAGGGTCTGAACACAAAAACTCAACTATTAACTCACAAAAAAAATATTGCTCAGTCTGTCTCATCGTTAAGTCAAGATGGAAGTACAATTCGCTCTCAATCCTCGCACTTTGTCATCCCTATTTAACTCTTCTTTGAAGGTTGTGACATTACTTGCTCCGCTATGTTAGACTCTGGAGTGGGGGGAAACTTTATGGACATTGAGTACGCTCAAACCCACAATATTGAAATGAGAAACAAAATAGCACTTATTGATATAGAAAGGGTTGATGGCTCGTCTTTATTTTCAGGGCCTATGACACATGAGACTTTTCCTCTTGAGCTTCAGATTGAATCAGACCACAATGAGATTATCAGCTTTCAGCTAATAGCATCACCTAAGCTTCCAGTCATTTTAGGCATGTCTTGGTTTGCTGCCCATAATCTCTCCATCAACTGGGGGGCATGGACAATAACTTTTGCATCTGATTTCTGTAAAAAACATTGTCTACAGGGTTCTTCCTTTAACCAGGACACCCAAGCTAAAGTAGCACATTTTCTGCAATGTAACAAGCTTCTGTCACAATATCATCAATTTCAGGATGTCTGTGACAAGAAAAATGCTGACCAATTGCCTCCACATCGCCCTTATGTCCTCTAGAGTTGCTAACTGGGGCTGAAATACCTTCGGTCGCATTTATTCTCTGTCCGAGACAGAATTGAAGGTTCTTAAGGAATACCTGGATGAGAATTTAGAAAAGGGTTGTATCAGGCCCTCGACCTCTCCAGCAGGGGCAGCCCTGTTCTTCGTTGAGATGAAAAACTCTACACTGCGTCCATGAATTGACTACAGGGAATTAAATAAGATTACAGATAGGAACCAGTATCCTCTACCCTTAATCCCTGAACTACTTGAAAGACTTCATTCAGCTCAAATATTTACCAAATTAGACCTAAGAGGAACCTCATTCAGATTCGTGAAGGAGATGAATGAAAGACTGCTTTCAGAACCCGATATGGACACTACAAATCCTTAGTCATGCCCTTTGGCCTGTGCAATGCTCCTGCTACCTTCCAACATTTTAAAAATGATGTCTTCAGAGATGTATTGGATGTGTTTGTTGTTGCCTACTTGGATGACATCCTTATCTTTTCAGATGATCTGGACGAGCACCATAAACATGTTTGTATTGTCCTAGAATGACTGGGAAACAATCAGCTTTACATCAAAGAAGTGTGAGTTTGATAAGACCCAGATCCAATTCTTGGGTTACATCATTTCTCAAAATGGGCATGGACCCCACTAAGATCAAAGCAATAGTGAAGTGGCTGGCACCAACAAACTAAAGAAAAAGAAAAGAAAAAAAAAATACAAAGATTTGTTGGATTTGCAAATTCTTACAGAAAATTCATAAGGGATTTCCTATTGCACCAATTACTCAATTGCACCAATTACAAGAAAAGGTCAACCCTTTTTATGGTCACCGGAGGCACAGGCTGCATTCACCAAATTAAAGTATATTTACTTCTGCACCCATCCCGGTACATCCAGACCCCAAGCTACTTTTTGTTGTGGAAGTAGATGCCTCAGAATATGCCGTGGGAGCTTTTCTTTCCCATCAGACAGGAGATAAGATGCAGCTTCACCCTTGCACCTAATATTCTCATCTAATGTCTTCAGCGGAAAAGAAATATGATATTGGAAATAAAGAACTGCTTGCCATTAAAGAAGCCTTTTCTGAATAGAGACACCTCCTTGAAGGGGCCAATCATCCTGTGACTGTTCTCACTGATCACAAGACTCTTGAATTCCTCCATCCTGCCAAAAGGTTGTCAGCCCTACAAGCACGATGGGCTTTGTTTTTTACCAGGTTCAACTTCATTATCTCATACAGACCTGGATCAGGGAATGGCAAGGCTAATGCCTTATCTCAAAACTTGTCCAATCCCTTTTAATAAAGCAACCCAGAACATACAATTTTGTCTCAAAAGAACTTCCTTGGGGCCACTACAACCAAAGAGCTCCAAGCACTTGTTAAAGATGGTTACAGTGATGACTACTCTGCCACCCACCAACAGATATTCACGTAATCTTTCAGAATGGGTTCTGGACTCAATCCAATTGTGTATATGTTTCTGAATCTGGTAGAGTGGAAGTTTTCAGGCTGGTTCATGACTCTAAGTTTGCAGGACATTTTGGGGCCACAAAGACTTGCGAACTTTTATCACGTTCCTTTTGTGCCCTAGGTATAAAAGGGATTTTAAGAGCTATGTTGCCTCTTGCCCGACCTGTGCCCGAACCAAAACTTTCTGATCTTTTCCTCTGGGGTTACTTCAGCCACTCTCAGTTCCATCTCGATCTTGGGGCGTCCATTTATAAAGATTTTATAGTGGATCTACCTCCTTCTAATGACATGACCACTATATTAGTAGTTGTAGATTGTCTCACTAAGATGGCACATTTCATCCCAGCAAGAGGAGTACCCACAGCTGAACAGATTTCTAAACTGATGGTTTGAGAAATATTCAGATTACATGGAATACCTGATAATGTAGTGTCTGACAGAGGGGTGCAATTTACCTCAATATTTTGGAAAAGCTTTTGCTCAGCTCTAGGCATCACTATTAATTTGTCTTCCGCCTTTCATCCTCAGTCTAACAATCAGACCGACAGGACCAATCAAACTCTGGAACAGTACCTGCGGACCCAGGGATGCTTCGGTGTCTGGCTGCAGCTCTGTCTACTGCGCCACTTGAGGGTTTACCTTTTGTACTCAGTTGGATTCTGCTTGCTGTTTAAGCCTGACCCCTGATCGTTACGAAACCTGTACCTGAGATCAAAACTTACATCAAAACTGAGCTATATTTGTAGTATACACGTAAAGTCAGTTCCTACAGCTATTTCTTATACCCCTGCCAACCCCTACCCTAATCTATCAATAACCCCCTTTTCAGAAGTGTCTTTCTTACTGGGAGAATTCAGCTATCAGGCAACCACTGGCATGTGTATTGTGGCAGAGGGTTTCTTGACTGCTTGTATTGGAACAGCTAATCAATGTTCACAAACTGACTGCACCCCAAGCCATAAAACACAACCCGAAGTACCTTACTGGTAAGCAGAACAAGATGGAATCTGCTGAAAATTGAACTTAATATGCATCGGAAGATGTGTGAGTATTCTGTTAGATACCTCATTAATGCACATCCAAAATAACACAAACCTCCTACGCAAATATTGACTTTCTTGCCACTATTGTTATAAGGTCCCAGTGCACAAAATATGCTGTTTGTTAAAATAAATGGTCTGGCAACATGGTCTCTTTAGGTAATGCAAAGAACAATGATAGCATAAAAAAACGCTGTAACCTGCAGCATCCACTCAGATTTGAGCTTACATTCACCAGGGAAAGGTTAATTCTAATGGGTAACAGCAGTTTACAGAGTTACACAGACAGGACTAAACGGGTGCTGTTCTATGTGTCTGATAGTAATAAACTAAAATTTGTATTTTTCACATATAGAAGGAGCAGTCAGTGAAGCTTCAGTGCAAAACAAGCTGCTGGGAAACAGCTAATTGTTTTGAGATGTTGATAAAAGTGGAAATCATCTTTAATTCTGTTTAAATACAACTCTTACTTTTTAAACCAGTGGTTGCCAACCGTTTCGGACCCACGGACCACTAAATGCAGGGACTCAAAAGGGGAGAAACTTCCCCCAGAGTTATGTCATGATGCCAGAACCTGCCCACTCAGACCTGCGATGGGACAGTGGGCGGGTTGTGTCCAGAGATGCAACCCATCCACAGCCCTCAGCCTACCATCTGTAGGGGGAGACGTGGTCCACGGCTTTGGCTGGTGCACCTCCCCAGTGAGGTCCTTTTTTCTGACCCTGCTGGGGGCGCACCGACCAGAGCTGCGTACCTGGGTTCTAGAATAGAGGCATTGGAACGAACAACTGAGGATCTTCGTACTCATGTACAAAACCACACCCACACCCTTAATGAACATTCAACAACTACTGTACCAGCAAGATGACCTAGAAAACCGGAGTCGCCACAACAACATACGAATCCGAGGACTCCCCAAATAGGTTGAGCCCAAAGACCTCCATTCAGCTGCAACTTCTTTGTTCAATGAGCTGATTCAAAAGCCGAGGGACAATGTAATAGAAATAAATCGCATTCATCGCACCTTCGGCCCAAAAGCCAAGACCCTGATAGACACAGAGATGTGCTCTGTCGAGCTCACTCTTACCGCCTTAAAGAACTCATCATGCAAGGAGCCAGATCACAGGACGAATTTACCTTTATTAACCGCCCTATAATGTTCTTGACTGACCTCTCCCGCACTACTCTTGTGCTCCCCTGAGCGTTGAAGCCACTGTTACTTATGCTGAAAGATAATTATATGAAGTACAGATGGGGCTTCCCATTCCAACTACCCCAAGTTAATCTTCCGGATTGGCCCACACTTCCTCTGGCAGCTTCTGAATGGCAGCAGACACAGAAGAAGACTAACAGAGATTGGTTACAAAGCTCTTCACAAGCTCCGCCATGACCATTGACAGGTTCACAGGGACCTGTCCACATCCCCGGTTGAAAATGACAGTTGTTTCTTTCTACAACTGGTCTGGGTCACTGGCCCAGAGAGGTATTTCTGTAGTTATCCCCATATTTGGTGATGTTTTTGAAATTTTAATTGTTTTGTTCCTATTTTAGGTAAACAAACTGTTTTATATGACCTGACTTATATGTGTACTCTCCCCCGTACAGCTAGCACCAGCTTCCTCACCCAATGCTTACATTTACATATAACACAGGCCTGGCCCGGATAATGGGGCCCTTACCCTGATCACCTGAGCCACCCTTTCCAAGGGAATTTGCACAGTTGACCTGCGCTTACTGGTATTGTTGATTTTGTATTGATTGTGTATGCTTCTCTATTTTTATTCTTTATTGTGCTGTTTTCTCACCCTGTTTATTCCTCACCCCCCCCCCCCTTCCCCTCCCAAGATCCTCACCCCCTTGATCCCGGGAACAACTAAATTATCATTACACTCATCATTTGAAATGGGTCCAATTAAAGTGGTTACTTATAATGTCAAAGGGCTGATTACCCCTGAAAAGCATTCTACATTATTGACTGAATTGCACAGATTTAAAACACAAATAGCCTTCATACAGGAAACCCATTTTCATAGTAATAGCTTCCCGAGGCTATGAAACAAGAGGTACCCTATTGTGTATCATAGCTGCTCTGACTCTTCCAAATCTAAAGGGTTTAGCATTTTGTTAACCTCCTCTGTTATATGACATCTCAAAAACCAATTGAGTTCTCAAGATGGAAGGTCCCAATTTGTTAAAGGCCTATTAAAAGGTTCTAAAGTTACATTAGCATCTATATACCTCCCTAACAACGGACAGGCCTCATATCTGAACAGGACCCTCGAGAGCCTAGAAAGGTTTCAGGAGGGCTTCTTGATCCTAGGCGGAGGTTTTATTTTCACACCAGATTGGACCCTTGACACCTACTGTGGTGGTCATAACCAGGGGCAACAGTCAAATTCTAAAGGTTTTATATCAACATAGGCTCCTCGATGTGTGGCCCATTCTACATCCCCAAGACAGAGATTTCATGTTCTTTTCTGCCCCTTACAGTTTGTATTCGAGGATTGATCATTTTTGGCTCCTACAGTCTGTTACACAGGATACAGTCCTGTTCTACTGGCTTTACCTTTGTAGGATCATGCTCCTGTGTCCATGTTCTTAGAGTTCTCTTTTAACTGCCTCCAATCTTGGAACTGGAGCCTAAATGAATCCCTCCTCCAAGACGAAGCTGTCCTGGCAGACATCAACTCTGAGCTTTCTCACTACTTTCAGACCAATGCCATCCCCGGAAGCAACCCTCGCCTAATATGGAAAGCCCATAATGCAGTGATTCGCGGCATATTTATCAAACAGGGGACTAGACTCAAAAAAGCAGGCCAACGGGAGATATGAGACACCCTCAATTGAATTACAATTCTAGAAGCCTCACAAATCTTCCCTAGATACTACAGTAGGCAAAGAACTCAAGTTTGCACTTGCTAAATGCAGGAGAATGTTCTATGAACATGGCAACAAAAGTGGGCGTATATTAGCCAATGCTCTCCATGTCCAAAAAAACTGATCATTTATCCTGTTTCTCACGGAAAACTGTGGAAGTAAAATCTACCACACCAAAGACATAGCGGAATCCTTTCGCCAGTACTTTATACCATTTCAGGACCTTCTTCCCTCTCTAGGAAAGTGGAAAGGGTGCAAGCGATCCAGAAAGGTCTTTTAGAATCCAAAATGCCCTCCCTCTCGGCTTCTAAGAGGAAGATGCTAGAGGAGCCTTTTTCAGCAGAGGAACTCGGAATTGCCATAAGAGACACCCCCACTGGCAAAACACCCGGGCCAGATGGTTTACCTCCTTCTAATTACAAAACTTTTCAAGAAACCTTAGCAGCTCATTTTCTTGACGCATATAATCATCTCACTGAAGGCGGTCAGTTCTCTCTGGACTCCCTACGGGCCACCATCATGGTGATACCCAAAGAAGCAAAGACCCCTCCTCATGTGCAAGTTATCCCCCTATTTCCCTTCTTAACCAGGACCTCAAAATCTTTACGAAAATTCTTGCCTCTAGACTGATTAAGGTTATTCATAACCTTATACACTTCAACCAAGTTGGTTTCATGCCCGGTAGGGAGGCCAGAGATAACACAACCAGAGTACTGAACTTGATCTATCATGCTACATCCAAAAACATATCACTCATGTTGTTGTCCACAGATGCTGAAAAAGCATTGGATGGGGTTGACTGGCTTTACATGGATAATTCCCTTCTACACATAGGTCTTGGCCCATGTATGCTTTCTTGGATATGGGCAATTTATTCCAAACCCACAGCTAGAATTAGAGTGAATCGATTACTTTTGGACACACTGTCAATCTCTAACGGCACAAGACAGGGATGTCCCCTACCTCCTTTGATCTTCATTCTGACCCTGGAGCCACTTCTTCACACAATTTGTGCCTCCTCCGCTATCATGGGCTTAAACATGGGCGGTTCGGTCCAGAAAGTAGCGGTCTAAGCCGATGACTTTATATTATTATGACTTAATATTCGCAATAATAAATCCTACTATCTTTCTACCGAACATCATAAAAACTCTAAATGAGTTTAGCTCTCTGTCAAATTTCAAAATCAAATTACTACAAATCTGCAGCCCTAGACGTAACGTTTCCACATACCGTCTGCCCATACCTCAAACAATCATTTGCTTTTTAATGGGAATCCCACTCGACATATTTAGGCATGAAAATCCTGAAAACACTCTCTGTGATTTATGACCGAAACTATCTTCCTTGGCTCTCTACTGTGAATAGTGACTTAGAGAGATGGGACAAATTGACATTTTCCTGGCTAGGATGTAATAATGTTATAAAGATGAACATCCTCCCCCGATTTTTATATCTTTTCCAAACACTGCCCATTAAAGTCCCTGATTCCTTTTTTAGAACTATTATTTCTAAACTTTTCTGCTATATTTGGAGAAATAAAACCCCAAGACTCTGCAGATCCCTGCTTATAAAAATCAAATCAGAAGGAGGTCTTGGGATTCAAAACCTGTTTAATTACTATTTAGCGGCCCACTTGACACATGTATTGGACTAGTGTCGAAATGGGGGTTCTAAACACTGCTCTAACAAACTTTTTGCCCAACACCTGTACACCTTCCATGATTGCCAATAGAGATGAGCGAATTGAAGTTGACGAAATGGAATTGATCCGAATTTCAGAAAAAATTTGATTTACTACAAATCCGAATTTTCTTGCGATTCGTTGAAACGAATCACAATTTTTTCCAAAATGGCTGCTACATGTGTGAGGACATGGGGCAAGGAACTCTGGGAAGGCGGGATGACCCATAATACCATGCATGCAGCCAATCAGCAGCCAGCCCTGTGATGTCACACCCCTTTAAATAGCCTCAGCCATCTTGGATTAAGACATTTTACAGCGTTCTGAGTGCAGGGAGAGACGTGTGCAGGCGCTAGGGAGAGTGTTAGGAGAAACCTGATTGTGTTAAAAAAAACTCAAAAAACAATTTATAAGTGCAGGGAAATAATAGGGAGGAATCATTTCACAGCATCTTAGTGCAGGGAGAGACGTCAGAACGCGCTAGGGACATTGATAGAAAAGCGATTTACAAGTGCAGGGAAAGGATAGGGAGGAAACATTTCACAACATCCTAGTGCAGGGAAAGACGTCGGAAGGCGCAAGGGACAGTGCTAGAAAAGCGATTTACAAGTGCAGGGAAAGATTATTTGGGGATCCAAACAGCCATTATACAGCTCTGTCATTCTATCAATTTATATATCCAGAAAAATATACACATGCTTCACTGTTGCAGGTATTTGTGGTCAAAGCGTTTAGTGACGTATTTCAGTACAAAAATACAAATATATTCTCAGTTCACTTCTGCAGTTATATGAGGTGAAAGCATTGAGTGACGTATTTGAGTACAAAAAGAAAAATATATACGCAGTTCACTGTTGCAGTTATTTGTGGTAAAAGCTTTTAGTGGCCTATTTCTGTACAAAAATAAAAATATATTTGTCGCTTTTAGGTGTGTTTTAATTTGCTTTAAATTTATTTAGTTCAAGTAAAAGTATGTCAGACAGAGAAGTGGCAGGCCATGCACAGAGGAGTGACAGAGGCCTATGTTTTTGATGTTTCCTATGTTTCTGACACAGGCAGAGGTCGCAGCAGAGTAAGGGGGCGTGTCAGCAGGAGTCTCAGTGAGAGGCCTAAGCTCCCAGTGTCATCTAGCAGTCGTGTCTTGACCAGCAACCCCCATCCACTTCATCCCAAATGACATCAGACACCCCAAGCCAACAGTCGGTGGGTTCGTCAAACACAACCCTTAGTTGGCATGGCCTGGGAGCAGACCCTGTGCCCTCATCTGTCCTCAACTTGCCTCTGTTCTTTGCTGTTCTGCTGCCACAGAAGTATTGTATGCTGTGGGCTCAGCTCCACTATACAGCGAGGACGAGCTAGTAGAGGACGTTCAGCAGCTACTGCCCAGCCATGATCTGGAGGAGACATCCACCGCTTTCTCCACTAGGCGGGCAAATAGTGATGAGGAGAGTGGCATGGGAGGTGGTGTTGCGAGCGGTTAGACTCCTGACCCAGAGACCGTTGAGGAGGACATCAGTGACGTACATACACTACTCGATGATGATGAAGCCGATCGCACTTGGGAGCCAGGTGAAGAAGGAGCTTCATCATCATCAGGAGAAGAGGGTGGCAGCTTGTCTGTCAGGCAGCGGCTGAGCCAGCAAGGTGGCAGCATGGCTGGTAGTCAGCAGGGTGGCAGCAGTGGGAGGTCGGGAGCCAAACGTTGGAGTGTTGGGGGAAAAATCGCCTACTTGGCGGTGTGGCAGTTTTTTGTTAAGCTGCCGGAGGAGGTTAACATGGCCATATTTAGAATATGTGGGCAGAAGGTGAAGTGTGGCCAGGGTGCCAATGTTGGCACCACAGCCCTGCGTCAACATATGCAGCGTCACCATAAAGTGGCCTGGGAAAACCGTGGCTCCGATGTGGTGGTCCAGCCTGCCGCAGCAACCGCGCATCACCCAGTGGCACGCACCGGCTTTCAGTCAGTCAAGGCTCCACCACCTCAGCCAAAGGGAGCTGTATGTCATTACCATCTTCTGCTGGTCCAGATGCTCCTGCTCCTCCTACTCTTCGTCAGTAATTCCGTCAGCAATCGATTACCGAAGCGATTGCCAAGAGACAACAGTATGCATGCACTCATCCAATGGCGCAGAAGCTGAATGTGCTCCTGTCCAAGTGCTGGTGCTGCAGTCCCTCCCTTTCCAAGTGGTGGACTCTGCACCTTTCAGAGAACTGATGGCTTGTGCCGAGCCGAGGTGGAGAGTCCCAAGCCGTCATTTCTTTCAAAAGGCAGTACCAGCCCTGCACAAATATGTAGAACAGAAGGTGGGCCAGTCCTTGAGTCTGTCAGTGTCTGCCAAAGTGCACGGCAGGGCCGACATGTGGAGCTGTAACTACAGTCAGGGACAATACATGTCCTTTACGGCCCACTGGGTGAATGTGATTCCTGCACAGCCACACCAGCAACTTGGCCAGGTGACACCCCTTCCGCCTCCACGTTCTCACGCCGCTGGTCCTGCGACAACGTCCGCCTCTGCCTCCTCATCCTCCACAGTGTCCTCAGCCTCTACTACAGGGACAATTTACAGTGCCCCTCCAGCATACCATATGTGCAGGGCACGGCGGTGTCACGCTGTTCTGCACCTGGTTTGCCTGGGGGAACGGAGTCACACAGGGGAGGACAACAAGACGATCGAATCATGGCTTTCTCTGTGAAACTCAAAATCAGAACCATGGTGACCGACAACGGGAATAACATTGTGTCTGCTCTGCGTCAAGGAAAGCTGAGCCATGCACCTTGCATGGCACACGTGTTCAATCTGGTTGTCAAGCGGTTCCTGAAGTCTTCCACCCATCTGCAAGACATCATAAAAATGGCCAGAAAACTTTGCATGCACTTCAGCCGCTCATACACCGCAAAGCACACCTTCTTTGAGCTGCAGCGGCAGAACGGCATCCCCCACCCCGCCATCTCCACACTATGTCACCTTGCCGCTCTGTGGTCTCCTGATGCTGCTGCTGCCATCTCCACACTATGTCACCTTGCCGCTCTGTGGTCTCCTGATGCTGCTGCTGCGATCTCCACACTATGTCACCTTGCCACTCTGTGGCCTCCTGATGCTGCTGACGTCACCTCCAGACTCTGTCATTGTTCCACTCTGTGGTCTCCTGATGCATTCACCACCTTCAGACTCTGTCGTTGTGTCACTCTGTGGCCTACTCATGCTGCCACCACCTCCAGACTCTGTCATTGTTCCACTCTGTAACCTCCTGATGCTGCCCCCACCTCAAGACTCTGCCATTGTGCCACTCTGTGGCCAGTTTTCCCTGTGGTAAATTTTCTGACACCTCCTGCTCCTTACCCAAAAGTAGGAAGGATCAACAGGCCCCACTTTCATGGTCTGTATTCATACTGAAAATCAAGATCAAGCGAGCTTTTGCCCTTCTGCTCCACGGGAGGTTTCTGTCCTCCCTGAGCTTGTCTTAGGACATCTGCATTACCGTTTAACAGGTGTACCGCCACAGTCAA